>NW_028081413.1:4877662-5477662 GCF_014824575.4 Sturnira hondurensis
TTGGTACTTTAATAGGTATTGCATTGAATCTGTAAATTGCTTTGGGTAGTATGGACATTTTGATGATGTTAATTCTTCCAATCCATGAACACGGTATATGTTTCCATTTATTTGTGTCTTCCTTGATTTCTTTCTTCAGTGTTGTGTAGTTTTCTGCATACAGGTCTTTTACCTCCTTGGTTAGGTTTATTCCCAGATATTTTATTCCCAGATATTTTATTTTTCTTTTTGCTATATCGAATGGTATTTTTTTCCTGATTTCTGCTTCTGCTGCTTCATTGTTGGTATACGAAAATGCCTTTGATTTCTGGATATTGACTTTGTATCCCGCTGTTTTGCCAAATTCATTTATTAGTTCCAGCAGTTTTTTGGTAGAGGCTATAGGGTTTTCCATGTACACTATCATGTCATCTGCAAACAGTGCCAGTTTTGTTTCCTCCTTTCCGATTTGTATGCCTTTTATTTCCTTTTCTTTATCCCACTTATTTATGCATTCATTGCTTGATTGTTATATGTACTCTGACCAGGGATTGAACCTGCAACCCTGGTATATTGGGATGATGCTATAATCAACTGAGCTACCTGGTCAGGGCCTGATTAAAGTTATTTAATTTTATTCTGTAGATGAGGCTGAATCATTGGTGCTTTTAAAAATAGCAAGATGTCCCAGCTGGTGTGGCTCAATGGATGAGTGCTGGCCTGTGAACCAAAAGGTCACTGGTTCGATTCCCAGTCAGGGCACATGCCTGGGGTTGCAGGCCAGTTCCCCCATTTGGGGGCACGTGAGAGGCAACCACACGTTGATGTTTCCCTCTATCTCTTTCTCTTCCCTTCCATTCTCTAAAAATAAATAAATAAGATCTTAAATATATATATATTTTAAAGATAGCAAGAGTCTTCAAAATTGCACTGTAGAATGATGCAATCTGGCAGTCATGTACAAAGAGGACATCAAAAACAGGAAGATCCATTTGAGAGCCACTCCAACTGCCTGCCTAGGAATGATGTTAGTGGGTTGATGAAAACAAACAGTTTTATAGGGTGACCTTGAAGTATAACACAAAATGGCCTGACAATGTCAATAATTCATTCATTTATTCCACCACTATTTATCACTGTACTAAATATTGGCATCTTATATTTCAACCAGGCACTTACATTCTAATCGAATATTTTACTTGGAAATAATACTGAATTTATATATAATTATAAGAAACAATGCTGAGATATCCTGTGTACGCTTTATTCAGTTTCCCCTATTGGGAACATCCTGCAAAATTATAGTATAATATCACCACTAGGATCTTGACATTGATACAATCCATTGATTTTATTCAGATTTTCCCTGGTTTACTCATACTACATGGGTTTAAAAAATAGTAGTTGTTCTATAGCCCTAGTATACAGTTAATCAATTTCTATCATAAATCCTCACCAGCTTCCCAGCCCACCACAGGAGGGTCAAGAATCTTATTAAATGCACCTGGACCAGCCCTTCCTTCATTCAAGTTCCAAAGTAACAGTTAAGAAGCTGTGATTAAATCTTATTTTTTGTAGCTAAAACCTGCCTATGCTTTCCTTCAGCTAGCTTTAATGTAACCTGAAAGCTATTTGGAATTTGTTAGGTACTTTCCTCCTATCATTGAATTAGAGAGGGTCCATTAATACACTGGAAGGGCCTCCCATTCTTAGAAAGCTGGTTATTCTACTGCTCCTGGAGTTCCTGTTCTTCTCTAACCTGAGTCAGTCTGTCTGCCCGAAGACCTCCAGGTGAAATGTATGAGACCCAGAGATGCTGTTTCCGACTCAACACGAGCAGTGTGACTTGGGATGATGTTGTTTACCTCTCTGAACATCCATATTCTGGTCCATTCCCCTTCAAAACGTCATGATGCTGTTGGAAGCTGACCCTGAATTTTCTGCCTTTTATTTTTTTTATTTTTTAAAGATTTCTTTATTTATCTTAGAGGAGAAGGGAAGGAGAGAGAGAGAGAGAGAAATATCAATGTATGGTTGCCTCTCATGTGTCCCCTGCCAGGAACTGGGAAGTGGCCTGCAACCCAGGAATGTGCCCTGACCGGGAATCGAACCGAGATCGTGTGGTTCGTAGGCCCGCACTCAATCCACTGAGCCACACCAACCAGGGCTGCCTTTTAAAATCCTTGTTTTGTATCTGCTTTTAATCCTCTTAGGCTCATTTTGCCTGCTGATATCCCCTAAAAACCTTCTCTTAGGAGAGGACCCGAGGACTCCTCATACCGCACATGTGGTTTGTGCAGCTAACGAGGAGCGAGGGTGTGGAGTGTGTGGGCACCGGCCAGTGCTCAGGGATGGCATTTGGGCAAATCCAGGGTTTTCTGTCAGTGGGAAGCAGCATAACCGGAAGAGAAGGAGACTCTAAAACAGACTGTCTGGACGCGAACCCAGGCTCTGCAACTTAACTGGTTGTGTGATACTGGGAGATCAGCGTTTCCCTCTGAGCCTCCGTTTCTCCATTCTCAGTATGTGATTAATGACACTGCCTTCTTCACAGCATTGGCTTCTAACACAAGGAAAGCACAGAACATAGTACTTGACACCCTATAAACATTCAAATATTAATGTTATAGCTTAAAAACTCATAGATATGAATGGCATGGGGCATTCATGTCTATAGTTGTCCCGATAGCTGGATTGTTTCTTAAAACTGTCTTTCAAATTTCCCAAATCTCTTCTTCTTTCCCTTAAAGTTGTTCTATTGTTAGATAACATGTTAAACAATTTTATTTTTTTTTAAAGATTTTATTTATTTATCTTTAGAGAGAAAGGGAAGGAGAGAAGTATCAATGTATGGTTGCCTCTCATGAGTCCCCTGCTGGGAACTGGCCTGCAACCCAGGCATGTGCCCTGACTGGGAATCGAACCACGATCCTGGGGTTCGCAAGCCCGTGCTCAATCCACTGAGCTACACCAGCCAGGGCACATGTTAAACAATTTTGAATGTATGGATTTTGTATATGGAGTAACAAAATACAATAATACAATTTTACGAGGGCTTTCATGTATCTGTGTTGTGCTACCGAGATATCTGAGTGTGTTTTCAGAAAACAGGAAGAGGGTGTGTGCAATTGGACATGTACTATGGGTAGTTTTATACTAAGATGTTAGACTCATTAACTCAGATCATTTTTAGAATAACACTTTTGGAAAGGTATCAGATTTCTCATTATTTACAAGAAGATACTGAGACTCTCATACGTTAAATAACTTGTTCAAAGTCTCAGATCTAATCCTTGGGAGGTCAAAAGTAGAATACAGTGATGTTTAATATAATATATTTTCTCCTCTATTTATTCTTTGTACTCTCAGAGAAGCTGTAGTAAAGTGGAATGATGGGTTAATAAATATCTTAATGCAATACAGAAATTCCAGAATTTGGTGACCATTTTATGGGAAAATTGTTTTTAAAGGCTCATTCGAAGTGAGACTTCCAAGCTTACATTTTCACTGCCAAATTCCAAAAGAAGCTCAATTAAAGGCATTAAAGTAAAATGAACTTCTAAAAACATTCTTATTTTTCAGTGTTTTAAAGGGTGAGTTAAAAAAATCTCAAATCAATGAAAGGGTTTCTCTCTCTAAGGCCTTTGTGTTTCATGCTTTGAAATTTGCATCTGTGTAGCAGTTACAAAATACTTTAATATTTTGAGAGAAAAATGAAAACAGTGCAACCAATGATTTGCTGTTATTTAAGAATGCCAAAGTGTTTTCAACAAAACGTTGGTTCTCACCAGGTCCATCCATCCTTTCCTTTTCTCCACCCTTCTAGAATTCTCTACTAGCAGTCAAGCTGTCTAAGTTTAAGAAGTATACCAGATGCAGCAAATGCTACCCAAAACCAAAAACTGAATTAATAGCAGGACGAAATGTCCTCTGAATAATCGCTTATAAGGCCAGAGAGATTCTCAGTTTCAGGAGGGGAACAGTCCTTTGAAGAAAGAAGGGGTAGAGTGAGCAGTCCCTACCTCTGCTTTCAGTCACAGACAAATACAATTTACCTACCTTTTGTACAAGTCCTTACTAATTCTGAAAGATTTCAGTAATGTTTTTTTTCTGATTACTGAAGATTGGTCTTTAGGTTCTGATGTATAAGATCTTTCCCACTTAATTATTTAATCTTGATTTTTTTTCCTGTATGAGCTCTGATTTTGTTTATAAGTGACAGAAAATCAAAGCATTTTAATTATGTGAAAGGAGGAATTTATTGAATCATGAAACCCAAGAAAAAAGTTGATCAGCAATTAAACTTTGGATCTAGTTGAGGATCCATTGGCTTCAACAATAGTATTTGTATATTCACTAAATTTTTAAAAAAGATTTTATTTATTTATCTTTAGAGAGAAAGGGAAGGAGAGAAGGAGAGAAACATCAATGTATGGTTGCCTTTCGTGCATCCCCTGCTGGGAACTGGCCTGCAACCCAGGCATGTGCCCTGACCGGGAATCGAACCATGATTGTGTGGTTCGCAGGCCCGTGTTCAATCCATTGAGCTACATCAGCCAGGGCTATTCACTAAATTTTGAATGCTCAACTTGTAGCCTTCATCATCTGCCTAAGAGTTTTAGAAAAATAAGTATACAACATTCTGTTTGTTTACTTAGCAGGTCAGGTTTATTATTCTCATAAATTCTAGTCAATTGCTGAGAGTGCCCTCATGTCATTGACCAGGTTTCTTGCCGCACAATTTGGATCTCAACATTTTTGCCACTGAGGTTGTAGGTAATCTATTCAAACTTACTTTCAATAAAATCATAATTTAAAAATATAAAATAACATTGAACAAATTAGGAACCTAAGCTCCACCTGTACTTGAATTATGTTGAGCCATAGGCAGTGTGTTTTTAAAATAAAAAATAGATTTATTTAGTCTAACGAAATAAATAAATTGATTTTGTTAGACTAAATAATATATCTAGACTTCTAGATATAATATATCTAGACTAAATGAACATTTCATCTTCCTATGGGCTGATGTCATCTGCCAAATTTTCAAATATTTTAATAAATTTTAATAAATAGCTCTATTATTCCAATCAGAATCATTATGGTATGAACTTTTTTATAAAAGTAAAATGGAATAGTTGTTGCCATATCAACGCTTCCACTGAGAACAACTAAAAAAAGATAGATTAATTAAAAGATCATATGTTTAACAGCATCAGAGAGCTGCTGAAGCAATGAGAAATAGAGGGGCTAAGAATATGGAGAGGGGAGAACCAGGCAGTAGTAGGCTAGCATTTTGCAATTTCCTTTACTGTGGTTACACTGGAAAATTCTGGGTATGAACAAGAAGCTGAGTTCCTGGGCTTGGTCCAGGCAGAGAGTAGTCTGATGCCAGACTTGGAAGCATTTGGCAACCTTGCAGGAATGCATTAACAGATTTGGAAACCGGAGAGACCTCAAATTCATGGTCAGTTTTCCCCTTTTAAGACATTTGCTGAAGTCTAAAATTTGGGGTATGGGAAGATAAAGAGCTAAACATAAAATAGAAAAGCAGAACAGAGTTTTCTACAATTTTATAGCAAGGTGACAAAGACCTCATGTCCTCACAAAGAAAGGGACTTTGCTAACACACCATGCTCTCATTGAAAGCCCTGGTGAGCTATGCCATGTAAAGAAGAAGCAAACCAAAATTAGACTGAATTCAGCTAATTCCCCAGTTGGATTATGTGGAAAAGCATCCGCATTGCCTAGGCTGGAGAAAAGGTTAAATAACTCTGGGGATGAGCTAATCCATAGCCTCTACAATGTTTATATGCAAATCTATAGCATCAAGCCTGAAGTTATTAGGGCTGGCAAAAGACAAGATCATGATACTGAGTCTCAAGAGAATAATCAGAGTACAAACACATAAAAACAGACCCAAAGGAAATCCGCATATTGGCGTTAGTAGACATGAACTTTAAAGTTGGCAAAGGTGAATTGTTTTAAGGACTAGATAAAAAATGAATAAATGTAAATGAAAAGATTGAGAGTTTTACCAGATAATTTAAAATTTGTCAAGTTAAAAAAACCCCTGAAATCACATATCTGAAATTAACTGAATAGTTTTATTTATCCACATAATTAAAAGACAGATTTTGAAAAATATATATATTGAAGCATTGAGAAAAAAATAATAGAGGGTACAGACATGTAAAACAATTTACAAAGCTCTATCCTACATGTAATTGGAATTCCTTAAGGAAAGGAGAAAAGGAATGATTTAGATGATGTATTCGAAGGTGGAGAATTTTCTAAAACCGGTGAAAGATAATGGCTCACCAATTCAAAAATCTCAGTGAACTAAAAGAAAATAAACAAACAAAAAGACTTGGGAATTTTATAGCTAGATTGTTAAAAACCAAAACCAAAGAGAAAATCTAAAAAGTATTTTGGGGGTGGGACAAACACTAAATATAAATAACAAGCTCACAGTTGACTTCCTAATTCACTGTATGGAAGCTGATAGAAAGTGGAAAATTAGGAAAGAAAAGAGTCAAATTATCAATCAATAGTAAAAGTAAAATGGATGAAAGAAAATACTATATGCTATTCATCAATAAGTGAAAATAGTAAGATTAACTTAAAAAAAAGACTTCTGATTATTAATGAAAATGTTTTCTCAGGAAAACAGTAGCTGAGATATTTGTCCACACTAGGACTTCACTCAAACAAATAATAAAAGAATTTCTTCAACCAGAAAAAATGTCACAGAAGTAAAAAAATGCAAATTTGGAGATAAATGAAGTTAAAGTAACACAAAGTTCTAGCATTATGGGCAAGAGACAAAAATAATAATTTGTAGTAGTCTGTTCTAGGTGAGGAATGTATATTATAATCTCAACATCACAAAAAGATGATAAAAGAATGTATAACTAAGAAATTAATAGGGTGGATAATTTTTTATTAATCCAAAGGAGAAAAATAGAAGAGAAGAAATAAACATAGAACAAGTAAAAAACAAGAACAGAGTGGTAAGTGAAAATTTAAATACGTTGGTGATTAGATCACACGCAAAGAACCAGTATAAATTTCAAAGAAGGGGAAAACACCTCAGTAGAGAAATGGGCAAAGTATTTGGCTAGATGCTTCATAAAAGTGGATTTATGAATGACCAACAGACCTGAGGAGCAATGAGTTTTATTAGCAGTCATGGGAATATAAATCACATTGAGATAACATAATAGAGTGGCTAAATTTTTTTAAAAAGGTAACATTGGGAAATGCTCACAATATGGAAAAATCCCAATTCTTATTCAGTCCTGGTGGGAGTATAAATTGACAAAAGCAATTTGAAAACTTTTTTGCCAATTTCTTATAAAACTAAATGTACTGAATTACATTATACAGTAAATATATAGCATTCTCCCTCCTATGTTGATGCTCAGTATGTGTGTGTCAGTTCACCCAGAGACATGCTTAACATTCCAAACAGTGCAGTTCATAACAACCCACATCCTATGCAATGGATTGAGGTGTGTTATGTGCCCCTGAGTTGGCTCTGACTCTTGGCAATGTGAAAGGCTACATATTGTATGACACTATTTATGTAAAGTTTAAAAACAGGGGAGATTACACAATGCTATAAGAAGTCAGGGTACTAGGTATGCTTGATAGGAGTGATGAATATGGACTCGAACATGCACCCAAGAGAAGCTTTTGGGTTGCTGATAATGTCCTGTTACCTGATCTGGAGGCTGGTTCTGCAGGTATATTCCCCTTTGTGACCATTCCTTTGGACTGTACATTGGAAGTACATGCATGTTTCTGGATGTATGTCATCTTTCAATAAAAAGTTTACTTGTAAGTTATTAAGTACCCACTAAATGCTTGGGACTGAGCGATGTGAGTCTCCCTTATAAATTTCTTTTCTATTTTAAGGACTCTGCTAGTAAATGCCCTGGTTCTATGCCCTGAAAAATTATAAAGGGGCAGAATAATGATGGTGATGATACATTGTTCATTATGTGTCATTTACCATGCCAAGAAAATGTATGTATATTTTCCTAACCTCACACTAATTCTAATTTTAATAACATTCTATGAAAAGTAATTTGTTTCTTCAGAGAATTAATGGAAATAAAAACGTTTCACAACTAAATAATAAACCACTCCACCAAAACTTGTGTGATTATTCAAAATATTGAAATCTGCTAAAACAAATAGCCTAGCATCTAAAAACTTGTGAATTGTATCTGTTTTCCTAGCAATTAAACAAGTCAAAACTTGTCTTTGAAACTTGTTTCAAACTTGTTATTTTTTGAAAACTTGCTATCTGTCTAATATCGCTCAATGTTGTGGAAGCACAAATGAACCCGATAGTGTGGTTCTGACCCCTGAAAACCTAATAATCAATTCAGGGCTGCAAGAGTTAAATCTGCAAAGCAATGGAAAGAACAACACAAAGGAATGTAGTTGAAACTACTAAATTATGTCAAGTATTCCATGAGTAGTCTCAAAATGAAAGATGGGTGTAGGATGGAGTGATGGGAAGACTTATTGGAGGAAATGAGGCCAGAGCTGGGCTTTAGGAAGGTGATTGACTAGCAAAGTTTCTTGGAGATCTAATTAACACATGTTGTGTGGGACAGATGAAGATTACCTGCTTTATAACAGTATGAATTGATATCATAAATGGTTCTGATGCCATTATGATGTATCATGTGTGAATAATTCATGCATAGACTAATGGAGCCATACAATGGAACTGCAGGGGTGTTACAAATTAGAATTTATATGCATTGACATAACCGTGGGTAGATGCTGGTGTAGTGTTTGCCCCCATCTCTGTTCCCTGTGCCTCCCTCTTACCACGGTGTGTGTCTCTCTGTGTATGCATCCACGTGTGCACACACGTTTGGTAATTAGAGCTACAAAATCCAGCTGTGCGTTGAATTCACAAAAATCTCAGCAATCACTGTTCAAAGTCTTACAATGTATGGCTGGAGAAAAGCTGGAGGAAAGGGGTAAAATCATTTGCAATAGAGGTTTACATTTGGCCTGATCTTCTGAACTTTTAACTTTTCTTCCGTTAGAATTTTAGTTGAGAATATGTTTGTTATCTTGAAATGCTAAGTGTTACTAGAAAATTTACCGGGTAAGCCCACTCTTAATTCGACATTACCTATGGATATTTCTTTTTGACTCTTTTATTATCAAGGATAGCATATTAATTTGTGCGACATTTTTGGGGTGGGGGTAGGGAACATCATTTAACTCATAACAGCTAGTTACTCTATAACTAGTATTTATCAAGTTATTATGTTTTATACCTTTGTTTCATTACCACACCACGGGCATAGCAAACACGTCGTACACGTTGTGCCTTGTTCATGGTGTAGCATATAGCCACTTGTATGTAAATGAAGTCATTTAGAGTAATACGTTCACTCGGTGGGGTACTCTGGAGGTGATTTTTACCTTTGTTGGATTACTATTCTCTGCAGGGTAAGGGAACTCAATTTACACTTCGGCATTGTCACAGTCACACAAAGGCTTTGGATCTGAGAATTACAGGAGACCTTAAATGTTCAGTAAGTCTGCAAGGACCATCAAGGAAGGGACTCGTGCTGATACAGGACAGGGGTTTTGCTATCCTGTACCCAAGTGAGAGAAAGAAAACCCACATCATCTCTTGATTTAGCTAAATTTTTGTTGATCAAGTTAGGACCTGTCTTTCTTGAAAATGTTATTTGATTTTTGTAGATTGCTTTTAATTTTAATATTTAGGTTTTTATTTAAAATATAGTTCACTTTATGAAATTACACTGATCATTAGTTTTGATTTGAACATTGTTAGTGGACATCATAAGATACCAGTAAGCACCTTTTCAGTTTCATAATATATATTTATTTTTTACTGGTCCATAAAGTTTATGTCTGGGAATCACTGATCTCATCAAATGACACATCTAATTCTTGAATTCCTTCCACAATATGCCAACCACACTATCGTTAAATATCTTTAAGAGGAAGAAATTCTGTCACTTTCTATCCTCAGATGATTGTCTAGAAAATAATAAAAAAAAATCAGTGGAGATTTCCTTGAAATCTTTTCTTGTTGGCTTTTGCTTCCAAAATCATGGTAAGGAAACTTCCTCTTTATTCTAAATGCAGCCCTTCAAGTTTATTTTAAGAAGTACTGCCTTCACTCTGAGTCTTCTGCTGACAAAACCCCATTTTCTTTGTTCCTCACACAATATAATTGCAAATCTGTTTTAGTATGTCAATGACACTCAAACTCTTGACACCTAGCAATGAATTTAAGATTACCCAGATATAAATACCTGGTCCAGAGGGACTGTCACTTCCCAGTCCCTAGATCCTATGGTTTAGTAGTTTACTATTTTATTAGCTGTTTTGTGAGTTGCAACTCCTCTGGAATTTTCAACTGAATGAGAGCTTACAACTTTTTTTTCTGCCTGTGGCCTACTGTCCTCACCCAGAAAACTAGACGATATCCCATTTAAAAAGGGCGACAAAAAATTGCATGTGGGCAAATCACATGTGGCAAATTATAGAACTTTCCTTAAAAGAAAAAAATAAAAACAAATATGTTCCTTAGTGTTTAGTACTTCCTGGATGACTATCTCCTTGTTAAGTATCAGTTATTGATAAAGAAAATAAAAATTGATAGGCAATTAAACAAAATTCTTCTATGAGTCTATTCATTTTAACCAAGTTCAGAGCCCTGCACTAAAGCAGGGGTCAGCATTCCAGGGCCCAGGGGCCGAACCCACCTGTTTTTGTAAATAAAGTTTTACAGGAACGCAGCCGCCGCTGCGTGGCAATAGGAGTCTGGCTTAGCAGTTACGTTTATATCAGGGAGGTTTAAAAAAGGCCCTCCTATGAGAAAACAAATGAGAAACTAATTTATTCTTCATTTCTTTCTTTGAAATTAACTGCAGCCTTCACAAAGGAAAGGAAAGGAAAAAAGACAAAGGCAAAAATTTGAAATGGTGCTAAAAATGTCTGTGTGGGGAGTTTTAATTTATGACTAAGCGAACAGACAAATGAAAAGCCACTTTTGCCGGGCGAAGGATGAACATGGAAGATCGTAAGAAAAACTATCACCCAGGCAAAATTCTTTTTCACACTCACCTTTCCTCCCTCTGTTTTGGGGCTACTTTCCCTCCTTTCTTTAGGGATTCAATACACTAGTGCTGCTTTGGCTGGTTCAGGGCACCCATCATTCTGCTGATTGGGCTTGATCCGCTTCGGGGTTCTGAGTAGTTCCCTTTCAACAGCACTTGCTGTCCTGTATGCCCGTCGCTCAGGGCCTCTGAGTGCTGTCATGGGTCCTACCTAAAGGACCCCAGGAGTAAAACTTTAGGGGAAAACTAAAAACTTCAGTCCCAACAGAATATAGCATGCCTACATCACATGTCTCTTGACTCAAGAGGTTACTGATAGCCAGGGCTCAGCGGAGCCTTATGGAAGCCTGAGGCGAAAGGAAAAATATATCCTTCTATATACATGTGTCAAAATATCTTTCCACCATTTAACCAAGTGGAAAAGTGAATAAAAACTCTACAGTACATATATATGTGTGTGTGTGGATATGGATATGGATATGGATATGGATATGGATGTAGCCCTGGCTGGTGTGGCTCAGTGTATTGAGCACTGCGAACCAAAGGATGACCAGTTCGATTCCCAGTTGGGGCACATGCCTGGATTACAGGACAGGTCCCCAGTAGGGGGCACATGAGAGGCAACCACACATTGATGCTTCTTTCCTCCTTTTTCTCCCTCCCTTCCCCTCTGTCTAAAAATAAATGAATAAAATCTTTAAACAAAAGAATATATATAGAACCCTGCATTTTTCCTGATGTCTTTGCACACTATTAACCCTAAAAACGCGCCTGGAGAGGAACAGGATCAGCCTGTGGGTCAGAAACCCCACTGACTGGAAATAACTGTTTCTTTGGCACAATAATACAAGACCATAAAACAAGCAAAACAACGACCACTTGTCTTAATTGACAATGTTAATATTTTGTTTTAAAAATATTACATTAAAATTATTTATTTTGTTTACTGAGCTTTTTGTCTCTGTGAATCTTGCCCCTAAGAGGCGTGTCTCACTTGCCTCACCCTCATCCCGGCCTTCGTAGTCTGTCTCTTGGATTTTGCCTAAGGTGTTATGTTACTCTTCAAGAAGCAAAACATTTCTTGGTTATCTTCTCTAATATATATTTCTAGCCTAGTGTTTTTCAAACTTCCTAAGACAGCAAGAGTTCCAGAGATATTAGTTGTTCCAACAAAATAAAAAGAAAAAGGCATTGTATTGTTAAAGAAGTTTGGAAAATTGCAACTATGTCTTTTTCTGTCTCTGCCTCTCAGTCTCTCTCGGGAAACTCACAATTACATTAGCATACTAAAGTTCTATGAAGTCTCAAGGCAAAGAGAGTGTGAAACATGTTTAATAGACACTCAGTGGTTTAGCTAGTAGAAAGTACCATCCAGCCTAATATTAAATACCCCAACTCTCGTGCACATTTAGAATTTTTGCCACCTTGCTTCCCCAGCCCAGGTTGGACACAGTTCCGCTTTTAACCGTGCCCCATGCTGTAGGCAAAATTAGATAGGAGGCAAGGTGCCATTTGATTTTTCTTCACAACTATGTAACTTGTTTTTAGAATAGGTTTTGGGCAAGGAGTTGTGGCCACCATTTCCCCCAGCACATCTTTTTATTAACCCGTCAGCGTCTGCTTATTACAAATCCTGATAGTGATTTGTATTGAGTCAGAAGAGTCTATTTTACACTTTTCCTGTGGGAAATGGAAAAGAAAGCAGCTAGAGTTGTTGTCTTTGATTTGTTTTCTCCTCAAATAGATGTGGCGGAGTCATCACAGGTGGGTTGCCAGTGACGTGATTGAGACACATACATACAACCACCTGTCGCTCGCCTCTAAAACATGTTCTTTCCCTGAAAAGAGAAATGCAGGATCACAGAGTCAGAAAGTCTGAGAAGGTCCAAAGACTTCTTGAATGAGTGTAGCAAGTTCTTACTGAACGCTGTCAATACGTTCTGTGGCTTTAAGTGAAATGACATGTAAGAAAGTCAATTTTACAGTAGGCTGGTTGATATAAACAAGAGTCAAGTTCCTGTGGCATCTCATCAAGGTTATAACTGAACGACATCGTATTTGCTGTATAGTCCAACTCAAAGAAGGCACTGTTAGCGTAATTTGTACAAGGGATATAGTATTACATTTTGTGATTTATGTAATTCAGAGACCTTTCCCTTAAGGAGTTTACAATTAGACAGAAGTTATACGATATGTAATAAAGTAAATATAATAAAATGATATTATAGTTTTCACATTAATTTAGATATTATATATTTTGCACATAACTTGCTTCTTTAAAAAAATTGACTAGAGACGATCGTTGACACTTGATCTTAGACTCTGAACTTGTACTTATTGGATTCTTTTAAAACGGAGGTGGAACTACCCATTGCGATAGATGCTTCCAAACTTTGAACTGAATCAAATGTTTTTACCTACGTTTCCTGAAAGCTACTTGGCACAAAGTGTTCTTTTATTGATCTAAAAAATGCTTTAATCAATAGTATAAAGCACCCATACCTAATTTTAAGTGCTCCCTTTATAACCACTCCTGTTTCTTTTTTTACTTCTTTCAAATTTCACATCTAATGGATCCATTTTTACACTTGGTGGTAATTTTGGTTTCTCCCTATGCAAGTTATTCACCAATATAACTTTAGTGCAGTCAATGAGTCAGTTTTAGAACTCCACAAATGCTTTTCTGAGAGACAGGTATCATTCTGTGATTTTAAGGTTGTTGTATATATAAATACCTAGCTCCATTTTCTATTGCTTACAGTATTGATCAGACAGCAGATAAGATTGAGTCAGCAAATTTCCCAATCTGTACTGTATAAGTTGCTCTTTAAAAAAAATCAATATTTTTGACTTTTTAAAAAAAATTGGGATCTGGCTTGATGACATAAGTACAAACTTAAAAGTCCATGAATTTCACTTGAATAATGCTCAAAGCCTTTAATGTGGCCTACCAATCATTGAATAGAAGAATGTAGTTTTTCGTGGCAGCAGAAACAAATCAGTGGTAAAGACTCTAAAATAAGCCCAGAAGAGACGTCCTTCTTTCCTCAGAATCTTCAGCTGGGTAGAGTGCAGGGAATCTTAAGAAAATGCCATGTAGGCCTATAGGACCATGCAGTAGGAGGGTAATGGGGTGAGGCTGGAGGCAGCAAAAACTAAGTTGGGGTTAGATTGTGCCAACATTCAAAGAAATGCGTGGGTGTCTGGTATTTGCACTATAGGCAGTGAGATGCCTTTAAAGAATTCTGAGCATGATCAAATCTGTGGCTTACCTCAGTGTGGGAGACAGATTTGAAAAATTAAAGGCAAAAAAAGCTGATTAAGAGATCATTGTAATGGTCTCAGACACGTGTGACCCATCATTTAGTAGAATGTTACCCTGAATGCTGACATTAAGAATTGGTCTAAAATTTGAAAAGTGTATCAGAAAGTGTCACTGGTTAGTATCAGCTTAAGTCTCCTTAGGAGCATCAGAGTCACTTTGTCACTGGTCACGTGTTAATGGCCAAGATAATTCAGAGGCGAGTCAAGGATTCTGATGATAACTCTGAGGAATTTCGCTTCTGGCCCACCTGTCCCTGTGCCCGTAGCCCCCAAACCCCATGGTCAGAGAAGTCTAGGCAACGAGGAAGCTGGGAGGGGGGGTATTTGAGAGTTTAAAATATTACAGCTTTTGGTGTTTCGCCTAACAACTGGTAAATATCACAGTAAGAATTTCTCTCTCTAAGGAATATTTAGGGTTTCAAGGTTAGGGGTAAGAAAAATCTGGAAGCCTGGGTGATGTGAATTGAGTATGTCCTTGATAAATGGACAATTCCCTTCATTTAACCACAATCTTTAAGTGGTTACATGAAGGCCAATTGGGGTGTACAGTCCTCTCTACTTTAGTTATTTAGTGAATAATGATCTACTTTTATTCAGTTTTATGCAACGATCATCCAATAGAGTATTAAGGGAAACATGATTTAGAGAATGATTAAAAAAAACTCGTTGGAACAGACAATGAATGTAGCTTTGATACCAAAGATTATGGATCTAGATAAGGCCCTTAAATAGTAATAAAAGCTTTAAAGTCTCATGTTGAATGATTCAGTTAAGTACTATAAAAATCCCAGGATATTCTGGCTCTTACCATTTGAAGTTAGTAGAAATGGAATTAGAAAGATCCAGGCTGCATTTATACTTAAAATCATTGAAATTCTATCTTCCAAGAATAAAGAGATTTAGATTCAAGTGGTTAGGAAGACTAGGGTGTGTGTGTGTGTGTGTGTGTGTGTGTGTGTGTGTGTGTATGTGTGTGTGTAGTGAAGTATTAGCTTTTACTTGGCAAAATACTGATCTTTGATGAGGGAAACCAAAATTGTTTCAAATTATATGTCACAGACCTCAATTGCTCTGAAGAACTATTTTCCAGTTTGGTGAGTTGTTTTATTCCTTGATTCCTGTTTATACTTTTCCAATTCAGCTCAGTAAAATGAAATGGATCCCCGTCAGCCAGAATTCTCTCCTTAAGTCTTATGAACTCAGTGGCTTGTTAACTGTGCGCTAGCACAGAACAAGCCAGTCTTTCCATTGGAAAACTTTGGAGCAGGCTTCCTCTCAACCCCGTTCTATCGAGGGGACCCATAGCATTTTCAAGGAGCATGGATTTTATGACTGCAGCTTGAATGCAGCTGTGTCTTTTCCAATCTAGGGCCAAGAGACAAAATGCAACATGAGATTTTTAAACACTCCAAGGCCCATCTGCCATGTAACCCACTTATCTTTGTGGCTGCAAGTTCTTTATTGATCCAAAATGGTAAAGGAAAAAAAAAGGCAACAAAGGGGGAAAATGTAGGGGGAGAGAAAAGCCATAAATCCATTCTTTTGTTGTTCTTCCAGCAGCATCTGTGAGCAATTGTCACAATTACTAGTCAAACTGGATTTGACTTGTTGCCAACATGAATTTTCCAAAAACCCAATGTAAACAAACTCTGCAAGTACTTCCTCATTTGCCAAGCCAGTAATTATTTACTTTGTTTGGGCCCAGCATTAATGTCACTTCAGCTTTACAGCCTGTAATGTGTTTGTTAATGAAACCGTGAGGTCTAAAGCTACGTATTAACCTTGCCACCCTTCAATTTTGAGCTCAATAAAGTTGCACCATGGTTTTGTAAACTAGTGTTGGGGGACAGGCAAATGATTAATTATATTTTTCCCTTTTCCTTTATCCAAGCAAATTGTTAATCTTTAAACCTGCCTCTCAGTTTAACGTTAACAAACCAAAATCCAGCCGCTGGGAGATATGATATCATTCAGACAAGTCTCCTCGGCTGTTTTGATGCCATATGTGGGAGTTGTCAGCTCTGGTGCTTGCGTTCATGTTTAGTAACCTTGAAGGCACTGTGTGCTTCTTGAAAGGAAGGGAAATTCCTCAGGGAATCAGAGAATATCAATTTGGTAGGGAAGTGATGGAATGCATGGCTGGGACCTCGTATTCATTTTGTGGAGACTAAATGAAAGTCAGGTGGTTTGAGGATGGCTGAGCAATTCAGCTGGTAAGAGACACAAAAATTCCTAATTTGAGTGAGGAAGCAAAGAGGTTGGCGACCAGGAGACTTAGGAGCCTAACGATATGATATTTTTATTCCCAGACACAACAAAATTGGCGTCTGTCTCCAGCCTATTGAAGATACACTGTGCACTGATGGTGACCTAGACTATGACAGAGGACAGGTCCAAGCCCTGTTCTCGTAGCGGGGAGTGGTCAGGGGAAATGGAGACCGCTGTGCTTGAATAGCAATAAAAAATCAAAAGAGAAAAAAGAAAAAGAAAATTGTATTCCAATGGGCAATGGGGAGGCCAGATAATAAACAAGGAAACAAACCGGCAAAGTAGTTTTCAGATCTTGATGAATATTACAAAGTCAATGAAACAAAGGGAAGGCACTTTGTAATGGGTGGTCTGAGAAGGCCTCTCTGGGAGGGAGACATCAAAGCTGAGACTTGAACAATGCGACAAAGCCCCAGTTAGAATGTATGGGGACAAGACTTTTCAGGAAGAGGGGACAGCAGCAAGTGTCAAAGCTGTTCGGTGTGTACCAAGAAGACAAGGAAAAGCAGCATGGGTGTGCCTGGTGAGTGGAGTTTGGAACAAGGGGAGTGGGAGGAGGTGACTCGTATCCTGTTCCTCAGGATGGGAAAGAAGAGACATGGTAGGGCTTTAAGAGTACACCTTGTAAGAAGAGGAATTCTCTCGGAGATTAATTTGCCGTCTTGGTTTGTTCTGGGGAGAGGTGAGCATGAAGTAAAAGCATCTGGCTAATAATTGAGAAAATATCCCTAGAAAAGAGATTGCTTTTTTAGAAGCTCCTTCATGACCACCTCCTTGTCTGAACATTTGAAGGCTTAAAAGCCTCAGGAACTGTCTAGAAATTTGACTTACAGAAGAAATTTAGTTCTTTACTGTGGAGCTCTGCCTGTTTGGTTTGCATGACGTTGAAATTGACTCCAGACAGAGGTGTCTATTTTATCTACTGTAAAGCTATTATGTTTCAGAAAGTTAGATGATTATTTCTCCCTTTATCTCCAGAAGTTGTGAATAAAGCCCCCCAAAGTGATAATTTTGTTTAGCATCAGAAACTGATGTTTGTGTTTGATTATGTAGTTCTTAGCTCAGAAGAGGCATTTTATACAAAAATCAATATGAATTATGGAAAGAATCTAGCATTTTAGTTATACAGTTGTAAAGATTTTGTATTTAGCCACAGTGAGAAACTACAGAGGTAATTTCAAGAATGTTTTAGGAATTTTTTTTTGAGGGAAACACTTTACACTTAACAGTATAAATTGATGAAAACTGCACATATCAGACATTCTCAAACTAAATGTTGAGAAATAATGTCAATAATCTTATTAATAATGTCAATTCCTTATGATAAGAGATATTTTAACTTTCTTCTCTACCAAATGAACTTTCATCCATCTCTTATAGATTTCATGTAACATATTTATTTGGAGACAATTTTAGCTTATGAACTGAAATCTTCAACTCGTCATTCCAAACATATTTTTAATACAACAAGCTTCCAAACCTCATATACATAGATCAGAAACAGAACCTAAATTTGGGGATAATTGGATTGAGCTCTGAGCTTAAAGATGAAGGAGACAAAAGCATGTCCGAGAGCGGGGTTTGATAGACATAGTCTTATCGGGGATATTGTACACCAGGCAGAGAGGCAATATTTGTTTACAATGATTTGCGCTATTTGTAGTGACGTTTTATTTGCCTGGTGTCTTGTATCCAAGCCAAAGCATCCCAGTGTAAGGGCTTGTTTTGCTCTCTCGCTTTGGTTCCAATGTGGTTCTAAAGCAACATCACCTCTCCTGAAGGCTGTGTTGGTAAGGCCAGGAGGTGGTCTGGGATACAGGCACAAGGCTGTAGAGCACGAATGATAATAGAAGACTTGTCACGGGAGCTTTGTGGCAACTGTAGCCATCACAGGGACAGAAACAGTGCTGCGAGCAACCTTTGTAGATATAACGTATGGAACTCAGTAAACTGAAACTCCCTGGATTTGCGACTAATCTCAAATGGACTGTGTGCCATGGCTTATGTTTCTCAAACACATCTTGAAAAATTTCCAGTGATATCTGAGTTTTCTAAAAAGCATCATCTTTTATGCTAATGACTAGAAAATAATACAGAAAATCTCTTCCATACTATTTACGTCTAGAATCTTAAAGAGCCACTGCTTTCTCATTAATAATCCTGTGAGCCACACGTGTCTTCATGCATACAATTGAGTCATGCTAGACAGATGGACTCTGGGTAATGCTCAGGGTATTTTCCACTCTTTTCTTGTTCGAAGTCCTTCCTTCATACCTTTTTGTCCTCCTTCCCTTCACTACTAGCCATAACTTCTTGAAAGTTCTCTTCTAAGTCAGTGATGACAATCATGTTGAGATTAACTTCGGCAGACATTGTGAAGCTGAACAAATTGGTGTTTTAAAAAAATTTAATTTTTACTGATGAGAGTAAAAACCCCTTTTTGACTTACTTTTACAAACGTATCTTACATTTTTCTGCCCAACTCTGCGAAGTTAAGAGGATGGAAAAGAGAGAATGGTTAAAAAATGTGGAAAAGAGAAATCATGGTGAATGATAAAAATCCATTCAACAAAGATGTTTGCTTATTTTCTTGTTTCCAAAATGTACTTGTGGACACCAATAGTGGTGCCCGCAATTAAAGTAGATTAAGAGTTATCCCAGAATTACAACCAGCTATATGAAAGGCAAGGACTTGGTTCAATCCGTGTCGAAAATTTGAAAAGACTCCTGGGGGCCACAGATATTTCAGACTTTTCAGATCCCCGCCCCCTTCTCTCTCTCGTGCTCTTTCACATATGACTTTTACTAAGATACCCACGTTTGCTTGAACACCACATCTTCCTTGTCACACGTACCAGTTGTATATTCTTTCATCTATCTATTTGCTCGTTTATTGATCCCCTTTTAATAAGTGCCACCCGTGAGAAAAGTACTGAGGAGTAAAGGAAAGCGAGACCCACGTCTGCCAGAGGGACCTGATGACTGAGGCATGTTTGCCTGTCCTCACACACGTATGTGACCCCACATGCATGGGCACACACATCAGATATTCCTGAAGTGAAGTGTTTTATCTGCTAAATCACATCCTCATTTGTCTACTTGTAACCTTGTGACTGGAGTGTGCAGAAAAACTTATTCTCGGCCTTAGGCCCAGGAAATAATTGAGGTTTCTCTGATCAGTTGTAAAATAGTCATGAGAATTTGAGAAAGTCTTCCCTTTAGAACAAATGGTATTGAACCTATTGAGTTAAAAAATTAAAATGAGGTGTATGTGTCTTCAGCTATTCAGGTCTCCAAACACCCTTTCATTGTGGGTGTTAAATGGGTTGTTCTTTCTCAGATGAATACAGACACAGCAGACACAATCCCTCCAAATTCTGCTCCTCTAAGACCTTAGAAGGCTGAAGAAACAAACTATCTAAAATCCTACAAATAGGTACATTGGTATTTGTGACATTTTATAGCTATTCTATGTATATCTTCTAACTGCAATTTTTAATGTAAAACCTAGCTGTTCTCAGTATTGGTGACCCAATACCATGGCTAAAACTTTATTTTGCTCTTTTGGGTGGTGAATTTATTTATGATGAAATGTTTGAGAAGTGTGCTTGTTTATACTTTGGATTCATCCAGTGAGTATTGAAGATGCTGGGTTAAGTACAGTCCTTACTCACATTACATCTATGCCTGTGTGTATAGATACAATGGCATCTCTGCGTATGTGTTTGAGGGTTCTTCAGACTTTTAAAAGCTTAAGCACCAGCTCATGTCTGTAAGATGAATAACTTCGTAATCACGCTTCTTATGCTGCATTATAACCCTGCTTTCACCATCAGCATGACAGTGAGCTCACTGAGGGTGAACATCGTCTGTTATTTATCTCTACGGTTCCAGGACCTAACTCTGCGCTGAAACATAGGAAACCCTTGAGTAAAGTAAATATAAAACTGGAACATGGCAGGGTCAATCATGTAGGTAGCAACAAGGTACGATTCCCAATGTAAAACATAGTTTTGAAATGCAAGCTCTTAGTTTGAAGTACAGTCTGCATGCCAAATGTTTTATGTGCGTTATCTCATTTAATTCTCTCAACAATAGGAGAGATAAGTAAAGGCAATTACATCATGACAAAGGAGATGTTGTGACAGCTGGACACAAACTCAAAGGCACAGAGGGTGCTTTCTGCTTCTCCCTGTGCTGCTGATTTGTTTCTCTGGTAACTAGACAGGTACCTGGCTGGCCCCAGAGGTAAATTTACCACAAACAAAAAGACTGTGCTTGGAGCTTGAGAGGAATCTAAATGTTTAAGAGAAGGTTTGTACCCTGGAGGCCTGGAAAGAGGTTTTTCGAAGTATTTGGCATTTAGAAGGACATTTGTAAACTTGGTGACAAAAGGTGCTTCCGAACTTTTGGGACTAAAGCCAGTTTGCAAGGGGCTGAGAATGAAGACAAGCTGTGGAAGTCAGCAGAACGCAGGGCACATTCTCCCAAGAAGTCTGATGAAAAAGAACAAGAGTGAGGGGAGTCAGGGCTGAAAGATTTTTTTTCTTATCAGTTTTCTCAGTGAGAAAATTGAATCCATCATTGCTAAACCTAGGGCAAAGAACTGGCAGAGAGGAACATAGAGAAAACTCAAGGAAGGCGGAATCCAGTTACAGGAAGAAGCAAAAGGAGATGAGAACAAAATCAGTGATGTGTGATCCTATCTAAGTTATTTTTGAAATTTTAAATATTTTTATATGCTCATTTATACCTTATGCAATAGCCAGTAGAAGGCTTTGCTTATACTTCTAATCTGTCATTAGGTAATTATTTATTCCAGTCACTTAACCAAGGCAGTTAATATACTTTAAAATAATACTTTATTAAAAATAACAATTGCTGATAAAAGTAATACACATTCTTTATAGTTGGAGAATACAAAGGAGCCAAATGGTTTTGTATTTTAAACTTAGGATCCTAAATATATTCATTATCTTCCCATTGGTAAGAATTATGATGATCACATCACTACTGATTCAGTGTCTCTCTACCACTTATCTATATTTTGAAAAGATTTATTCCTTTTTCTTAAGCAAAAATGGAATCATATAACAAATACTATTCTAAACTTTGCTATTTTAAAGCAATTTTTAGCAACTTTTCATGTCATTCTGCATTATTCTGTCTCATCATTTTACTATTGGGAGAAGGAGGAAGCTGCAGCAGGGCAGTGGAGACCCCAGCCCCACAAGTGCACATTCCAGTGAAAGAGAGAGAGAGAAACAGAGAGAGAGAGAGAGAGAGAGTGCCCGAGAGCACGCACGTGTGCGGGAGCACACAAGCCAGCCTGGAGCTAGAAAGACAGAGACTTATTTGCGTAGCAGCCTTGCATTCCAAAAGGACAAATGAGAATGGAGGAGGGGATCTCTGGGCATGGTCTGGATTTCAGTTTTTGTGGGGTACAAGGGGATTTCTGTGTACTGCAGACAAGAATGGCTTGGAGCCGGGGAGCCCCAGCTCCCCCAAGTTGGGCACCTCATTAATAAAACCTTTTTTTTCTCCACCAATTATTGTGCTGTGTTTGTGTTCACGTATTGTGGCATGTGGCCAAAGCCCACTTTTTTTGATAACAGTTCTGGATATATGGGCAGAATTTAAGATTATTTTGATCTTGGACAGTTGTCTAAACACCACTTATTGAATAATCAATTCTCTTCCACACTGATTTGAGGTGTCATTTTTACCATAGGTTAAAATTTTTTAAAATGTTATATATTTTTAAAGATTTTATTTATTTATCTTTAGAGAGGAAGGGAAGGAGAGAAGGAGAAGAAATATCAATGTATGGTTGCCTCTCGTGCATCCCCTGCTGGGAACTGGCCTGCAATCCAGGCATGCGCCCTGACTGGAAATTGAACCACGATCATGTGGTTCACAGGCCCACACTCAATCCACTGAGCTACACCAGCCAGGCCCCATAGTTTAAATTCTTATACATACCATATTTTAGTTCTAAATAGTACAATTTTTTCCATTGCTATGTTTGTTTTTTCCTGTAATACTATTTCGTTGTTTATTTTATTATAAGTTTATAATATCATTTAGATAAGATTCCTTCCTCTTTTACAATTTAAAACATTTGGCTCTTTTAACATGTTCATTCTATTGGTAATCTCACAGATATTTTGATAATTATATTCACACAACAAAATATTATTAAGCAATAAAAAGGACCAAGCTAGTGGCACATGCTTCCTTATGGATGAACCTGAAAAACATTATACTTAGTGAAAGACTCAGGCGCAAGAGATTTCATAGCATGTGATTACAATGATATGAAATGTCTAGATAAGGCAAATTTACAGACAGAGAGTAGATTAGTGGTCACGTGGAGGTTGAGGGTGGAAATGAGAATTAACTGTAGATGGACATGAGAAATCTTATTGGGTGGTAGAATTGTTTTAACACAGTTTTAGATCCATGGCTTCCTCATATAGTATGATTACTAGAAATCACTGGACTGTATGCTTGAAGTGAGTAAATAAGTAAACTATACTTCAGTAAAATTGTCATTAAAAAGAATCATTCTGGCAAGTTAATAAAACATTATCTCTGTGTTTTGTTTGGAATTGGACTATATTTATGTATTAATTTCAGAATTGACATATGATAATATTTTGTTGCCTAAAATAAACTATGATGTTTATTTCCAGGAAGATATTTATAATTTTATTTCTACAAATCCACAATTTTTCTATTCATTCCCTGGACCGGTAGGTTTTTTGGTTGTTTGTTTTATTTTTAGGTGGTTGCTGTTTCTGATGATTTCCCTCTTATTAAATAGAATAACTGGTTATTGATGGTATCAATATAACAGAGGATACTACTTGATTTTTATGTATTATTTTATAAATAGTCCCATTAATGAAATCACTTATTGGTCATAACATTGCACAATGAACCAAAAGGTGTGAGTTACATCAACAGTTTGACCTCTGGCCTAGAGACTATAGAATGACAGGTTATAGATTTAGCCATGAGTTCAATAACTTCACTGTTAGTTTTTTCCAAAGTTGTTGGAGAGAGGTCACTTGATCCTGGTGATTTATCATGATCTAGTTTGACAATTTGGTTTAAATTTAGAATGTCCACTACCAATATCAGACCTTAAACCTATGACCTACCAACTTGAAAATAGAGTTTTAGAGTGGGCAATTTTATGACAGCGTGCTTAGTACATTAACTATCTAATGTACAGCAACGATTAGAATTTCACTGAAATCAAGCATATGTCAAGAGATCATCATCAGAACACTGGCCATCAGGTAAATTAACAAACCATTTGGCTGGGAATAGAATGATTAGCACAGGGATAATCTACTCTGTTGCTGATGACTATTGGACACGAGACAACTGTTACTGAGAAACCTTTGCCACTGAGAAAAAAATAAAGATTTTAGTCGCTTACATTTGGTTGCTGATGTATTTTTCACTTCAATACACGATGGTCTTCTAACGTATACTCTAGTGACCAGATAAAGCTATGAAAAAGTTGGAAAGGTCAAACAGTAATGAATTTACAATAAAAATTTTAAATGAGAGAGAAAATCTATTATTTTAGAATTCGCTTCAAATATTAAGCAGTATGAGGATAGAAGTGAATTTGGATTTATTAGTAAAACTCTGGGGACTTGATGGAGGAAATTATATAAAATAGGGTAAAAATTGTGAGCTTAACCTCAGCATTTCTGGCATATCTAATACAATTAACCTGGAGATTTTTATTCTGTGAATTAAGTGGGAAAAGTTTATCTTATTTTTATAGTTTGAGCCCAGTAAATCATCATATTTTATTGTTAGTATACACATTTTTGTATTTGTCAAGTTTCAGTTTCAAGAAACAAAAAGCGATCCTGGAGGATTTGAGCAGCAAAAGTATTTACTTCAAAAGGTATTGCGTCACGATAGTTCTGCTCTTTTAGAATTGGAACTTTCACTAACTTTTGTCACTAGAGGTCATCATGTAAAGAGGTATTTTGGAAATCTGCTGGGTCCATCTAATCACTTCCTATTTATGGCAGTTACAGATTGTTTCCCTTGACAATTAGGATTAGTCCCCTAGCCACTAGTATATCCTTCCTTTTTACCACTTGCCAATCCTATGACCATCCATTGCTTGATTTCTGGATGCTTGGGTTATGTCTATAAAAGCAATAGCATCATATATTGTTTCTGGTTTGCAGTAAATACTTTCATTTTTGTCATCAGCTTCTGTGCAATGAAATGGAAGATGAAGTTAGCGAAGTCTATGGAATTTAGCCCAATTGAGCCCATTGTGCATCTTACTTGGCCACAAAATTTGTTCTTTGACTGGGAGCAATATTGTGTAGGATTACTAATGGAGTATACAGTGTTCAGCAACTCCACAGATTTTTAGAGTTAGAAGTAGCATGACAGGCAGGAAAAAAAAAACACTGAAAATCCAAATTGTGTCTAATCTGTGTCACATTGGATTCCATGGGGAACAGATTCAGAGACAGAGTTATGTGTAGGATGCTTATTGAGAGTGCTCTTGGGATCCTCTCTGCTGGCGGAGTGAAGGGTTGAGGACGGGAAGGGAGGAGTTGCACAGCGAGGCAGCCATAGCCAAGTCCTCAGCCAGTCCCTGCAGGGCATTCTGGAGGGCAGATGGACCCCCAGGTTTGTCCTGAAGTGACAAGCCACCCTGTCTCCCTGGGGCATACAGGCTGGGGCTTTTATATAGTTCTATCAAATGTAAAATCAATTAAATCCCAGGGAGACTTTTTTAGTATGTGACAGCTAATTCTAAAATATGTATGGAAATAGAAAGAGCTACGGGCAGTTAGATGTTGAAGAAGAAAGACAAAGCAGGGGACCTGGTATACTAGATAGCAAGATTTAAAATAGTGGCATAGCAATAGAAAAAGGGAGGCCAGATAAAGGGGTTCGTGTAGACATGGACACTGGATGTATGACAAATGCCATGTGGCCAATCAGGGGAGAGATAAAGAGCTTTTCTTAAATGGAACATTGGAAATTGGGCATCATATAGAAAATAAAATTGGACCCTTTCACATGCCAAATAAAAAAATAAATTCCCAATGGCTTAGAGAACTAAATATGACTGATGAAATTGCACAACTTTGAAAGGTGGTATAAGAGAACAAATTGGGCTGAAATTTTAAAATTCTGACAATACCAGTGCGGTGAGCCTATGAAGCAACAGGAATGCTCAAGCTACTTGTCAGAATATAAATTCTATTAATTCAGTTTGAAATACAGTTTGGTAATATATATGAAATCTGACTGTAAGTATATTCTATAATTCAACAATTTCACTGTCAGTAGCAACATTTATAACAGTCAAACAACTGGAAGCAACCCAAATGTCCATCACTGGTAGAAAAGCTAAACAAATTGTGTTAAGTTCATACAGTGAAACACTATATAGCAATGAAAATAAACAAACTGGAACTGCATGCAACATCATGTATTAATTTAAAAAATATAATACTAAGCAAAAGCAAAAGAAACCATACAGTGTGATTCTATTCATGCAAGTTTGAAAGTCAGGGTTGTGGCTACTTTTAGGGAAATGAAGAGTTTTGATACTGAAGGGGCGAATGGAGAAAGGAGGATGTTTCCATGGAGTTTGTAATATTCTGTCTCAACCTGAGTGGAATTTGAGGGTATTTGCTTTAACATCTGTTGTTAGCTTGTACAAGTATTTTTGCACCTTTTTCTGTTTGTAGGTTATATTTCATACAACAAAATTTAAACAGCAAAGCAGAAAAAAAGAAATGTTTGGATAACTATCTGATGACATACACGTTCACTTGCACATTTGTCTGAGCTTTGAGAGGGAAGGTGAAAGGTACAGCCGTGGCCTTTGATTGTAGAATCTCTCTAGCAAGTTGGCATCATGGGCTGTTGGCTACTCAGCCTGAGTTGTCAAAGCAACACCCACTGGGAATGGACTTTATGGGGGCATGACTGTAGCAATCATGCATATTTAGAGCCCCAGTACCTAGTTCAGTGATTAGCATGTGAAAACTACTCAATCCATGTCCTCTGAATAGATGGTTAAATAAATGAGTGAATGAATTAGCAGTACATGTTATGACACTGACTTATTGAAGAAATCCACTGCAGATTAATCTCTTATTAGAACACTACATATATATGTATGTAATATATATACACATATATATGACTAATAACCTTCAAATCTTCAAACCTTGAAGTAACTTTCAGAACTATTTATAGACCTTTAAGAGAAAACTGAGTTCCATGAATTTTGATACATTTTCCTAGTAAGAGGTGACATAAAGAACACTGAATAATCAAGTCTGCTAATGAGATTACCTAACCTTATCTGAAAACTGGGAGCGTTTTTTCCTTTTTTCATATCTATCTTCTGATAGATTTCTGTGAAATATACCACATCAATGCACTTTCCACCTTTTGTCAGGAACAGACAGCCATTCGGAAGCCAAATGGTTGTCCACGGTAAGCTAATATATAATTAAGATTTAGTTTGGTTCAGTGAAAATATGCCTTCATTATAAAGAAAGCCCCAGGCTAGGTTTCGAGTAGGCAAGTTTAGATATGGTGGATTTATCAGCAAATTTAGCTCAATTTAAGAGGCATATCTTCAAACCTATTAAAGATGGAGCTTATGTGATATTCTGTGATGTCTTCCACCTACAGATTTAGGCAATTCATAGAGTCTACTTTGGCCTTGAAAGTGGATTTATATGAGAGAAGAGGAAAGTGCTGAGAATTTTTTTCATCTAACATCCTCCCTTTGACCACATAATAGTCCAAAAGCTCACACAAGCAATTCCATATGGAGATGAGGAATGTCTAGCCAAAACAAGTTGTTCAGCTTATTAGCCTTGGGCTGAATGAGTTACACAGAATATCTGGCATGGCTAACCCATTCAAAAAGGAGGGGTGAGACGGCTAAGCTTGCCTTTCCTTCCTTCCCCTAGAGCTGTAGATAGGAAAACAAATGGTTAGTGAGGCAGTGTCGCAGGCCAGAAGCTCTGTGCTCAGCTGTTTTCTCTGAATGTTTGAAAAGCTGCACCCGTTCAACATGGCAGACTTCTCTGCACAGGACTGGCTGCATGCAGAGAAGGGCACTTCACACCATCTTCATTGTCGGCTACTTTCACATTTGATCCTTCCCAGGGAAAGCGGTCAAGTTGCTTAGGCAGGAATCTTGGCAGGAAAAGCCTCAACTCCAAGAATTTGAAATAACTGTGAACGGCAAAATAAACTGGCTCTCTTCTCCAAAAGAAATGTAAGATAGCAGAAGGAGAATTAGAATATTTTTTATTTCTGAGATCTTCTAGAGGTTAATTCTTTTTTGGGGGTAAGTGGTAAGGAGTATAAAGTTTCATTCAAATTTGATTGCAATTTGAGGAATTTCTTTTTTTCTCCTTTCTCCTAATCAGATCAGTTAGAAAGCACAGTTAGTTCAAGTATTAATTGGCACACTGTGCAATTATTTTGCTTGCCCATTTTGGCATCACTCAGATTCACCAAATAAAGGATTATTATTAGTATTAATAATAATCCCTTAGTATTAACTTTCCCACCAACTCTCACTCATTGTGCACATATGTCCAATCTTTCTGTTTTTTTCAGGTTCTCTCTCTTTCTCTCCCTTCCTTCCTCCCTCTTTTTTCTGCTAAAAAAGCCACACACACATACACTCACTCTCAGATAGACTTTAAGGAGTTTTCGAAACTAATTCTGAAAAAATATTATCTGTGTGTAATGTAAAACTCCTTCAAAATATTATCTGTATATAATATAAAAGTTCATAAAAGAGTGAAATTAAAAAACAATCTGGACAAGCACAAACTTCCAGGTTTCCTGTCTTTTGTTTTGTTTTCTTTGTAAAGTTATTGCCCCTCTAGTAAATAATTTTTGTTTCTGCAGCTTGTTAAGTAGGCTAACCCGGCATGATGCCCAATTGAAGACCCTGGGGGTAGAGCATGGACAGGTAAACTACACATTCACTTGGGCTGCAAAGTAATTTTGGGTCACAGCAGTCCAACTCAACAAAACCCAAGGGACTGAGAGACACTTTCAGGCAGCAGTTAAGAGCAAGTGTGCTTTTTAAAAAAATATTTCATTTATCTGTCTTTAGAGGGGAAGGGAAGGAGAGAAATATCAACGTATGGTTGCCTCTCGTGTGTCCCCTGCTGGGACCTGGCCTGCAACCCAGGCATGTGCCCTGACTGGGAATTGAACCGTAATCCTTCAGTTCACAGGCCTGCACTCAATCCACTGAGCTACACCAGCCAGAGTGCAAGTATGCTTTTTGAAAAAGTGTCTATTCGGGTCCTTTGCCCATTTTTTAATTGAGTTGTTTGTTTTTTTGATGTTGAGTTTTATAAGTTTTTTTATAAATTTTGGGTATTAACCCCTTATCAGACATATCAGGGGAGTATGTTCTTCCATTTTGTGAGTTGTCTTTTTATTTTGTTGATGTTTTCCTTTGCTGTGCTAAAACTGTTTAGTCTGATGTCTTGGGCATACAGATGGCTGACAGACGTAGGAAATGATGCTCAATGTCACTAATTACCAGAGAAATGCACATTAAAACCACAATGAGTTATCATCTCATACCTGTCAGAATGGCTGTGATCAATAAATCAAGAAACAACAAAGCTAGCCAGGATGTAGAGAAAGGGGAACCCTTCTGCACTGCTGGTGGGAATGCAGATTTGTGTGGCCACTGTGGGAAGCAGGATGGAGATACCGCAAAAATTAAAGGTGGATCTCCCTTTTGACTCGGTGATCACACTTCTGGGAATATATCCAAAGGAACACAAAGTGCTCATTTGAAAGAACATAAGCACTCTTATGTCCATTGCAGCATTATTTACAGTCACCAAGATGTGGAAGCAGCCCAAGTGTCCATCAATAGATGTGTGGATTGAACAACTATGGGACATTTACACAATGGAATACTACTAAGCCATCAAAAGAACATTTTCTTCTTTGCAACAGTATGGATGAACCTGGAAGACATTGTCGAAGTGAAATAAGCCAGTCAGAGAAAGAAAAACAAATACCCTATGATTTCACTCATATGTGGAATCTAATGAACAAACTGAACTGAAGAGCAAAATAGAGACAGACTCAGAGAGAGCAGGATGACAGCTAAGGAAGTGGTGGGGATAGGGAATGGAGGAATTGGGTGATTATGGATGGGGAGGAGGAGTGTATAAGGGGACTAAATGGTCATGAAAAGATACAATTTAAAAAAATGAAAAAGAACAGGAGATTCAATGAAGAAAATTATTTCCTAGTGGAGATAAATAAAGGTCTAGAAACATTTATAAGAGAATCATAATAAAATGCTTATTATGATTAGCTTATTAATAAGTATTAGCTTATTAATGCTTATTAATGCTTATTATTAAGAACACACAAAAAGAAAGAAGCAGTTGTGGCAACCACCCACAACAGGGCTCACAGTGCATGGATGCAAATGGTTGCAAAGCCTGTGCATGGTGTGCAGTTTGGTAGCAAGTACTCTGGTATATGGACAGGGCCTGACTTGAGTAGCTGCTAAGTTACCAGCTTTACCTCTTTGAATTTGTATACCATGTTATTTTTTGGCAAAAGGAGTTGTCTTAGACTTCACAACAAGGGATTCTTCCATTCTCATGAATGTCTTCTTAGAAGTTCTCAATAGAAACCCTTTATACCATATAGTGTACTGAAAAATTCCAATGCCTTTAATGACTGAACATTTCTACATTATGATGTTTGTTTTTTTTGTAACACACAGACTATTTATATGCAACAAGATCAGATAATTTCTATTCTTTAATTTAAATAAAATTCTTTATTTTTTGCAAGACTCTATATGGGTCCTTTGGGAAATTTGAAGATGTGTTCCAACATCTTCTAAGAGCCTAAGAGAGAAGATAAGATCCATAAAAATAACTCAAGTCCATATATAACATAATTTACCCCAGTCCTTTCTAGCCAATGAGAACTGAATCTCTTACCTACTCCCATGGGAACTTCAGACATTTGTAGGAAAATTGGAGGAGTGCTTCCCATGTGTTCACAAACTGGGTTGTCAGGTCAGTATCTATGAGGCATCTACCCTGCCTTTCTTCTTCCACATTAGCTTCCCCTTATCACTGTCTTCTTTTTATGAAGCTCCTTAAGAAGGTATCACAGTCATTCATTCCTCAGGTACTTGCTGAGCGTTTCCTGTAAGCCAGATATTCACCTTCTTCTGGGGGTAGGTGATGAACACAACAGGAAAGGCCTGACTCTTAGCATGTGTGTGTGTGTGTGTGTGTGTGTGTGTGTGTGATGGAGAACACAGTGTAGAAAGGCAAATAAGATGATTTCAGATAGTGACAAGTGCTTCCAATAAGGTAAATGAGACAGAGGGTGGTGGAGAGTGTTTGTAAGGTAACCGGAGAAGGCCTCTCTGAAGAGGGATGTTTGACTTGGTGAGAATTTGTTGGCAGTGTCATTGTCTATCAAGAGAATGCTGATCGCCTTGCCAAGGGTGCTGTGGGTACCCACGTCCGTCACTACTAACCCTCGTATTGGCAGAATAGTTATGGACTATGCACACTCTTCCAACATTTCCGAGCTTTGTTACCCAGACCCCAAATAGCACACCTGTTCTTACTCTCATGACGTCTTCCATCCACCAGAACCCCTTCAGCTCTAGGTCCCTCCACTGTCCTCAGCCCCCTCCTGCTCCCCAGTTTTGAATCAGGCTGTGTGGGGGCAGACGCCTACACAATCTGAGGTCCTCTTCTAGAAAAACAACACAAGAATACAAAATTTAGTGCAGGGAATGGGGCAGGGCCTCAGGTTACCTTTCCTTTCGATCTGAAGGAGTAGCCTTCATGCAGAGTAACCATGCATGTAGACATCGGGGAGCCCGCCACCCTCTGGACACATGCCACAACACGGATCTCAGTTTGGGGCCCCGTATGACACAAATAGAAAGACGTTTTCACCATCTGATAGGGAAGGGCAAAGTAAGACGGGAGGTTAGAAGTGGGAAAGGTCGCACCCCAGGGGAGGTGATCACCTTTCCACAAAAGGTGCTCTCTGAGCTGTGTTTTGAAGGATGAATACGATGTGCACACTCAGAAAAGACAGGAAGACTTACTGAGTGCCTCATCTGTGTGCATTTCCTTTATACCTGACATGACTCTTTGATGAATATTGTCCAGTGAGAAGTTTTATTTTACAGCCGATTAAGTTAAAGGCTCAACATTACATAAACATTATATTGCACAATTCACTTACTTGGTTTAAACCATGTTTCCCATGCAGGCACCTGAACTGAGTGTGCTCTCCCTTATGCCCAGATGACTCTCGTTTCAGCAGGTGCATAAGGACTGCAAACCCGGAGAAAACATAGGGAATGAACAGTTGAGGGGGTGGCTGAATCACAGGCAGTCGTGGTAGACAAGAATTGGAAAAATAGCCCAGGATCAGGTTATCGAGGGTTTAAACGTCATGAAGCGAGTAGCATTTTGCGTTGTGTTAACAGGTATACATAAACAATATTGCAACTGGTGGCCAACTGTTATCAGCAGAACCTCTTGTATGTGTGAATGTGGAAGAGGCAAATTGCAGTCAAAACAGTTTGCATTGACTTTCCATCAGGGCTGCTCATGGAGTATATCAGGGGTGCTGAGAAATGACCTTCGCCATTTTATCGATGTTTGAAATACCACGATGTAAGCGTCACCCTTTGCCCCACTGTGAAACTCCAGTCCCTGAAGGAGGCAAACAATGAATGTCATTGAGATGGTTAGCTTCTTCCCTGGGAGCAGCCTTAAAGAAGCAGGGCACATAAAGATAGAGGGTGAGGGAAACCTAACGTCAGAGAAGAGCGAAAGCTTCGCAATTTTTTATTGCACCTTTGTTCCCAATCAGGTGGAGCAGTCAGGCTGGATGTAGTCACAGAGACGATCCAGAGCTGGAGTCACAGAAACAAGGGGGCTGAGTTTTGAGCAAGGAACTGCTACGTCATTCTCTCAAGCCTCTTTCACTTAGGACAGACCCTACTGTGGGGAAACAATGTGTGCAACACAGAGAAGAGGGAGAAGTCTGGTAAGTGGAGGATGACAGCCGGAGCCCTCCCAGCAGCAGACCCCGCAGTCTCCCTGCTGGTGGGCTGTCAGCATCTCCCAGGCTAGTTCCTGGTGTTTCTGACCGGGTGTGCCTGGGCAGCTTCATGGGCTTTGAATCAAGTTACATTTTGTTATTCTCCTTGAAAGGTTTCTCGTCTGGGATCCCACAAAAGGACAGGCAGAGGCATGTGTTTCTATTTTTAAGACTACAATAGATGTTGAAAAAAATGTAAAAGCAAATGCAAAGGTCAGGTCCTGTGGCAGAGTGAATCTTTGGCCTACTCAGTACTTTTAAAGGATGCCAAGCTGCATCTGGCTGCTCAGACTAGATTTTGCTGTCAACCAAGGGTGAACAGCATTCCAAAGAGTTGTGCAGTCTCTTTTGAGGTAAAGGAAATTGGTTGGTCTTTGCAGAGTCCCTAAGATTGTCAGGGAGGGTCCATCGTGGTGTGCATAACTGTACTTCATTACTCTAGAACTTGAGCTTTGGGGCAAGAGCCACAGCTTTGTGTCAATCGCTGAACCCAGCATAGCACCTTGATTTAAGCTTGTGGAATGATGAGATGCATCCCTTGATTGAAAAAAATCTTGGCACGAAGCTCTTCTGCAAGTGTTTTTTTTTTTTATCTGTCTTGATGCAAATGCAAGAGTCTATTATTCATGAGATAAAGGAAGGTAATATTGAAAAAAAGGAAATCCTTAAATGAAGCTTAATTCTGGGTTTTACTTATAAGCGGAAAAGAAACCCACCCACTCCATCAGGTCCTAGTGATTACTGTCAGACCTCAGAAATCACACTGGCAGTGTTCGATGGTGGTGAAACCAAACAGACTAACATTCAAGTGTGTATGATGAAGGAACACAGTTTTAGATGTTGAAAGACTTAGACATTTTACCATGCACAAACTAAGCCTCAAAGGATTATTCAGGATGGTCTGCTGCACAGAAAGCAAACACTTCAACAAAAACAAAGCACAATCAAAAGCCAAGATGTGGACAGGTTACTATAAAGTGTAAGGAAAAAGAAAATTAAAACCTAGAATTATTGTGAAATGCTTGCTAATGAAGGTGGTATCATTGTTTATCTGAAAAAATCAAAGAAAGTTTCTAAGGAAGTTCAATATAAGATTAAAAACTAGATCAATATAAAAAATCCCCAATGATTTTCTTATAAAAAAGCAATAACTATGTAGAAGACAAAATGAAGAAATACCCTCTTACAGCCATAACAACAAATACGTAGAAATACACTTAGTATGTATACAGAGTTTATATGAAGAACACTGTAACTCAACTGAGAAACATAAACAAAAACTTGAAAAAGGAGACAAATACCATTTTTTTACATAAAAAGAATCAACACTGTCAACTTGCAACTGCTCCTTCAGTTAACCAATACATTCAACAATAGTTTTAACATTCCAGTGATATGTTTTAGAAACTTGACTAAGTTGTTCTGATATTCAAATGAAAGACTAAGCCTCTATAAAAAATTCTTCAGAAGAATGAATATTAGAAGGACTTATGCTATCAAATACTAAGATACACTAAACAAACTGTAGTCAAAGGAGGCAGATATCCTTGCTGGAGAGACAGACGCATGGTCAAAGAAGCAAGCCTGGTTTCACAGGTTGTGCGTTGTGACAGAATTAACTGTTTCCCCCACAATTCAGGTGTTGAAATGCTCACCCCCTAGTAGCTCAGAGGGTGGCCTCATTTGAAAGTAGGGTCGTTGCAGATATGCTTAGTTAAATTAGGGTGCAGTCATCCTGGAGTGCAGTAAGCCCCAAACCCAGTATCACACGCCCTTTTTATAAGAAAGGATGTGGACACAGAAACATGTGTGGGGAAAATGCCAAATGAGCATGAAGTCAGAATTGAGGTGATGCTTCTACAAGCCCAGAAATGTCAGAGACAACCAGAAGACCCCCTGGAAACTAGGGGAGAGGCACGGAACAGACTTCTTCACAGGCCTCCAAAGGAATCACGTGGGTGAGCACCTTGATCTCAGATTTCTGGCCTCCGGAGCTGTGAGACGATGCATTTCCATTGTTTAGGCCAGCCAGTGTATGGTTCTTTATTATGGCAACCCCAGCAAACTAATAGAATTGGAAAAGAGGGGCCTATCAATAAATGATATTGAGAAAACTAGTCAGTTGGAGAAATTAATCAGATATATGCCTCATTCCTCCACTGAATTCAATTACAGCTGTTTCAGTGTTCATTGTTTAGAAAGTATTGGGAGAAATGTTGGTGGACATAATCTATAATTTTAGAGTGAAAAATGTTTTAGCATTATGCAAACTCCAATACTGTAGAAGACTATTAGCTGTCATGTTTTTACCTTTAAATTAGTAAAAATTTAAAATATTGATCATCTAAAGCATCGGCTAATGTTCTAGCAGAGGGTACTTTAATACACTGGAGACATTCTTTATCAACAAAATAGAAATTCTATATATAATATATAAATGATATAATTATGATATATTATGTAAATAGATCCTTCAGCACAGTAAACACATGCACGTACATATACATTCTTTAGCCTCAGGAATGATACTGTATTCATATGGTATTATTGATAAAACAGAAAAACTTGAACAAAACTAAAAGGTCATCAGCTGACACTGGTTAAATCAGTTATTCTTTTTCGCAAAATGGAATCATCTTCATCCAGTAAACGTGTTACACACCTCTGTTCGACAATGGGAAGCTCTCCCTGGCAAACTGTAGCGTGAAGGAAGCGGGTTCAAAGGGCATAGGTTACCTTATCTCATGCAGGCATCTGCCCTACGCACACCCTCATCGAGTTGACTCCTCTGATGTCTAGAAAAATGTTGAACAAAATTATAGTGTTAAATACAATTATGACAGTGATCCAACTTAGGGTGACTTTTAATGTCTATATTTTTATATGTCTATAATTCCAACATGAGTGTACATTAGTAACTTAAAGCTCTTTTCATTATGTACTTAGTTGAAAATAAATATATATTCAAAATGTTTACTCTGTTTCCTCCAGTGCTTTTAGTCTAGAAATGTATATTAAACAACCAGAGATGCACACGTGGCTTTACATGCAAGGGCGTTTGTTTATGAGTTTGAAAATTAGGAAACACCAGGGTGTGTAACAACCTGGACTCTGTTATATAAATTCTGCTGTATCCAAGTGACAAAATACTTTTTGGCCACAAGGTATAAGGTAGCCAATAGCAAATACTGTATGATCGCAGTTTGTGGAAACACATATATACACACACACACACGCTTAGAAAAATTGGAAGACACATAACAAGATGTATTTGTATTTCAGAAGGATAGAATTACATGACTAACATTACTTTATAATTCTTTATAATTACCACATAAGGGAATAAAAGTATGTCAAAATAGACAGAATTTTGTTGTTGTTTCCAAGGCTATGTGTGCATATTTAAGTATTATGGAGAAACCACGTTTGAGATAAAAGTTGTTTTTTTCCTCCTTCCTAAGTCCACGTTCCTTTTGCCACATGTTGCTCATCTAGAGGCAGGCCTTTCTGGTTCTCCTTTGTTACTCAGAGCCCAGTGAGGATGTCCTGGACTCAACAGGAATCAAAGATGCACACCATCAGGAGACAGCCCTTTCCGAGAAAAGAGGCTCTTATTTTCACCCTTCCCCCCCCTCTTCCTTCTCTTATTTTGATACTTTTAGAGATTAGAGATTTTAATTGTATGACTTGTGAAATGCCGTTTTTCTTCCAACAGCTGTGTTTATGGTATATAATCTATTAGCTGCCTATATGCCAACATTTAAAAGCATTCTGATGGATAATACTCAGCAAGGGATTAATCTTTTCCAGCATCACCCTCTTGACCTGCAAATGTACATTAGTGGGGGGTATAATGCTTGCTCTGACATTTGTTTGCAATGTATCCAAATACATTCTGGAATGCACATTCAGGTTTCCTGGCATTGAGACAGACAGGCGAGTCAGCACTAAGACATATAGTTCCCATATGCCAGGGTGAAGGCATCTAGGGCTGGTCGAGCCTTTCCACTGAGCTTTGCGCTGTGTACCTTCCTGCCATCCCTCCCCCTCGTTTTACTCTGCTGCTCGTCAGCCACACTGCCTAAAGTACAATGAGATCAGATGGTGAATGAGATGTACTGAGGCCAGGTTCGGGTCTTCCCCCATGTGTTTTCTGCACATCATTTGTCAGGAGCACCCTAAAATACAGGCCAGTGGAGAATTGCCTTTTTTGCCCTTAAGGTTCTCTCCTAGTATCTGAAATTTCAGTTTCAAATCCTGGCTTTGCCATCTGCTTTTCTTGGGTAGATTACTTAATATTGTGAAATTCTGTTGTGGGTATAAATGATATTACTTATATCCTAGACATTCGGGGGAAATGAAATAAATCATTTGGTTGAACCACTACACACTTGGACCATAATTATTCTATGCATGTTTGTGGAATACTCCTTTATGAATGTAAAGGAGTGTTTTGTTGGTAGTGTTTATGATTTCTTTCTATAAAATGATTTGTATATTCCTTCATTTCACTTAGTGTAGCCTTCATTTTTTCATCTAATTTGTAACCAAAATCAATCAGTTATGTGAGCATCCTGATCACCAGTATTTTGAACTGTGCATCTAATAGGTTGGCTAGCTCTTCATTGCTTAGAAGTATTGGCTCTGGGGCTTTGATTTGTTCTTCTACTTGAGCCATATGTTTTTGGTCAGGTTGTGCCTGTTACCCTGTTACGTATGAGCAGCAGAGTCTTAGGTGTTCACCAGGGAGGGACAACACAAGTCTCTGGGTTGTGACACTGTATGTGGTGGGCGGTGGTGGGGGGGGAGCAACAGTAATGGCATAATCAATAAAATACATGATTAAAAATAAAATAAATAAAAGGAAAAATGATTTGTATCATTTCTTTCTATAAAACTATTCTTGGGAGAAGCAGTACTATAAGCTGGGAATAGTTGGCAATTAATTCAGGTTAACTGAGAGCTACTTGAACCTAATAAGGCTCACCTTGGAAAGATCACAAAGGGAATGTAGTCCTGGCTATGTGGCTTGGGGGGTTGGAGCGTTGTCTGTACACAAAAGTGATTGCAGGTTCTATTCCCAGTCAGGGCACACACCTAAAGTGCGTGCGGGTTCGGTCCCCAGTCAGGGTGCATGTGGGGGGCAATCCACTGATATTTCCCTACCTCTTTTTTCTTCTCTCTCTAAAATCAGTAGAAACATATCCTCGGGTAAGAAGTTTGTTTTTTTTTAAGCATAAAAGAGAAACCAAAAAGCAATACTTTCACTAGTCAATGGGTTGATTCCCTGCCATCAGTTATTATCTTTTCAGTAATGCTTCTACTAAATATAAGCAATAAATTTTCTCTGAGAAAACAGTTAATATACTATTTTATCAACAGGTATCTAGTCTTGTTGCTTTTAAGCAGTTCTCATCATTTATTTTGTTAAAGAATTCAAAAGAAGAATACGGCATAAATAATACTAAAACTTTTGGTGAAAATGTAATAACTTTTCCTAGTCATAGTTTTGGAGTTTGAACTTAACCTTCCCAGTTATGAGACAGAAGGGAGGAGTGGAACAAGCATAAAACTTGAGATCATCAGGTCTTGGGTCAGATCTTTCTCTGCCACCTTATCCGTGGATTTAGAGCACATCACTTAATTTTCCCAGCCTCAGTTTCCTTGTCTGTGAAAGGGGGCTAATAATATCTATTTCAGAGATTGTAATAAAGGTCAGAGAAGAGAGGAGAAAATGCACCTATCATAGAGTTGATATTTTGGCAGGCAAAAATAGTAGTCATTATTGTTTTATATTATTATTTTGCTAGCTTCTGCTACATCCTTTATATTCTCAACCAAATGCTTTGAGAGAAAGAAGGGACCCATATAGGCTAGTCAGAGTATGAGGCTCACTCTGAAATAGTAATCGTTTCACTAAATAAACTGAAAATAGATTACAACCGTAAATAATTATCAATGTTAAATATTATTTTTGTGCTTAGAGATCATTTCAAGTTCTAATAATCTAATTCATTTTTTGTGAGGACTAATATTTCATCAGTGGTCATTGAACATGATTACTGCAATATATCAATGCCTTCTAGCCAAAGAACTTAAGGAATATACCTTTGATAACAAAGGTTGGTTTATGAGCTCATTGCAATGAAGGAGAACACACTGTGGACTTCTAAGAATGTTGGTATTAGAAAGGACTGCTGGGATTGGAGTTTGTAGTAGGGATTTTGGGGGCAGTTTCAAGGAAGTAGGGCTTTGCATTGGATGAAATGCTGTCAGGAAACGAGGGTACTTCCACAATTGGGTATCTTAATAAATCTTACACAGGAGGTGGGAGGAATGAAGTGAGGCTAAAGGAGCAGTTGCTTGTATCAGCTGGGGTAGGGATAGCCTCGGTCATTTTTGTGCTTTTGCCTTTTGTGAGAAGTCTGCTTTTCATCTTTTTTTTTTCCAATTTTTTTATTTAATTATTTTTCAAGTACAGTTTTCTGTCTATTACTCCCATCCCATCCCACCCCTCATCCTCCCCCCTCCCTCCCATTTCCACCCTTCTCAGTTGTAGTCCATGTATCCTTTATATAGGTTCCTCTAAATCCCTCCCTTATTTCCCCTGATGCTTTTCATCTTGATCCATCATGGTCACCGAGGGGTCTTGTCTCATGTTGGTCATCTGTGAAACTGCTAAGGTTCAACAGGATTACACCACGGCCTGGCTGTGAGCTCCAAGAACTCCTGGCTGCACCCAGACCTCTGGGTAATGCAAGGGGGGTCCCAAACACCAGGGGCTGTTTATCTCTCTCAGTTTCTCATTCTCAAAGAAAAACACTAACAGCTCAAACAGACATCCCTAACCAGTTATTTAGAGTTTAACTTCTGACAAAGTTAAACCAATACCAGAGTTTCCCAAACTTCACTCACTGACATGTAACTATTTATTTAATATTGCAACCAGCTTTATTTTAAATGAAATGAATATATTTTATAAAGAAATTTATACCATTACTTTAAATGGACATTGTTATTACTTTCTCAAAATTGGAAGTAAAAATAAAATAAAATAATATAAAAACAGTATAATTAACTGAGAATGGATGATTTTGCCTGCCGAAGTTTCTGAGGCTGAAACCTGATCTGTCTTAATTTTAACAGGAATATTGAATATGTAGGACATTAAAAAACTATAACCAAACTGAGGTTTTCTACTTGATATGACTTGAAAGATTGAAAAATAACCAAAAATAAAATAAATTTATTATTATGATGACCACCATTATTTAATACCAAGTTTCTATGTTGTTGAAAACCATCACTCTGTCCCTGGCTGACATGGCTCAGTAAGTTGGAGCATTGTCCTGTAGACTCTGCTCACAGCTGAGTTGAGGGTTCTATCCCAGTCAGGTTGCATACAACAAGGCAACCAGTCAATGTTTCTTTCTCACGTTGCTGTTTCTCTCCCTCTCTTCCCCCATCTCTCTCTCCCTCCCTCTCTCTCTCTCGAAGCAATGGAAGAATGTCCTCAAGTGAGGATAAACATAAATAAATAAATTTAAAAAAATTAGAAAACAAATAAAATAATTATACTCGCTATCTATTTTACCATAATTATGCATCTCTTAAATCTTGAGAAACACTAACCTGTATATTCTGGCTATATAATTCACTGTTAGTCTCACATATCCAGAAAAACTTTGTTTTTGGTGGTTCATTACAGCTGTCTTTTTTTTTTTTTAAGATTTTATTTATTTATTTATTTATTTATCTTTAGAGGGGAAGGAGAGAGGGAGAGAAACATCAATGTATGGTTGCCTTTCATTAGTCCCCTGCTGGGAGTTGGCCTGCCGGGAACTGGCCTGCAACCCAGGCATGTGCCCTGACTGGGAATTGAACGGCGATCCTCTGGTTCGCAGGCCTGTGCTCAATCCACTGAGCTACACCAGCCAGGTATTACAGCTGTCTTATGTAAAACAGGGTGCCTATGTGACTTGAAATCGTAAGCAAGAGAAATGCTTTAATTTATTTTATTAATTGCTTAGCACAGGTCCCTTTGCTCATTGAGAGAAGGGTCTTGTCTACTGCATGGGGACTTCCATACAACCTCATTTCTACCACACATCATCTAGTAAGTGCTCTTTCTTTATTTGCAATTGTCCATGCTTCCTTAATTTCTGAAGCAGCAGGATCAAGTGGTGCAAAAAAAAGAAAACTAGGACCAGAAAAAGACACTTAGGTCTCCCTCTTTCAATAACTACTGGTGTGATGTCAGACACAGCACTGGCCTTCATCTTTCTTATCCCTAAAGTGAATAGGAAAGTCCCAACCTGACTTATACAAATGTTGCAAGAAGATATAAAGTGGTAGCCTGAATAGTAACCATATCATTTACCAATCNTTCCATACAACCTCATTTCTACCACACATCATCTAGTAAGTGCTCTTTCTTTATTTGCAATTGTCCATGCTTCCTTAATTTCTGAAGCAGCAAGATCAAGTGGTGCAAAAAAAAAAAAAAGAAAACTAGGACCAGAAAAAGACACTTGGGTCTCCCTCTTTCAATAACTACTGGTGTGATGTCAGACACAGCACTGGCCTTCATCTTTCTTATCCCTAAAGTGAATAGGAATGTCCCAACCTGACTTATACAAATGTTGCAAGAAGATATAAAGTGGTAGCCTGAATAGTAACCATATCATTTACCAATCAGAATCTAGACTTATCTGCTAGAGGCAGCCCGTGTTGTGCTCATAGATTTATTCGCCTGGGAACCCTTTCTTTCAATGAAAAAGACTCTATGTTTTGATCACACAGCTGTTGATCTTTAGCTCATAACTTTCCATGTATATCTAAACTTTAGATGTAGATTAAATGCTAAGTTGTTTTGCTTTCTCTTGAACTTTGGAGGCCTTTTTCCAGATGGTGTCAAGCAGCACATTGTGTAGATTCTGATGATTTTGAAAGCTCATTCCATCAGAGACGCCTCACTATGCCACCAGGGACGCAGAAGAGCCAGCCCTCCCATATGTTTCTCCATCTCTGCGCTCTTAAGTTCTTTGCTGTCTTCCCTGCATAACAAATATAAATATGGCCCTGGACCTGGATTCCTCCCAGATGAGCAGACTTCAAAGTAAGTGTGAGGTCTCCAGGAGAAGACTTTTCCTTTGTCCATCTGTGTGCCCACTGCCAGTTTTCTTAGAGATGCAGCAATTATAGGAGGTGGCAAAAGCAGGGAGGAAGGGGAGGGCCCAGAGAGGTTTGTGATTATCCAGAGCTGGAAGTGAGGGGGGGAAGCAAGATAAAATTAAATTTTCCATCTGGAACAATGAATTAGGTTGAGAATGACAAATTTAGTGCAAGTAGCAGGTTAGCTGTGGCATGGTATCAACACACATAGTTGTAACTTTGCATGTCATTATTTAACGTGCTAATATATCACTATTATATGCTCGTTACTGGCAGCAGCATCACAATGAACGAGAGATCATTATTTACTTGAGGGCCATGTCAGTGACAGATGATTATTGCATAATGTGACAGCTACCCTAGGTTTTTCATGTTGGAAATGAAATAAGAATTGGCCCTTTATGCTTGTGTGTAAATTGAACTTGAGATATGATGGTGTGAGGTGGAAGGGTCTTCCAGTTCTTTCATGGGGGCTTTAATATCATTTCCAGTCTAAGTAGGTGAAATTCATCTGTATTAACCTTCCACTTATACTTTTTCACTTTTGGGTTTTTTAAAAATTTTCTTTTAAAGTCTGTTTTCATTTTTCCTTAACTTTTCTTCTCTTTTTCTTTAGGGCCTCTTCCCTTGAGCTAAGGAGTATTTTTCCCTGTAATGCTATATGTATGCCTTTCTAATCTAAACAACCCACAGGTATTCATTCAGTATCTATTAGACCCTTGGTGCTCCCCAGTCATGGGACTGCAGTTGTGGCGGTTGAGCCTAAACTGTCTTCCTTCACAGAATCGCACCTAGGGAAATCAAGAGGTGGGTGACTTCCTTTAATGTAACAGAGCCTCTTGGCGTGAGGGATGACAAAGGACAAAAAGCAAGAGCCAATAGAAGTAAGAGTTCATCAGACTGTGACCTTATAAGGAGGGCAGGGTAGCTTTTTCATTGCGTGCCATTTTTGGGTGAGGTACCTAGCATATAAAAAGTGCTCAGTCAGTGTTTACATAAAGAGAGCCATCCACGCTCTGTAGAAGATGTTCACCAACATTTTGCAGAACAAATAGATGGATAAATGAATTCTGTGAATAAATGCAGTTTCTTCACTTTTATGTTCTACCTTTGTTGAAACTCCAGTTTCTTTTTTATTACGTCAAGTAACTGTGAGAAGAGTTGAGGAAAATTTGGTACCAATTACTTCAAACCCCACTTTCTTTAATTGCTAGCTCTTTACTGATGGGGATATGAAACAATCTATCACATTGCTTTGGGGAGTGAAGTGATAAAAGATTGTAGTTAAGTATTAATAGTTTATTATTATCACAGACTTGGGAAATCTCATCATCCTCTTTTTCTCTTTTCATCTTCTTGACTATATTTAACTCTGAGAAAATATGCTTGTCTAGAAAAACATTTTCTAGGACAATATTTCTTTTTACAGTTTTTATATTATCTCTTGTCAAAAGCCCACAAGTCAAAGACTTGCTATTGGGACTAAAGGTCCAGTAGAGTTGGGTATAGTGTAGCCAGGACCACTTGGGGTCTAGAAAAAAAAAAAAGCCCAGAAGGTCCTTTGTCAATCTAACATGCAATCATTCCTGTTAGGTCAGTTAATGTTAGAATTTGCTTTAGGAAACTCAAGTAGAAAAATTCAGCATGACATACAAAGTTAACCTGCATTTGGAATATTAACTGATTTATCATTTTTCCATTTGCCAGTCATTTTACTTTAACATGTTTATAACTTAATACTGGTGTATAATCATTTCTGTATTGTTTACTTTTCTGGTCTCATTATCAAGATCATCCCCATAGAAAAATTTTTAATATTTATTAATCTAGATGTTTATTGATATTTTTGCTACTAAATTATAAAGGAAATATTTCATAATTTTATTTGTAAAAGCAATATATGTAAAAAATGATTAAAAACATATAAAAAGTTTAAGAAATATATTGTTCTTTTTGAAAAATGTAAATCTTATATTGCTCTCTGAAGACTTACCAACAAAACTTTCTGCTAAAATCATAGTCCTACAGTAATAATCTCCCATTGTTGTTGTCCTTAGGAATTTAGAGAACATTTAGCCATACTTGAAAAAATAACCCTTTTATTTATTGAACAATTAAATTAAAACATAACACTTTTCCTCATGGAGTGACAGGGGACGACGTGTATTTTTCTTCAGCTACCTTGCCCAACGGTACTGGGGCACGTTGACTTCACAGTGTGAGGACACGCCCAGGACCAAGCCAACTGAAAACCTGCCTGCGCAAAGCTTGTCCAGCCAGTGAGGTAGAGTAGGGCTAAGCCTCTGTTACTGCTACTCCTATGGAGTCCATGGCAACAGAGCATATCTGATAGATAATCTAAACGGATTAATTTTATTCTTTTGAAGGATAATAGGAAGAATAGGTCTGAAGTAGCCATGAGGAAATATAGGCTCACTTGTAATTTGTTTTCACGTAAAACTTCACTGAGTCCAACCTACCACCCCCACTTTCTCTAACCGGTTTGGCTCTGGCTAAACCCAAAATACATTGGGTAGAGATGCTTTTTATTCCTTTATTTCCCAAACTATTGGAAATTTAAAGAAAACACAGTCAATACATTTTGTCTTTATTTATACTTGATGCATTCATATGGTGCTTTATAAATGAAAGTTAATGTCCAGAAATATATTTCTAAATATAGAAGAAATCTACCTTTATTTGCAAATACATTAATTTGTTCCTATGAAGCTTAACTTTTACTCCACATTATAAAATAATAATCATAGCAGATTCCAAATATGGAAGGGCTTGAGTGCCATATTTCAGAAACCAATATTAAAAAGACATTATCTACCAATGATAAAGCAATACTTGGTAAAGACTACTTGGTTGTTTTATATATATATATATATATATATATATATATATATATATATATACACACACACACATACATACACACACATACATATATACACATATGTACACACATATATGTGTGTATATACACATACATACACATACATATACACACATACATATATTCTTATCTATATAATATATGTCGGTTAATACCAGTTATCCAAAAGCTATGTTTATCTTTGAGATGAACCAAATCTTCATGAGATTTCTAAATAGTTTTCTTTAATACCTTCAACTTGGACAGGGGATATTTTCTTTAAACAATCACTAAGGATACATGTCATCAATATCTAATCAGAAAAATCGGAACGACTCTAGGTATTTCATGGGACAGTTTTCATATGGGACTCAGTTACACAGACTTTGGAAGGCCATAAAGGGAGAAGCCATCCCTGGTAGAACCCAGGGATCGTGATTGTGGGAAGCAGCTTCTGACCCTACGGCTGGGGAAGGTGGGCTTGAGGGGAAGATAAGTTTCGAACCTTGAGGAGAGACACTGGGAAGGAAGGGGTGTTATATATTGAGGTTTTTGCACTAAAGAGGAAATGTTGCCCAACTTAGGAGCCTACAGGAGGTGCCTGCCCAGCTGGGGCTCAGCCACAGTGGAAGGGCTGCCCCATGAGAGAGCTGGTAGCCCTGAGGGGTGCCGTCCTGCAGGTTCTGACGCACACTGCCAGAGATAGGGCCCTTGCGAAGGTGACGGAGGCAGCGCTAACAAGGAAAACAGAGACATTAAAGTTCCTGCCCTCATGCACCTCTTTTCAGAACCTCCTCAATGACCCCTTATTAACAAAACTTAACAAATAGAAAACGTAATTTGGAGAGTCCCAGTCACAGCATCCCAGGAGAGAGTTGGCACTGACAAGAGCAGAATAACTGAAATGAGGGTGAGTAGGTAAAGAGCCTTAGCTGTACACTTGTTTCCTAATGCAAAGAACCACTCTTCATGAATGTGTTCTATAAGTTTATCTTTCTAAATATGGTGTTTTCTTAGATTCACACACACCTTTATATCTTATGGTGATACTAGGTCTGTCCAGAAAAAGTCCAGCCACTGTTAATATAAAGAAAACTGTGTGACATCTATGTAACTTGGCAGTGAAGGAGAGCAGACTGGAATGCACATGCGTGAACAATGATGACTTCACTGTACTAGTCAGTGGGGGCTGTAGATGCTGTTGAGTGAGCATGTGTATTGTGTCACCGGCACATTCAAATTGACTGAGCAAGTAAAGCAATGAATCTGCATCAAATTTCGCATGAAGCTTGAACATTCCTGTACAAAAATTATTTGGATGATTTAGAAGGCCACGTTTATGGGTAAATGGTGATTGGCAGTTTTGTCACAATGAAGTACCCACTTATGCGTCCGGTTTCATGCAGTTTTTTAAAAAGGTTTTATTTATTTTTAGAGAGGAGGTTTAAAGGTTTTTATTTTTATTTAATTTTATTTATTTTTAAAGAAGGGAAGGAGAGAAGGAAAGAAATACCAATGTATGGTTGTCTCTCATGAGTCCCCTGCTGGGAACTGGCCTGCAACCCAGGCATGTGCCCTGACTGGGAATCGAACCGCGATCGTGTGGTTCACAGGTCCCAGCTCAATCCACTGAGCTACACCAGCCAGGGCTCATGCAGAGTTTTTTGACATAACATCAAATCACCCAGGTGACTCAGCCCCCCTCCAGCCCAGATTTGGTGCCCTGGGACTTCTGGCTTTTCCAAAAAACTAAAATCACCTTTGAAGGTGAAGAGATTTCAGACAATGGATGAGATTCAGGAAAATATGATGGGGCAGCTGATGGTGATTGGGAGAACTGTGTGAGGTTTCAAGGTGCCTGCTTTGAAAGGGACCGAGTCGTCATTGTCCTATGTACAATGGTTCTTCTATCTTTTTCAATAAATGTCTCTGTTTTTCATACTGCATGGCTGGACGCCTTCTGGGCAGACCTCACATACTGAATCCCAGATCCCTGCCGCTGCCTCATTCTGCTGCAGCAGACTCTTTCTAAGACATACATTCTTACTTACACATAGCTCTTAGTGCGGCCATGGAAGTAAAAGCACAGCGCTGCCCCAAACGCGTTCTCAGTATGATCCAAGTGGATTTTCAGCACTGGGTAACTAAGGCATATGCTAAGAAATGTAAAATATGGACTTCCCAGCAACACCTGGTCCTCTAGAATTTTCATTCACAAAGCTCCGTTTCCTGCCAAGGTGGTGGCTTCCAATCAAGGAGCAAGCAGGGCTCCTCACCTGGATGCCCCATGGCCCTTAGTCAGGTGGCGACTTCAGCTTCCATCACTTGCCCCTTCCTTAGGCTCCAAGTAATTTGAAAAGTGCTTCATTTGTTATTAAATGAATTCCTACTACTTTTCTCTTATGTGTTTGCATAGTATACATACTTAGTCCATTTTATGTATTTAGCAATCTAGAATAAACTTACCTTGTTGAAGAGCAGGTAGCTTCTCAAGATAAAATAATCAAGTTCAGATTTCATAAATCCATGTTCTTTCAAGAATGAAGATTTGTAGATATAAAGGCAAAATACTAACTTAAAAAGGAAAAGCAGAGGATACAGCATATGCTATAAGTAAATAGGAAAGGTAGCTGGCAAAGAAAGGTGTTTACATGTAACCCTCAAGCAGAGATCCCAATTCTGTCACTTACTGGCCCTTAGCCCTTAGTAAACATTCCTGACCTCACTGCACTTCACCTTCCTCATGAGGAAGACTGTTAGTATCTATTTCACGGGACCATTGTGAAAACTACATGACAGGGTGCATGTGAAGAACTTAGTCTAGCACCTGGCATGCAATAAATGCTCAGAAATAATAGAGAGGGAGAAAAACACTAGGCCTGTGTAACCATTATGGTTTTTTGATTAAATGTGATCAAATGCCTCCTTCTTATTCCTCTTACTTTGTATAAAACATATAAGAACTATAATTCAGATTTTTAAATCTATCACCTCACAAAATAGTCACTATTGTTTTGTGTAACATTTCAAGTGTGTTTAGAATTGTTTTATGTAATAGGCGTATTGGAGAATAAACTGTCTCTAGATTTTCACCCTTTGAAAGGAATTTAGAACTGGTGCTGGGGAAAGGAAACTCTGGAAGACAGTGGGCTAAACCCTAAGAACCCTTGGACTTTATGCCAATCTGTATTATTCAATATCCTTGACATATCCTCTGGCCTCTGAGCAGTGACATAATGGACAAGAACATGACAGTGTACTTAAGGGAGCCTTATTCACTTTAGTCTAACATACCTCCCTACTTCCTTACTCACTGAATCTGAATCTGGTGGATAAGCCATTGTAGACATTATTGACCAAGTGAAAACATACCATGGCCATTAACACTATTGTTTTCTCTCATTTATTTCTCTGAAGGATAGTTTTTGGATAGGAAGATTTAAACGTTCAGGTATGATTTGAAGTGATGTAATTTGGAATTTTATCATGATCTCTGTTCCAGTTATATTTTGCTCTGGGTATAACCAAATGAGTAGAAGCTAGTGGAGAGGGTCCTAGTCCTTCTCACAGGGCCTTCTGAACTGCGCACACCCCATCAACCTGCACCCTCCACATTTATTAAGCCATCCTTTAAAACACAGCACAGAAGTCTTCTGCTACTGTGAATCAGCTCTGTAACCCAGAGGCTTCTTCCCATGAGTAGACATCTCTATTATGGGACCACTTCTTTCATGTCAGTTTCCCCACTAGACCATAATCTCCTTGAAGGCAGGACTATGCCTTATTGAATTTAGTACTTCAGAACCCAGCTGTGCCTACCTCAGAGTGGGTACTCAATGAAATACATATTAATAAATAGATGGGCACAGTTCAAATGGCTGGACGTAGAGTAAACTCTGAGAAGGACTTGGGAAATGAGAATAATAAAAAACATTAGAACTGAAAAAATATATTACTTGGCTAGATTTAAAAGAGCCAAATTAGGTTTAAATGAAGATAAAGATTAGAACGTTCATGCAGATAAGTTAATAGAATCTCTGTTCTTACTCATAAACACATTTTTCTGTTCATAATAACATTCAGTGTTCAAGTAAAGGTCAGGGGGATTAGAGAATTGTCCTAATAGTTTATGAAGGAAATGGAATGTTATTCAAGTTTGATCACACTTTGCTGATTAAAGTCTCTTAAAGCAGCAGTCCCCAACTTTTTTGGCACCAGGAACCAGTTTCACAGAAGACCATTTTTCCACAGACCTGGGGGTTCGGGGGGGATGGCTTCAGGATGATTCAAGTACATTACATTCAAGTTTACCCTCTGCTGTACAGCTAGGTTCCTAACAGGCCCTGACTGGTACTAGTCTGTGGCCCTGAGGTTGGGGACCCCTGTTCTAAAGGATGACGATGGAGTAAATGAAAGCATAAATGAACTGCTATGCTCTACACCTGAAACTAATGTAATGTTGCATGTTGATTATGCCTCAAAAGAAAAAAAGTATAAACATATTTTAAAAATACACGTTATATACAATTTATGAAGCAGAATATCTGAAGAATGTGGTAACATGGTGATGGAATTATCAAGGTTTCCTGTATAGAAAGAAGCAGTTCATATATATATATATATATATATATATATATATATATAATATCTTATAAAATTTTGAATTTCTTGGCTAGGTATACAAGGCCCCTTACGATGTGTCAGCCTGAACCCCAACCCTACTCATCTCTACAACCTCATTTCTTCCCACTTTTTCTCCAGATCTCACTGAAGGTGTCAGCATTCCCTATCAGTCTGACACCCGTGGCCTTGTACACCTGCCATCCTTCAGCTTCTGCTCAAATGCCAGCCCTTCCCTGACATCCTCCCTGGCTCCCCAAGTGGAAGTTCAGCACCTGTGCTCCAGCAGTTACCGTGCCATTTAACTTATCCCCCCACCTCTGCCACACAAGGCAGTGTGCCCTGGAAATGAGAAACCACGCTGTAGCTGTGTTTAGATTTTTACCACCTAGCACCATGCCTGTTACAGAGTGTGTGTCCAATGAATAAAGTAATGCTTAGGGAGGTTTTAGGAACTTTTGGAATAAAACATATGGCAACTGAGAAAATGTAATTTTTGGGGTGATTTGGATGTGAATGGGTGACATTCATTGTGAGGAGAGGTAGTCTGGTCGGGGGAGACATAAGAGGAAGAAAATAAGCATCAGCAAATAGCTGAAGCCTCAAATCAGAGGGCAGGCATGGGCTGCACTATGGTTTTTGCCACAATATAAATCTTACTCGGTGATAAACCCAAGAAGATGTACAACAGAGCTTTCACCAATCAACATTTTCTAGGTGTATGAAAGATCCATTTTGAGTTCAGGCCTACAAGTTCAATACCTTTTCCCTCAATAACCATGGCAAGCAGGAGTTATTTAACTTCATGAATTATAAAATGACAAGAAACATTTCTGTATTGGTTGTGGATTCAATGCCACAACAGGTTCAAAAGTTCAGAAGCAGCTAATACTGAAATTTGTCATAGTAAAGGTTACTACATGAACAGCATTTTTAAATAATACATACTTTAAATTATTGAAGGTAAGCATCAACAGGTAAGAACGTGGTCTTTTTAAGTAGCCTCTTGTTCCCTAAAATGCTTTAGCACTTTCCGAATATTCCTCAGTGCAATAAATAATACAACTATGTACACTTTAATATTAGCAGATAGTTGTTTGGTATATTTTATTGTAAATAGGTATTTTAGATCTATTTCCTCCAAATAGAATCATTATAATGGAATGCTTATTGAATGTTTATTCTGTGCCTGGCACTACAGAAACATTTTATAAATATTAAGTCATGTAACAGTCTTACAGCGACTTGTACAGAGGAGAAAACTACAGATGAGAGAGCACCAGAAACACTCTACTCCTATTTTTATCTCCAAAACTTTGCTTATTCTGTTGCCTTTCCTGGAAGGTTTCCTCTCAGTCTACTACTCTATTCTATTTTGTCTTCAAGACCAATTTAAATATCTTTCATGCACTTTCCTACAATGTTCCCTAAGTTTTCCAGCACTAATCTGGCTCCTTCAATGCAACTATTCACAATTCATCCACCCATCCATCCATCCACCCACCCATCCACCCACCCATCCATCCATCCTTTATTAGATACGATTGTGTGAATGGACATAGAAGTTCCCCAGAGATCTCGCATTGGCCTATATGCTGACTTGTGTTTCTGCTTCACATAGTAGTCTTGTCTCCCTGATGAGATCACAAACTGCTTTATGGTAAGCATGTTGTCTAAAGGTTGTTTGTAAATGAGCTCAGAGCCCGTATGGGTTTACTGGGTTAGGAGATGGTAAGGGACTAAGGTCTAAAAAACACTTTGGGTCAGAAGTTCAAAAGAAGCTAGAGTAGGAAAAAGGGGTGGTCAGAGAATTGGAGAACTAGGAGAATTTTCAATACTACTGAGTTCATCAGAATCGTTGATGACAAACAAATTTTAAAAAGGCAATTGTGTTTTCACAGAGTTAGCTGGGGACCAGGGCTTTTAGTCACGATGTGCAATACTTCTACGATCTTAAGAGAGACCACTAGGGCCTGGAATATGGTCTTAGCCATGGGGCAAGAAGTGAGATTGCCAAAGGTTTAGGAGGCTGATGAGGAAATGAAAGTAGTTTGACATCTCTTAATCAAGTGTTTGGCATCAGGAGCGAAAAGGGAATCAAGATGATAATTGTAAGTGGTTCAAGAATGAGGTTTTTAATGTATAAGAACCTGTATATGTTAGAAAATAAAAAGTTAACAGAGAAAGGGGTTGGAGAATTTCCATGGGTTGTAAAATACTTCCCCCCTCCTTCTCTGGGAAATGAGAAAAAACAATTCAGTTCATTCCTCTAACCTCTAGGCAAATGCCAGGTCACCCTCTGGGCTATTTATATCTGTTCTTCGTTCCTAGCTGCCAGACGGAGAAGTCGCTTGCTCTGCTGATGAACTAGGCTCTCTGACAGATATTGACCAAATATAGTTGCTTTTCTCTTTCATCACCATTCAATTTGCTTAAATAAAAAGTCCAATGAAAAATGACTTCCTTGAATTTATCTATGCTGCATCTATCCTCTCCCGTTATTTTTTTTGGATATCCCTCTGGAGTGATTTGGTTATATGCATGTAGCTCCCCATTCACCAAGTCTAATATGCAAGTCTTAAATTTTTAAAATTGCCTGGGCAGTCTATGGACAGCACAGACACAGTGCAGGTTGTCCCTGTGCAAGTTGAAATCTGATACTCGGAATCCAAAGGCATTACCCACCATATCCATCTTTATAGCATTTCGTGTCTCCTTTTCCTCCCTGTCGTTCACCAGACAGTAATGTTCTCAGATCAAATATTCTCTATAAATTGAGAGAACATTTAGCTGATTTATGGGGCTTTTAGCCATTATATACTTACCTATTCAATAAAAGTAAGTACTTACATCACATGACACATATGCTACCTTCACAATATAAGATCTTTCCTTCAAGGGATTCAGACATCAAATCGTAATGAGATTTCTTGTAGCTAATACATCACTTAAGGGCAAACTGACATTTTGATCTATTTCTTTTTTTCCCCTTTTCATCAATGGAATTCAGCACATAGAATTCTTTGTAAGATCCTTAAAATTATTTAGACTTTCATTTTTTTTTTAAGAAAATGCAAACCTCTTTAATAAAGAGACTAGGAGCAAGAATATTGGTTTCGCACTTAAGGTCAAAAGAGAGTCTTGGCCTTTAATTCAATGTTGCCAATTTCCAGAACGGGTACTGGCTGCCTTAGGGCCATGCCATGGGAAAACCTTGAAAGAAAACACACCTCACAATGATCTTATTTTGGTGTCTCAACCAACACATTAACAAGGAACACATATTTACTTCACAAAGTACTTTGGGTGCATAGAGAAGTCTAAGACATAACCTAATAAAGTACATTCCTTGAAAGGCACTCTAATTTAGGCTTATTCAATAAGCCACCTGTGGGTGGCTGCCCTGTGCATTGCAGATTATTTGGCCGATTCCGTGGCCTCTGTCCAACAGAGGCCAGTAGCACCCCTCTCCAAGTTGTCACAGGTAAAGCATGTCTCCAGACATTGCCAGTAGTCTCCATTGGGGGCCAAATTACCCCCAGTCAAGAAACACTCCTCTAATTGGACCTACCATCTATGGACTTCAGCTCCACTGTGAATATTGCTTATAGCAAGATTCCACGGTGGGTTTGGATGTAAGAGTACAAATTTACTCTGCAGCAAAGCCATTTTATGGCCCTGGGAATATAGGAAGTGTTGCTTCTGTTCCTCATTCCTATGCTGTAGTGCTGTGAATCTTAATAAGTTAGTAAAAGTGGTGATGAGCACTTTTAAGAGAAGAGTTTTTACAGATCTTGTTTCTGTATTGTGGTTTAAGAAGGTTCAAAAGTTAAAGCAGATATGAATCACAACTGTGGGGTGAGCAGAACTGGTTGCTGGCACATGCCCCATCGCGAGCTTTTCTTTTGGAGTGAACAAAAACCTGGTACTGGCTGGCAATCCCTCCATTTCAGATCTAAGCAATATTCACTGTCCATCATCTCACTGCAATGCAATCTGCTATTACCTAAACTGAGCTGACTGTATTCCACCATCCTACTTTCCCCCAGATTCACAGGGCATAGAGAGAAGATGAGCCGGCATGTGGGTTTTCACCAGACACCAAATCTGCCAGCGCCTTGATCTTCTACTTCTCTGTCTCCAGAATTATGAGAAATAAATCTCTATTGTTTATAAGCCACTTAGTCCAAGGTATGCTGTTGCAGCAGCCTACATGAACTAAATCATATCCCATTGCAAAAATAATTCTGCTACCCAATTTGCCAACTTCCATTTATGGAGCCACGGGCCTCTAAATATATTATCTGACTGTCCACATCCTTCCCATGTCCCACAAGCTGTCGGGTCTTAGTGGTTCTTCTCTGTCAGTGCCACTGCGATGGAAAACAACCTCTACCTTTCCATTCCCAACACCACCATTCTCGTGGTTATCTGGCTGAATTTTTGCTGCATTTCTGAGAGCTCCTATCCTCCCTCTCTCTCTACCTTAGATTAGATTATTTTGCATGCTGCTCTCAGAATAATGCTTCTGAAACATGACTTTCTATACTTTGTGCCACCCTGAATCTTCAGGAACCTATATCAAGCCCCTCTTGCAGAAACACACACAAATTCTCTAGCATGATAGTCTGTGTTGTCCCTTTGCTTACTTAACTTTTCCATCGCAACATGTTTTTAAATCATTTTTCAATTACAGTTGACATGCAATATTGTATCAGTTTCAAGTGTACACCTCAGTGGTTAGACATCATATAACTTAGTAAGTGATCATCCCAATAAATTTCACACCCATCTGACACCATACATAGTTGTTCGACTATTACTGACTACAATTTCTATGCTGTACCATAAATCCCCATGACTATTTTGTTACTACCGATTTATACTTTTTAATCCCTTCTCTACTTTCACTCAATCTACAAACCCCCAACCATCTGGCAACCATCAAAATATTCTCTGTATCTATGAGTCTGTTTCTGTTCTGATTGCTCATTTATTTTGTGGGTTTTTTTAGATTCAACTTTTGATAGTATCTATTTATTGCCATTTTTTATATTTTCATATTTTATTCTTTTCTTTTTCTTATTACAGAAGGCCTTTTAATATTTCACATAATACTGATTTGGTGGTGATGAACTCCTTTAGCTTTTTTTTTTTTGTCTGAGAAGCGCTTTATATGTTCTTTGATTTTAAATGATAGCTTTGCTGTGTAGGGTAATTTCGGTTGTAGGTCTTTTTCCATCACTTTGAGTATTTCATGCCAATGTCTTCTGGCCTGAGAAGTTTCTTTTGAGAAATCAGATGATAGTCTTATGGGAGCTCCCTTTTAGGTAATTAACTGCTTTTCTCTTGCTGCTTTTAAGATTCTTTGTCTTTAGCCTTTTGCATTTTAATTATGATGTGTCTTGGTGTGGGCCTTTTTGTATTCAACTTGTTTGGGACTCCCTGCAAATCCTGGACTTCTAAGTCTTTTTTCTTCACCAAGTTAGGGAAGTTTTCTATCATTATTTTTTTAACAGGTTTTCAATTTATTACTCTTTCTCTTCTCCTTCTCGCACCCTTATGATGTGAACATTGGTACATTTGAAGTTGTCCCAGAGGCTCCTTAAAACAGTTTCACTTTTTTGGATTATTTTTCTCTTTGCTGTTCTGCTTAGGTGTGTTTTGCTTCCTTATATTTTAAATTGTGGTTTTGAGTCTTTGTTTCATCTACTCTGCTTTGATTCCCTTTCAATTATTCTTCAGTTTAGTTAGCATATCCTTCACTTTTGACTTTTTAGCATTTCCACTGTTCTTTTTTATGCTGTTGAAGTTCTCTCTAAGTTCATCTACTCCTCCCCTAAGTTCATTGAGCATCCTTATAAGCAGTGTTTTGAATTTTGCATCTAGTAGATTGCTTGACTCCATTTGTTTAGTTCCTTTTCTGGAGTTTTGTTCTGTTCTTTCATTTGGGCTGTTTTTCTTTGTGTCCTAACTTTGGCAGTCTCCATTTGTTTGTTTCTCTGTATTAGTTAAAGATACTATGTCTCCTGGGCTTGGTAGAATAGCCTAATGTGGTGGGCATCCTGTAGGGTCCAGTAGCACAGCCTCCTCATTCATCTGAGCTGGGCACTCCAGGTGGCCCCCCTACATCATGTGAGCTGTGTACACCCTTCCTGCTGTAGTTGAGACTTGATTGCTCCTGGAAACTCTATAGGAGGTATTTACCTCAAGGCCCATTGGCTACAAGGACTGGCTGAAACACTATGGAGGATCAGCGGTGCAAAGGCCTATCCCACAGAGCAGGAATTACTTCAGTGAGGTCTAGTGCCTGCTGACTTTGCTCCTTCAGTCTGTTGTTTGTGGAGGTGGTCAGGTGGTGCTTTGAAGCAGTTTGAAACTGTCCATCAGGTATGCTGGCTCTGGGGTTTTCCAGGAGGTGCAAATCAAGGCCAGCCACCACCTGTGTTCTTCTAGGGGCCACCCAGCATGAGTTACAAAGTGATCTGCACCTACCTGCTACTTGTGCTAGGCTTGGAGGTGCCTATGTGAGGCCAAGCTGGGAACCAAGGCTGGCTACTGTTAGTGCCAGGCCTGGGACCACTTATCCCTTAGTAAGAGGTACAGGGCATTCTGAGGCCAGATGCTACTTGTTTGAGAGATTTTAGGAAAGTCTGAGCATAAGCTACAACAGCCCATTCATAGAAAGGCCACTTGAAATGGCTTGGGTAGGCCTGCAAGTTGATGGAGCAGGGTCTTGGGGAATCACCAGGGCAGGACAAACATGTGAGGCAGATTGATGGAGACTTAGATATAGCACCTCCTGCTGGCTTTGTGTCAGGAGGGCTCTAAAAAGAACAATGCCCTCTGCCAGTATTTCCATCTGAGAGAGAGCTGTGCCCTAGCTCTTGTCATGATGTTGGACACATCAGTTCCTCCTCATATGTTCCTGTTGCCTTTTGAGCTTCTATCCAGCACTGGAACTCAGAGGAAGTGAGTCTGAATAAGTGTATGTGTGGGCCCTTTAAGAGTAACTGCCTCGAGCTCCAGTAGCCCTTCATTTCCCTTGGCCTCAATCTCTGCTGGTTTTTGCCGCCAGAAGTTATGGGGACTTCTCTTTCTGGCATTGGAACCCTGGGCTAGGGAACCTGGTGTGGGGCCGGGACCCCTCCCTCCTCAGGGGAACCTCCACAGTTGAGATATCCCTCCTCATTTTTTCTGCCATGCAGGACCAGCTTGTTCCATGTCTCCACCCCTGCTACAGTCTCTTTGTGGCTTCTTCTGTATATCCCTAGCTGTAGGACTGCTCTTCAGCTAGATTTCAGGAAGTTCTGAATGATGGTTTTTCTGTAGTTACTTGTAATTTTGACATGGTTGTGGGAGGATGTAAATAGCACATTTACATACCAGCCATCTTTACTGGTAGCTGGGTTTTGTTTTGCTTTTTTTTTTAGGTCAGATTAAACCCTTCCAATTCTTGTTCACATTATGATCATTTTATGGTTCTTGATCTGGAGCATTCTTTCGTCCTTGCTGCCAACCCCACTTTATACTTACATTGACAATGACAATAATTATTGTTTGTCGAAAACCTATTCCCTGCCAGGTACAGGGCTAAGTGTTTTATATACTTACATCAGGGACTTTTAGCCCCTCTTGTAAAGCTCAGAGAGGTTACGCAACACGTCCAAGTTTATGCAGCTGGAGTGTGGCAGGGTCAGTATTTGGATCTTATTCCATCAGACGGCAGCACCTGAGTTCTTCACAATACGTTCAGTGTGTTAGGCAGTTACTCCAGGGCTTGTGCATTTTGTGTTGAGTGGAAGATGCGTNTTAAACCCTTCCAATCCTTGTTCACATTATGATCATTTTATGGTTCTTGATCTGGAGCATTCTTTTGTCCTTGCTGCCAACCCCACTTTATACTTACAATGACAATGACAATAATTATTGTTTGTCGAAAACCTATTCCCTGCCAGGTACAGGGCTAAGTGTTTTATATACTTTACATCAGGGACTTTTAGCCCCTCTTGTAAAGCTCAGAGAGGTTACACAACACGTCCAAGTTTATGCAGCTGGAGTGTGGCAGGGTCAGTATTTGGATCTTATTCCATCAGACGGCAGCACCTGAGTTCTTCACAATACGTTCAGTGTGTTAGGCAGTTACTCCAGGGCTTGTGCATTTTGTGTTGAGTGGAAGATGCGTAAACATCATAAAAGGGAAGTTTGTTCTCTGGAATAGCCTTTTCTTCCAAATAGAATCTCTAGAAATTAATTCTTAAAGTAAGTTTGATCATCTATGAGTTGCTCCGTTGTAAAGAGAAACAGAGACAGACCTGATAAGACGTTTTGCCGGTAGAGAGTGAAGAACATGATGCTGATGTACTAGAGCAGGGGCTGGCAGAGGACACCCCAGGGATCCAATGCTACTCAGTGAGGTCGAGAATATAACTCAAGAAAAGGACAAGAAAACAAATAAACAAAAAAGAACAGAAGGTAGACTAGAACCTGACTCTAAGAGTGACTGGAAATGGAGCATCTTTTTTTCAGCAGGAACCCAGTACAGGGACAGCAGGGTAGTGACCGTGAGGGGGAGAGGGTGCAGGCTGGGTGGAGGTGGAGGAGGGTATAAGGGGGATAAATGGTAATGAAAAAAATACAATAACATTTAAATCCATGTTCAAAAAAGGTAGACAATAAAACCAAAATGGAGAAACAATTAATAATAAAATGAGATTTCCACTTACATTGTAAAGAATTAATTGGGTACAGATATTTTCTTAAATAAAATTTAATATAGGAAAAACTATTTGTTACTTTGGGTCATCTGAACTAATATATTTCTATTTAATATCCTTACAAAGAGCTTCATTTCAAGTATTATAACATTGCAATGTAAGGAAATATTAACATTAGAAAGGCACTTTTAAGAGTACAAGATAGGATTTATTTGGTTGATTCTAGTACATTATTGCATAATAAGCCTCTTGCATGATTAGTCTCACAATAGAAGAGTTTGCTTATTGCCCAATTAATAATATTACATTAGGCAGTATGGGTAAATCAAAAATGATTATTGTTTTCAGACACAATTTTCAGTCCCAAAGAACTTATGCTTTAGTAGTATAATTAAGACAAATTGACAAATAGGTATGACATAATGCAAATTTTAATAAATGTTGTAAATGTTCTGAAAGGAACTTCAGAGAAGAAGGTAATTCGATTTTCAAAATCAGAGATTTCTGATAAAGGAAACATTTGAATTGGGTCTTAAAAGAGTAGGTTGTAAGATATATAAAGGAGATGGCAGAAAAGAAGACATTTTGTTTAGGGGAAACACTATAAAAGTTTCATATCGTATCAGAGGATGCGAGTGGAAATGAAGTCTTGTCCAGTCAATGGTTATAGGTCGTATAGGGACCTTTAACAACTTTTCCTGAGCCAACCTGTGCCTACCTGGATGGATCCTGGACCTGCCCTTAAGGACCCAGGAGAAGCTATTTGAGACCAGGTCATGGGGAGCTTGGAATCTGATCTTGAGACTAAGAGACTTGCAATGTTTAGGACAACAACACATGTAGCAATGTGACTAGAAATATATTTTACAAAGTTGAATCTCAAAGGCAGGTGACTATAGGAACCTAATTAGGGAGAATATTTAGGAAGTTATTAATGTAGTCCAGGAAAAAGAGGTAACAAAGAATGGAAAATAGACTTATACATGAGAATTATAGCAGGTGAGATCATCAACATTTGGCAATTGATTTTTTTACAAACATTTGTTGGCAATGGTTTGTCCCTTATAGTCTCACAAGCTAAATTTATTTGCATTTTAAAAATATGAACACATCTGATTAAATAGTTGTCTTCACTATCTGTAAACACAGTTCTACTAACAAGATGGATGAAAACTGTGATGTACGTATTTCAGGAGCAGTATGGCTGGGTTTAATTTTTGGCTTGGGAAGAAATGTGAAGGATTAAAATAAAGATTTTATGGCAATTAGAAAAAAAATGTTTTGGAGATGATAGATGTCTTCATTTAAAAAGTCACAAACAAAACGAACATAGAAAGCTTGGATTATTTAGACTAGTTACATTCCAGAAATTGATTTGGTAGAACTGATATTTCTCCTACCCATCTTTATTTAAACAGAGCTTGATACAAACAACAAAGAGCTATCACTTTTTAAAAAATTAAATCTCAAATATTTCTCAAGGGAAAATTAGCTTAAGGAATTTACCCTGGCAAATCACATCCTATAGATTAAGTATCGGGATTTTTTTATTCTTGCCCTGGTTGGTGTGACTCAGTTGGTTGGAGCATGGTCCCATAAAACAAAAGTTCTTGGGTTTGATCCTGGTCAGGGCACCTGTCTAGGTTGCAGTTTCAGTCCCCAGGTGTGGCACCTGTGGGAGGGAATGACTGATGTTTCTCTCACATCAATGTTTCTTTCTCTCTCCCTTACTCTCTGTCTCTTTTTTCTCCTTCTTCCTCTCTGTCTGGAATCAATGGATATGTTCTAAGGTGAGGAACAAAAAGGGAACATTTTAAATTTTTCTTCTAACACTGAAAAATAAACAAAACTGTGCGCTATGATCATCAACAGTGAAAAACATGAGCACAGCAGTCACAGTGCCGATGTAAATACTGTATCAATACAATACAAGCTGTATTGTACAATAAATTGTACAAATTTATTGTAATTGTACAATATAGTAATTGTACAAATACTGTATCAATACCATAAATGTCAGCTGGCCTGGCAGAAACATCCTTTCAATAGTGTTCTCAAACCAAGTGCCAGTACAACCCTTGTTGGACCCAAGGGCAAAACTGGAAACACACACCTCGCCAGCTGTCTTACCTGTCAGGGTCTAAGGGCACAAGGATTGACTTAAAGCTCTGCAAACTTTTCTTGAGAGTTAGCTGCCTTTATGGCAGGCGATGGAACCAGAGGGCATTTATAAAATCACTGCAAGGAGAGGAATCTATTGTCACTTGTGCTGTCTGGTGATACAAATGGGAAAACTAAGATCCAAGTATTTTCCAAATTTTATCTCTCCACAGATAGATAGACGCTGCCCAAATATCAGTTAATCCAGTGAAGTAATTGGGCCTTTCTGAGCTTGGCACCATGTAGATCAGTATTTGGAATTTTCTGTCCACTTCTCATCTTGTTGGTGTAATGCACTACTGTCTGGTGAAAAACCACTAAGGTGCATGTAAATTATACTCAGCACTCAGGTTGATGTCTGTGAGAATGGCAGGGGATCTGCCCATACAAACCAGTCTGTGTGACTACGGCACAGGAAAAGCTGGATTTAGTCCAAAGGACGTTTCGTTCTTGTTGTTCTAGGTTACATCTGCATTTGGACAACATAAGAAAATTACCTATTAGTTTTGATCAAAAACAACATTGCTATACTGCTGACGAGAATTTAGACAAATCCTTTTTAGTTGTTCTTGTTAGGGGGATGGTGAGAAAACCAGTGTTTTAGTATGTTTAATGGAAAATTATCAGAGAAAATTTCTATAAGCACAATATAACATATTCAACATTAGATCCATATTATAAATTTACATCTGAGTTTTGAATTTATATTGTAAAAAGACATAAAAACTTTGGATTTTGAGAAATATCACTGTGGGTTGAAATAAAAGCCCATAGTGACCCTCTTGTAAAACTGTTACAGAACAGACCCAAGTGGGGGTGAATGATAGACTACTACCAAGTGGACCCACACTTGTGCTCCAGGGGTCCCCCACCCTGTACTAGGTTCTCCTTGCCTGCCATCAGTGAAAGACGTCTCTCAGTGCCAAAGATTGGTGAGAAGGAAAGGGATTATTTATTCAAAGAGTTACACTAACTTAAAAGTAATAACTTGATGTCTTCATTGAGATCCCAAAGTCCTTTTGAATACCCACAAATGCACAGTCCTTCTTTCCCTCTCTGCCCAGTCTGGGGTACCATATCTCAGAAAAAGAAATAGAAGTCCATAGTTTTTCTCTGCCCAAACCACAAGATCCCAAAAAGACACCTCATGGTTGCTGCACCTGCACAATTTCCGACTTCTCCCACAATTGGCCACAGCCTCCAGCATTCCCGTATTTGTCCAGCTTTACTGGGCCGCCAAGGTAAGTCCAGGCAGTTGCAGCCCTGTGGTGCGGAACCAATCATCTCCAAGCTCTTATGCAGGCTCTGTAACCAGAGGGAGTTGCCTCCCAGTTGTAGCCAGGGTTGAAGTCACTCCCATCCCCGTTTTTCAAAGTGTGGCCACAGCTGTTTAGCATATCTATGAAACCAGATAAAAGTTAGAGATAAGTGAAATGACCATTCTAGAGGTTATCTGCAAAGATGCTGCTATTCAAAACAACTCTAAATGGCCTTGCTCCATGCCTCCCAGCCCCCATCTCAGACTTGCTGGGGTGAAGACATCCTATACATATATTTTTTTCTAAAATTTCTTGGACACCGAGTTCTGGGCCCCATTACAAATCCCTATTTGCCTCCCCCTTGTCTGCACCCTGTTACAGAACTGCTTTGTGAAAAGCACACAAGTAGAAAACATGAAAATAATTTTTTTAAAAACCTGAATATAATTTTTTACTGTTTCTCCTCTGGAGTCAGGCAAAGATGAAATGTTTTTCCTTTTACTGAGACAAAATGAAATAAGATATAAAACTTCTGAACTAGAATGGTCCGATGTAGCTCTCCTCAATGTAGTAGATTTATATCTGTGCCCTTCAATGTGTCAATCACTAAACATATGTTGCTATTGAAGACTTAAAATGTAGCTAATGTGACTGAGGAACTACATTTTTAAGTTAACTTAATTTTATCTAACTTACATTTGAATTTAAATCCCAGTAGGTGGCCAGTGGCTACTGTACTGGATAATGGAGGTCCAGACAACACCAGCTGTTGGACATTAGACCAGCTGTTGGACAAGTAGGGGAATGCAGGCCTCTCACACCGCCCTTTGCTTGTCTTCTTCATCGGATTGGGCCTTCTCTACCAGAACCTCCTATTTGCCTTATTTACCTATTAAGGACTCCCAAAAAACAGAATGAATTCTGAAGTTTGAAAACCCAAAAGAGCTATTATATAGGTTTCATTTCTAAAGCTTAAGAAGTTGACCAGCCATTAAAAGAAGGAGGAGGAGGAGGGGAAGGGGAAGGGGAAGAAAACTTACCTTTTGCGGATGGGATGGACCTGGAGAACATTAGGCTAATGGAAATAAACCAGTCAGAGGAAGACAAATACCATATTATTTTCTTTATATGTGGAATCTAATGAGCAAAATAAACTTACAAAATAGAAGCGGACTCATAGATACAAAGAACAGACTGACGGCTGTCAGAGTGGTGGGGTGCTGCGGGGCTGGGTGAAAAAGGTGAAGAGATGAAACAAAAACCCCTCCTAGACACAGACAACAGTAAGGCAAGGAAAAGGCGGTGGGGGGATTGAAGAAGATAAAGGGGGACTAAATGGTGAAGGAAGGAGACATGACTTGGGGTGGCGAACACTCAATACAATACACAGATGATAGATAATAGAATTGCATACCTGAAACCTACATCATTTTATTAACCAATGGTGCCCCAATAAATTCAATAAAAAATAAGTTACATTTTAAAAGGCTATGAAACACTCAGTTATCATTTGACTAGGTGAAGAGTTTAAGAAAGGTTAATGTTATCCAAAATGTATCTTTTGTGAATATCACATTTGGTAATATAAGATCAACATTAGAGTGTCTAACATAAAATCTCTTTGTGTGTGTATGTTTTTTAAATTGTCCCCCAAGGATATTTTTTAAAGTAATTATATGAGACAGGATGAGAGAATAATAGGGGTGGGGGTGGTGAAGAGAGAGAGAGAGGAACATTGATTGGTTGTTTCCCGGATGTACCCTGACAGGAGATAGAACCTGCACCCTAGGTGTGTGCCTGACCAGCACTTGAACCCACAGCCTTTTGGTGCGTGGGATGATACTCTAACCAACTCAGCCACTCAGCTAAAGCTGTGTTTTAAAACTTCATTTGTATATAGTAAAATAATATTTGTAAATATTAAGTGGAATTCAGAATGCATTTGCCCATTGAAAATTTAAATCTTAGATTTCAAATCAACTAAATTAGAAACCAAATTAATCTGTCAATAATATTACTACATATCACCAGGGCTAGTATTCAGCAATAGGAGCTGATACAGCTATCCTAGCAGCTAAAGTAATGAACTGTTTTATATATCTCCCAAATAGCCACTGCTTTGCCATTCCACCTCACAGCCACTTCCGCTTAAAACTGCCAGAACTCCCGCAGTCCAGACACTACAGGGTTGAAGCCTGAAGCCTCCGGGACACTCCTCCAGCTGGCCCTTATTATAGTTGGTCAGTGCCTATGCTATACCGATTGTGAAGTAGTTCCCTACCATCCTCAGCATGCTGTTCCTGCAGTACTATTATATGATGCTGGGATTTCTGAAAACTCACAAGCTTTTATAAGTGAGCAGTTAGGGTATGGGACCACATAGAAATTACGTTTTTATCCCAGATTCTGAGTTTCATACAGAAGCATGCCCCGCTGTTATGCTGTGCTCACATTCAGGCATACACCCCCTAAAGCCCTTCATCAGGTAGCTCTCACTCAGTGAGAAGTCCCTTTGCCCAGCGTCTGTGGGCGAGGGGGCCTCCCTCCCTGGCACTGCGACTGCTAAATAGGGCTCACCACTGGAAAACAATTAATCAATGAGATCGCATGGAATTATGAAGAGCAATTTAAAAATGGAGAAGTGTGTTTTCTAGAGACCTCTTATCTAAAAAGCATTTTTGGTAGGATTAAATATTTTGGATGAGTTATTTGACATATGAAAATGATTTTTAAATATTTAATCCTGAAGAATTGGGGAAAGGGCGATCACTGAAAATAAAACAGATACATTTGAAGCTTTTTTTCTTCTTTTAGCATCAGTGTCCTTACATTTCCTAACTTTTTTGAGTTCCACCAAATTCTAGCATTATTGTTAGGTAAACCTGTGATGGGTGATGTTAAAGTCATGAAACCTCTCTGTTTCATTTCTGACAGTAACAAATGAAGGAAGATAGTCCCTGATCTCATTTAATTATCAAGAGAATTTATAGGAAGAATTAGGTCATGTCACTCAGTGTTTGGAGATCATAAGCTATTGCTTTGCTGGTTTGTTCTCTTAAAACTATTTTTTTAAATTGTATTTTGTGCCCTGACTGGTGTGGCTCAGTTGGTTGGGCATTGTCCTGTAAAGCAAAAGGTTCCCTACTTAGTTTGAGTCCTGGTCGGAGCATGCACCCGTGTTGTGGGTTTGGGCCCTGGACAGGGTGTGCATGAGAGGCGACAGATCATTGTTTCTCTTTCACATCCATGTTTCTCTCCATCCCTTCCTCTCTCTAAAATAAACAAATAAAATCTTATTTAAAAATCATATTCGCAGTATCAGTTCAACATTGTATATACTTATTATATATATATATATATATATATATATATATGCATTTACTTGCCAACAGCTTTTTCTCTAGACTTCCACTGTCATCTCAAAAATAGACTGTGTTTCACATTTTCCATTTTAGTGTAGCATTCGCTTGTCTAACATGAGTCCATGTAATTCTGGAATTTTGGCACAAAATAAATTAATAGGATTCAGACAAAGATTTACAAAAGAAAAAAGAAATGAACACCACTATCAACACCCAAAACCACTATTGGATGGGATTTCCTGCTGGAGTACTATGGCATTCTTTTTCTTGGCCCTAAAAAGATGATTTCTTTTTATAACTCATAAAGAAAGTCAGAATCCCAAGCAAGCAGGGAAGATACTAGATACAATATTTATCATTTTCTTTTCTTTCCTCTCACTTTCAAGAAATTACTTTGCTTTATGCCCTTGACACCTGGACCTCAACCAAGTTTCTCGCATGGAGTCCATCAAAGCTAATCCATCTGTCCTGTTGGAAAGGGTTATGGACCGCCCCCCCCCCGCCCCCCCCCCACTGGTTGTTCAGAAGGCAAACACATCCGCAGAAACCTTTCAAAAGACTACCATCGGTTTGGAAGAACTGGTGCTTTTCAAAGGCTCTTCCTTTTAATATCAGTCATCTAAGTGAATAAGGCCTACTTCCATTCCCTGTTGTCAATAATCTACAGCTGAAACAGAGAGAAGACCATTCCTTTGCTTATACATTTGTGAACAGAATGAGCAGAGAGTAAGTATATGGCAAAGCAAAACTTCTCAGCACATCAAATTCCTGACAAACGATATGTTGGCTATCTTCTTACAGAAATGAATAAAAACAATTCAAAGTTAATAGGCATCAACAAAATTGTGTTATACTTTGGGAATTTTCTTTAAAAAATTTGCTGTTGTTCTTTTACAGTTGTTCAATAATTCTCCCCATGGCTCTCCACTGCCCCACCCAACCCCTGCTCCCACAGCCAATCCCTACAGTGTTGTTCATGTCCACAGGTCATTTATACATGTTCCTTGACTAGACCCTGCCCCTTTCCCCCCATTCTCCTGCTGCTCCCTCCCCTCTGGTCACTATCAGTCTGTTCTTTGTTTCCAAGACTCTGTTTCTATTTCACTTATTTGGTTTTTTGTTGTTGTTGTTGTTGATTAGGTTCTACTTATAGGTGAGATCACATGGTATTTGTCTTTCACCACCTAGCTTATCTCACCTAGCATAATGCTCTCCACTTCCATCTATGTTGTCACAAAGGGCAGGGACTCCTTCTTTCTTTCTGCTGCATAATATTCCATTGTGTAAATGTACCAGAGTTTTTGATCCACTCATTTACTCATGGCGCTTAGGTTGCTTCCAACACTTGGCTAATGTAAACAACCCTGCTATGAACATTGGGTGCATGGGTTGTTTTGAATTAATGTTTCAAGATTCTTAGGGTATAATCCCAGCAGTGGAATCACTAGATCAAAAGGCAGTTCCATTTTTAGCTTTTTGAGGAAATTCCATACAGTTTTCCACAGTGGCTGCACTGGTCTGCATTCCCCAAAAAGTGCAATGATTGTTTGTTGATATGTTAATGATGGTAGTTTTGGTCAAATAACATTTGACAAAGGAGATGGGGACATAAAATAGAGTAAAAATAGCCTCTTCAATACATGGTGTTGGGAGATCTGGACAGTTATCTGCAAAAAAATGAAACTAGACTACTAACTTACACCATATACCAGAATAAAATAAAAATGGGTAAAAGACTTAAATGTGAGCTGGGACACCATAAAAGTCCAAGAGGAAAATAGCCAGTAAAATTTCAGATATCCTACATGGCAATATTTTCTTTGATATTTCTTCTAAGGTAAGGGAAATAAGGAATAAACAAATGGGTCTACATCAAACTAAAATGTTTCTGTTCATTAAAGAAATTATCAGCAAAATGAAAAGGGAATCAACCATATGTGAAAAAACATATTTGCCAATGATATCTCAGACAAGGTTTTGAGGTCCAAAATATTTAGATAATTCACTGGACTCCATTTCAGAAAGACAAATATTTCAGTTAAAAGATGGGCAAAGGACCTGAACAGATACCTCTCCAAGGAAGATATACAGAGGGCCCATAGACCTATGAAAGGATACTCAATACCCCTAGCCATCAGAGAGATGCAAATTAAAACCACAGTGAAATACCACCTTTGGGAATTCTTCAGATCACTTTCTCATCTCCAAAATGTGGAAGACTACCTAAAGTTAGAATAACATTTGCACAAATTATGAGCTGAAGGTTCACAGAAGCTGAATGTGGAGGTTCCAAGTGGAAAAAATCATGGATTTAAAGGACCTGAATTTTAGATTCAGGTCATCATTAACTGGAAGTAGGAGTTAGCCATTCTCCTCCTTAAGTCTAATTTTCTATATCTGCTAAATGAGAACAAGAATGTCCTTTACTCACCTCCACATAAAAGCTATGATGAAGTTTGGAGAAAATTATGTATTGAATACCTGCCTGCCTTTCAAATGGGCCGCACATACTTGTGGGAAGTCACTAGCAGTATTGACAAGCCCTTGAAACCACAGGATGATAAAAAACATCACATCTTTCCAGAGCATCCATTTTATTATAAGATTGTATACAATAGTTGAAATTGTTTTGGATTTGGCTTTTTTATTAAAGAAACAGAGCTATGTTATGGATTTTACATAAACTTTTAAGATAAAATTAATACTTCAAAGAGTTTCTATTTGCGGGGAGCCACATTAGCCTGTACACCCTGCTCTCCAGTGTCAGCCATTCATTCTTGTCTGAGGTTTGTAGTTTTTCACTGGGATGGTTTGCTGAGTCCTGTAAAAAGAAAAGAAAGCAATTTGAAATTTTATCAAAAAAGGGAGCATTCTAGCCCTGGCTGGTATGGCTCAGTGAGTTGTTGAGTGCCAGTCTGCAAACCAAAAGGTTGCTGGTTCAATTCCCGGTTTGGGCACATGCCTGGGTTCTGTGCCAGGTCCCCAGTTGAGGGCTTGTGGGAGGTAACTGATTGAAGTTTCTCCCCTCTTTGTCTCCCTTCCTTCCCCTCTCACAGAATTGCCAGTTTGTTCTTCTGTTTGCCATGTTGACTTTATCATTATTTTCTGTAGCTACTTATGCATCTTTTAGTAGGCCCATTGACCAGTAAACAGGTAGATCTGAGAAGCCTTACTGAGCAATTCCCCCCCAAACGCAAGGACTGATACATAAATGCGGGCCTCAATGGCCCTCATCTCCACAGAATAAGTTTGCCCATCTCCCCTCATGGCTTTGGAAAGCATCTGAGCTTGCCTCTCAGCCTAACGCAGCCTCCGCGTTTCTAATATATGCAGAATATTGTTGATTCGGCATCATGAAGTTTTCAACCAAATGAAAAGATATCGTGTGGACTGTGGTTTGTGTGGGGAAGGTAATCATATTTTCATTGGAAGTTTCATCATAAGACAAACTCTAGTGTTACTGACCATGCGAGAGAAAAGAATAACTCTGGATAGCTAAAACCTGGTAACCTTACTTCATGTAAAGCGAGCTCAGAATAAAACCTGTGGTCTCCCTCTAACCAGTGTGGGACTTTACAGAGTGTAGTCTAGACATTAGTTTCTATTGGGCTTTGTCTTATTTTTTCTACTCTAACTTTTCCATCACCCTAATTTCTTCACCATTTTCTTTGTCTTTTACCTTGTAGTGTGTGTTTCCTCAGTAGCAGCCTTGAATAATATAAGTATTTTACTTTTCTTTTTATTATTTTGCACGTATAGACCATAATATGATCAAAGGAGATGAAAAACAATGGTATTGAGAAATTCTTCATAGCATAGTTCTCTCTGTTACGATTTTACTCAAAGTGTTACACCCACCCCACCCCCTGCCCCCTGTCAAGATTACATGTTCACACATGAGTAGAAGTTATCTTTCAGAAACCTCAAAGCAGTATTTGTATCTGTTTTCTAAATACTGCTATGAAATAGGAATTACACAAGGTATTTTTGCATAGATTACCTTGTATCATCCTTGTGCAATCCTTGATAATCCTTGGTGCCTCGGTGTTTCACTTCCTGATTCCCTAACCTCTCAGCCCATCCCACCCGTGTCTTATCTCCCCACCTCAAGCCCATCCATCTGAAGCCTCCTTTAGCCACAGAAAATGGTTGTGGTACCAGAGACTTGGGAGTGAGAGAGACCCTGTCACAGGAGTGGGAGGACAGGAATATTATAGGTATGGAGGTATGGGGGAGTGCGGAAAATGGGTGAAGTGCGCTGGCTAAATATGTATTTTGTTTGTTTGTGTTTTTAATTAATATTTTAATAATAATCATTATATTAAATGTTTTAAAAATCATTCCCTTTTGTTAACAAGAGGCCCAGGAAGGAGTGGGAGGGGGGCCTGAGACATTGAACCCCAGGAATTTGCAGGAATGGGTCAGTGCCCTCTAAGGACATTTTTGACCTTGTTCAACCTTTCCAAAAAGAATGGCCCTGGCTGGTATAGCTCAGTGGATTGAGTGCGGGCCTGCGAACCACATGATCGCGGTTCAATTCCCAGTCAGGGCACATGCCTGGGTTGCAGGCCAGTTCCCGGCAGGGGACACACCCGAGGCAACCATACATTGACATTTCTCTCTCTCTCCTTCCTTTCCCCTCTAAAAATAAATAAATAAAATCTTTAAAAAAAAAGAATAAATGATTTTACACCCGCACACACAATTTTTTTTTAATTGAAGGTGTTTTATTCTCAGTTTCAAAGCAGCAATATCCTCAGAGGTATGCTAAAGGGGGCAAGAAATAGTTATGTAGACATAGATTCTAAATACATTAGACTTTTGAAAGGTTCCAGGTGGGGAAGAGCATGAGCAGGGGCAGCTGCGAGTGGAACCCAGGCGGGTTCCCAGCTGTAGCTGGTAGGGTCATTTGTGGCCTCTTGAAGCCCTTAAAGAGCGTTTTTGCTTTTTCTCCTCTGAACCTGCCAGCTACCTGCTGGAGGAGCTGGTGCTGAGGAACGTTGAGCCCAACACTTAAGAGTGGAGCTATAGGAATGCCACCAAGGTGAAGGTGATCCTCCTCTGCAGCCAGGTAAGGGGTTGGGGCCCGTTCTTACATAGCAGCGGGGCTCCGGGCTCTGCAGGACCTCTCTCCGTTTTAAAGGTGAGAAAACCAGGATTTGCATTCGCTCTCGGGCCTCCATGTTCCAGTCGAATTCTCTCTGGCTCTAGGATGTCACAAGGGAAGAAAACTGCCATTTCAAGATTATTAACAATATTGGTTACTCTGCCTTGACTACCTAGCACAGGTCAGCTGTAGGGTAGTGCTGGCCCGCTTCCCTTAGTCTTCACAGCAGACTGGAAGGTGGGGCTTACTCACTTTTTAGCTGACGATTCCTGAGTTAAAGAAGTTCTGTGCCTTCCAGATGACCACCCAACTACCAAGCATTAGACCCAAATTGGAGATCCAAGTCTGCTTGTTTGTGTCAATTGTAATGTTTTTTAGTTACAGCAAACAGTTCTTCATTGTTCCTAAGTTATGGGCTGAGTATCAGTCTAATGATTTATTTCCTGTGTTCTTTTCCTGGTTGCGAATGAGATTCCTCATATACTCTCACCCCCAATTTAAGAAACAGTAATTCAAAATAAAAGAGAAGAAAAAAATGGACAGAGAACATCAATAAATTTAAATGAAGAAATCCAGCTAGGAACCAGCTGGCTGGGATTCCTGCTTGTTTACTGGAAACTCACCTTTGTGAAGCAGCCGGTGTTTCATCCCGCCAGCTGCTCCCGGCCCTTCCGCCTGGTCTGCTTCTCTTCAGTCCAAGGCAGTGCTTGTCAACTGGTGTGATGCAAGCAGTTCTAACACATGAAATACCTGACTGTTTAGTCGGGGCACTGACCCCAATTCCCTGAGGTTGTCACACACACAAAAAGTAACAACAGCCAACACAATAGCTGTTTGGTGTGAATGAATCAAAATTACACCTATTTTTTGTCAGATTGGCAAAAAATATACTTTTGGGCATGCTGCAGAGTTTTAGTAATTAGTTTATATGTGCCACGAGACGAAAAAGGTTGGAAATTGCTGGTCTAGAAGCATCACCGATCAAACAGCTACAGTCGTGTTGTTAAAAGCAGTATGCACGGTTTGAAAAACAAAGTTCTAGACGCGTATGTCTCCTGTGATTGCAGGCTCCTCCAGCTTAATGTCGTGCTGAGAAGAACTATATAGCGGCTAGAAAAAAATGTCGCTTTCTGCCACTGCTCCTTAGCCCATCCTTTATATGCTCAGTATAAGGAATCTTTACTTGGGACGGGTTGGTTCACTGGGCTCCCATTGGCTGGTTATTTCTAGTATCGGTCTGAATTTCGCTTTTTGGTTTTAGTGTAGGATCCTCCTCCTTTCTTCCCTCTTTGCACACACAATAGCCAATTAACCTAATATATCTAGATTTAGCCCACCAGGCAAGGCCAGAGATCCAAGCTGGAGAGTCTCAGACATGTGAATTTCATTAAACGTTGACGAGGCCTTATTGAATCAGGAATCCAAGGCTGAGGTTAGATTATTTTCACAGCTTCACCACACTCAGATGTTTACTGGGGCCAGACTAGAATGAAAGGGTTTTTTGGTTTTGTTTTGTTTTTCCGGCATCAAATTTCTCCATAATGGCGACGTTCCAGTGAATAGAAAGAGGCATTGGGCTTTAATGATGCAATTTCTCCTTCTGTTGTTTTGCAACTGTCCCACATATGTGTGTCCTTTTTCATCAATACGTTTGAAGATGAGAGGAAGGCAGGGGCTGTTTATTTACTACCGCTCACGGTATTCTAAAAGAGGTTAATGTACTCTTTGAAAAAAAACTGAGGTATAATTGACATGTAACATTATATTAGTTTCAGGTGTACAGCATAAGGATTGAATATTTGTATACTGTATGCTGCAAAAATAATCACGTTAAGTTTAATTTCACCATGCATAGTTATAATTTTTTTCTTATAAATTATAGTTTTTCTGTTGATGAGAACTTTTGAGAGATACTTCCTCAGCAACCTTCATCTATATCATACAGCACAAATAACTCTTTTTAGCATGCTGCACATCACATCTTCTTGATTTTATAGCTGGAAGTCTGTACACTTAACTCCCTTCACCCATTCCCCTCCCCCTCCACAGATAGTAGTCTGTTTCCTGTGTCCATAAGTTCATTTTGTGGTGTTTTGCTTTGGATGCCCTATATATAAGGAATCCTAAAGTATTTGTGTTTTTCTCTGTGACTTATTTCACTTAGCCTAATGCGCTCAAAGTCCACCCATGTTGTTGCAAATGGTGAGATTTTCTTTACTTTATGGTTTGGTAATATCACACTGTGTCTGTACCACCACATTTTCTTTATCCATTTATCCACTGCTGGACACTTAAAGTTGCTTTCATTATCATGGCTATTGTAAATAATGCTGTAATGAATATGAGGTGCATCTATTCTTTTAAGTGTTTTTATTTTGGGGGGATAAACACTGAGAAGCAGAGTAACTGGATAAAAATAGTAATTTTATTTTTAATATTTGAGGAACCTCCATACTGTTTTCCACAGTGACTGTACCAATTTACATTCTGACCAATGGTGTTCAAGGGGCCCCTCTTCTCTGCATTCTCACAACACTTGTTATTTCTTTTCCTTCAATGATAACCACTCCAACAGGTATGAAGTAGCATCTCATTGCAGTTTTGATTTGCATATTTTTGATGATCAGTGGTGTTGAGCGCCTTTCCATGTACCTGTTACCTATCATATTTTTTCTTTAGCAAAAGGTCTACCTAGATATTCTGCCCATTTTTAAAATCAGATTTTTTTTGAGTTGTATGATTCTTTATTGTTTTGGATATTAACCCTTCTCAGATACATGATTTGCAAGTACGTTCTCCATTCCATATATTACCTTATTTTGTTGGTCTCTTTTGCATGGAGAGCTTCTTAGTTTGAAGTAGTTCCATTTGTCAGTTTTCATTTTTGTTGCTTTTGCTTTTCGTTTCAAAGCCAAAATATAATTGCGAAGACCAACGTCAAGGAGCTGACGACCTACATTTTCTTCTAGGAGTTCTCTGGTTTCAGGAGTTACATTCAAGTCTTTAATCCGTGTTGAGTCAATTTTTGTATGGGTGAGATAGTGGTCAGTTTCATGCTTTGGTGTGGGCTGATTAGTTTCCCAGCACCATTCATTTAAGAGACTTTGGCCATTTTCCATTTTGACACTTTTATCGTAAATTAAGTGATCATTTTGTGTGAGTTTATTTCTGAATATACTCTCAATAGCTAACATTTGTTTAATATTTAACTTAAGCCATTTTAATTTCTAACTTCTATCTACCTTCTATCTTCTTCTATTTTCTATCACCTAATGGTGATAGGTGCTCTTGCTACCTATAAGATTATAACTGTGATTCTTATAAAATGCTATACCTGGTTCGTTAATAAGGAGGTACAGGGAAAGTTTGGGCTTCTGAGGTTTATACCCACAGAATGTGTTTGCTTTTCTAATTTTGTTGAATAGTTAATCATAGGACTGTTTAGAATCAGAAGCCAAATCATGTTTTTATGGCATGGACAGAGTCCTACAAGCTAAAATGATAACAACTAGTTGAGGAAATAGGAATTAGACAGAATTGTGTGTGGCTTCTGGACTGTGCATCCCTTTCCTCCCTTTCCTTCAATGACATGAAGCATACAGAACATCATGTGGAATAATAAATTACATGCAGACATGACCAGGAACAATCCAGATGCCCTAAGTGAACAATGTAAGAAGTGAAAATTATGAGGAAATACTGTCATACTAATGTGCTGAGCTCCACTCAGGATTTATAGGCTTTCATTTAGGTTTGGGGCTTCAGACCTTCAAAGTTCTATAGAATTCTGGGATTTCAGTTACAAAGTTCTATAATATTCTGGGATTTCAGAAAACATGTATTCTCATGTTTTCTTAACTATATCACCAACTAAAACAAAGTTGGTAGGGGGTTGGGTTTGTATCCCATTTTTTTTGAAAGTTTTATTTTTATCGTTTATGCTGTCACATTTGTTCCTGCTTTTTCTCCCTTTTCCCACCTCCACCCAGTCCTACCCTCTCCCCTCTCTTCTCCCCAAGCCAATCCGCATATTGTTGTCCATGTCCATGAGTTGTCATAAATGTTCTTTGGTTCATCCCTACACCATCTTTCATCCTGTTCCTGGTCATCCTCCATAGCCCGGCAGATAACAGTCTGTTCTATGCATCTGAACTTCTGTTACTGTTCTGTTTGTTAGTTTATTGTGTTCATTAGATTCCACATATAAGTGAGATCATGTGGTATTTTTCTTTCACTGACTGGCTTAATTCACTTAACATAATTTTCTCCAGGTCCACCCATGCTTTTGTAAAATATGAGTTTCTTCTATTTAACTGTTGCATAGTATTTCACTGTATAAAGGTATCACGGATTTTTTCACCCACTCATTTACTGCTGGGCATTTAGCCTGTTTCCAGATCTTGGCTACTGTGAATAATGCTGCTATAAACCTAGGGATATATACATAATTTTTTTTTGCATTGGTGTTTCAGAATCCTTGGGATATGGTCCCCAAGTGGGACTGCTAAGTCAATAGGGAGTTACATTTTTAATATTTTAAGTTTATTCCATACTGTTTTCCACAGTGGCTGCACCAGACTGCATTCCCACCAACAGGGCATTAGGGTTCTCTTTTCTCTACATCCTTGCCAGCACTTTTTTGTTTACTGATTTACTGATGATAGCCATTCTGACAGGCATAAGGTGACATCTCATTAAGGTTTTAAGTTGCATTTCTCTGATTAGTATGTTGAAAAGGTTTTCATAAGTCCACAGGCTCTCTGTATGTCCTCTTTGGAAAAGCATCTATTCAGGCCTTTTGTGCATTTTTGAATTGGATTGTCTTCCTGGCATTGAGTTGTATTAGTCCTTTGTATATGTTGGAGATTAAACCCTTGTCAGATATATCATTGGTGAAAATGTTCTACCATACTGTGTTTTCCCTATTTAACTTGCTGATGGCTTCTTTAGCTATTTGGAAGCTTTTGAATTTGATGTAGTCCCATTTGTTTATTTTCTGCTTTATTTCCTGATCCTTAGGAGATTTATATTACCAGTAAAAATATTTCTATGTTGAATATCTGAGATTTTATTACCTATGTTTTCTTCTATGATTTTTATGGTTTTGTGACTTACTTTAAGTCTTTTATCCATTTTGAGTTTGTTCTGGTATATGGTGTAGGTTGGTGGTGTAGTTTAATTTTTTTCTTGCATGTACCAGCCCAGCTTTCCCAAACCATTTATCAAAGAGACTGTCTTTGCTTCATTCTATATTCTTTCCACCTTTGTCAGATATCAAATACAGGCCTGGGTTATTCCTGGGCCCTCTGTTCTGTTCCGTTGATCTGTTCTTGTAACAGTAATAGGCTGTTTTTACTACAGTGGCCATATGTAGGTCTGTCCATTTAGTTTTTTCTATTAAAACACATATTTTATTTTCAACAATAACTATAGATTTGGATATGTTGAGTATGTCTCTCCCATCTCTCTAGTGGGTAGAGGCCTGAGGTGCTGCTAAACATCTTCCAATGCAGAAGATAGCCCCACAGCAAAGAATTATTTGGCCAAAATGTCAATAGCATCAAGAAACTTTGCAAATCACTTCTGACACATTCAATCAGTCGCAGCACCTTCTCCATACACTGCACAAATCTTTGTTGGGTTTCAGTTGCATTTTTACCTTTCTTAAAATAATAAAGCATAATATGCCAAAATGTTGTATATCTTCTTCCATCTTCAATATTAAAATGGCTACACAAAAATTCACCAATTTGGTCAGTTTTTAAAAATGCACATTGATATGACTGCTGTCACAATACAATGTAATAGAGTTGTTTTGAATGAAGTTAAAGATCAGTAAGCACTGCTAGAGCCATTGTACGGAAAGAGCTAAACAAAATTTTGGCCAACCCATAGTATAGTTTGATATCAGGAGTTTTGATACCTCCACATTTGTTCTTCTTTTGCAAGATTGCTGAGGTTACTCAGGGTCTTTTTTGGGTTCCATATGAATTTTTGGAATGTTAGTTCTAGTTCTGTGAAGTATGTCATTGGATTTTAACAGGAATTACATTGAATATATAGATTGCTTTGGATATAATATCCATTTCAATGATGCTAATTCTTCCAACCCATGAACATGGTATATTCTCCCACTTACTTTTTTATTTTTCAATTTCTTCCATAGCCTAAAGTTTTCTGAATACAGATATTTTACCTCCTTGGTTATATTTATTCCAAGGTACCTTCTTTTTGTTGTTGTTGCAATCGTGAATAGAATTGTTTTCTTATCTCACCATTGATGTATAAAAATGCCATCAATTTCTGGTATTAATTTTGTATCCTGCTATTTTGCTGAATTTATTTATTAGGTCTGGTAGTTTTCTTGTGGGATCTTTAAAATTTTCTATGTATAATATCATGTCATCTTTGAATAATGACAACTTTATTTCCTCCTTTCCAATTTTGATGTCTTTTCTTTCTTCTTCTCTTTGTTGTGGCTAAGACTTCCAGAGCTACATTGAATAACAGCAGTGAAAGTGGGCATCTCTGTCTTGTTTCTGATCTTAAAGAGAAGGATTTTGGTTTCTGCCCATCGAGAACGATATTATTGGTAGGTTTTTCATATATGGCCTTTATTATGTTGAGGTATGATATTTCTTTGCCTACTGTGCTAAGCCTTTTATCTTAAATGGGTGCTGGATTTTAGTGAATGCTTTTTCTGCATCTATTAATAAGATCATTTTGTTTATGTGGTGAATCACATCTACCTGCAAATATTGTACCAACTTTGTATTGCCAGGATAAATCCCACTTTGATCATGATACGTACTTTTGGGTATATTGCTGGATCTGGTTTGCTAATATTTCATTGAGGATTTTAGCATTTATTGTTCATTAGGGATATTGGCCTATGGTTTTCTTTGTTGTATCTTTACCTTGTTTTGGAACTGGGATAGTGCTGACCTCATAGAAAGAGCTTGGAAGTCTTCCCTCCTCTTGTATTTTTTGGAATATTTTGAGAAGGATTGGTAATAGTTCTTCTTAGAATGTTTGGTAAAATTCACCTGTGAAGCCATCTGGTCCAGAACTTTTGTGTGTCAGGAGTTCTTGGATCACTGCTTCTATTTCACTCGTTGTTATTGGTCAACACAGATTTTCTGCTTCTTCCTGTTTTAGTTTTGGGAGATTGTATGTTTCTATAAATTTATCCATTTCACCCAGATTAACCAATTTGTTCAGTTGTTCATAGTAATTTCTTAAAATACTTTGCTTTTCTGTGATATCTGTTGTTATTTCACTTCATTTCTGATTTTATTTATTTGGGTCCTCTTCTTTTTTTTTTTTTTGATGAGTCTGGTGAAAGGTTATCAATCATGTTTATGTTTTCAAAGAACCACCTCCTGGTTTCATTGACATTCTGTGTTGTTTTTTTTAGTCTGAATGTTATTTATTTCTGCTCTGAACTTGATTATTTCCCTCCTTTTATTTACTCTGGGCTTTGTTGTTGTTTTTCTAGTTCATTTAGGTGTAGTGTTAGGTTGTTTATTTGGTAGTTTTCTTGCTCTTGAAGGAGGCCTGTAATGCTCTGCACTTCCCTCTCAGGGTTGCTTTCACTGTGTCCCATAAATTTGGGGTTGTTGTGTGTTCATTTTCATCTGTTTCCAGGGACTTTTTGATCTCCTTCTTGATATCATTGGCTACCCATCCATTCTTTAATAACATGCTATTTAGTCTCCAGGTATTTGAATGTTTTTTTGTCTTTTTATTGAGGTTGATTTTTAATTTCATGCCATTGTGATCCAAGAAAATGCTTGATGTAATTTCAATTTTCTTGAATTTCAGACTTGTTTTGTGGTTTAGCAAGTAGTCTGTCTTTGAGGTTGATACATGTGCACTTGAGAAGAATGTGCAAGTATAAACTTCTTGTTTGGGATGAAATGTTCTATATATATCACTTAAATTTGTTTGATCTAGTGTCATTGAATGCCACTATATCTTTGCTGATTTTTTTTTTGTCTGGAACATCTGTCCATTATTGACAGTGGGGTATTAAAATCCCTTATTATGACAATATTGTTACTAATATCTTTCTTAAAAGACCACCAAGATTTTTCTATTTAGGTGTTCATGTTTTAGGTGCATACATATTTACAATGGTTATGTCCTCTTGTTGGACTGTTCCCTTTAGAATTATGTAATGATGGTCTGTATCATTTTTATGGCCTTCATTTTGAAGTCTATTTTGTCAGATACAAGTATTGCTACCCCTATTTTTCTTCACTTCCATTCGTGTGGAATACTTTTCTTCACCCCTTTACTCTCAGTCTGTGGAAATCTTTGGTTCTGAGTTGGGTCTGAGGTGGGTTGTAGACAGTATATATATGGGTTTTGCTTTCTTGTCCATTCAGCAACTCTATTTTGATTGGAGCATTTGATCCATTTACATTTAAGGTTATTGTGGATAGGTACTTATTTATGGCCATTTTTAATATTGTACCTATATGAAAGTTTTTCAATTAACAATAATCACACTTTGGATAAACCTCATCAGCTATGATATTGCCACTATGCAAAGCTTGGGTTCGTATCACACTTGTTTCTGTATTGCCAGCACATAGCACAAGGCCTAGAACACTGAAAGATTAAAAATAAAGCTAAGTAAATGGAAAAATATGTGAAAGAGAAAAAATATAGTTTAATAAACATTCTTCAGAAACTGAAAAACTCAGAATGGAGGTTAGTAGCTGATTAACAGCAATTTCCTCATTGAACTTGAAATTTTCCATGTTTATCTGTATGCTGGTTATTCCTGGCATGCCATGAATGACCTAAATTCTAACATGCTTTCTTACTGGCTAGTGTAAAATGTGTTTCCTCATTACAATTATAAAGTTATTGGATCTAGGTCTTACAAAAAATATGTTTAAAATCTATGCAAAAATCAATATTCTTCTTTAAAAGTGCCTTTAGTTTGCACAAGAGAACTCATAACAAGTAGAAATTAGTGTCTCAACAGAACTAAATATACATGATTATTAGTTACTATATAAAATTATATGTATTTGATAATGAAAGAGAAGGTAATACAGTAAACTAGAAATAGTGGTTGCTCTGAGATGGTGGAATTATGGGTGACTTTCATACTTTCTACAGTAAATATACATTCTTCATGATAAGTTAATTTTAATAGTAACTTTTAAAATACAAAGTATCATTAAGTCGTAAATTATTTGGTACCTGATGACTACCTGAAGACTGGCTTATAAAGTAAGGGGAGATCCAAAGATAAAGATTTGAGTCTGCACAGATGAGAGACTTCTTATTGGAAGTGAGTTCATGCCTTACTGGGAAGGCAGGAGGGAGCCCTGAGTGCACCGACGGTTTCTGCTAGACTCACTGCCCAGATCTATGATCACACAGACACAATTTATTTGATCTGTATAACATGGACCAATTCAAGTAAGATTTGTTGTTTGAATCTGGTCAGACATTTCAAGCTTGTGAGATGCCAAACGCAAATAAAAATTGCACTTCTGGTTTCCCTGGAAAGTTAAATATATGGTGATACCTAATCTATTCTTTGTGCATGGCAACAACAGCCTGGAGCTCTTAAGCGCCATTGGTTGCTTACACTTTCTGCATTTTTGCTTGTTCCTCTTCATCTTGCTCACTACACCTATTTGTTTTGCCTACCTGGGGCTAAAAGAGGTCTCTGATGTGGTTAGGTCCATACTAGCTCTTTTGTCTTCATATGATGAAGCAGAGCTTTGAGGAGAGCTGCATTGAGGAAATATATTTGCGTAGAGATATATTTTGACTCTTTTTTATATGCTAATTTTGTGTGTAGAGTGGGATAAGAGGAAAGGGACTTTGATCTGGAATGTTTAAACAAAAAGAAATTATAAAATATATTATTGTTTCCTTAGAGTTCAGTACATACAAGAATTTGGAATTCCACATCAGCCCAAAACAGTAGGCTGCAGAATCAGTAGACTTTGTAAGTGGTTGAAATTTTATCAGAGAAGAAATTTTTGAAACTAGTTAGAAATCTACATTTTTAGAAATCCACATGTCTAAGGCAAAAGTGATAAATAGGGCTTATTTATGAAATGGCTATTAGTAGTTAGAGGTTCAGTTTGGCTCAAAAAGATTAGACATAATTTTTAAAGATGTATATTTAAGTTATAAATATTACAAATAGAGATTACAAATGAAAGAGTCCTTCCCAATGGCAAAGATGAATTTTACCAGGGAGTAACTTGAACTTTCCCTGGGCACACTCAAGAATAAATCCGTCCTCCAGGGAGTGGGAGTGAAAGAGGAAAGAGAGGAGACAGGGTAAAATTAATGACCTCTGGAGCTGCCAGATGTGTATGACTCAATTTTCTCTAATATTTGGAGAAGGACTAACACAGGTGAGATGGAAATAGGCCACATACATGTCTCTTCTGTTTGGGGGTGTTCATTCTCCAGAAATCCCCACGGATACCGGCTTTGCCACAAGTGCAGCTGGAGCTACTGCCTGAACTGCTGCAAGAATGTACCACCTCACGATGGGTGTTTCTTGCCAAAATCAAGGTAGCCAGGTTCTAAGTGGCATTTGTCCTCAAACACAATTAAGGAGAAAAGTAAAAATCTCTTTACTTTTATCACATTAATATGTCCAAAGGTTTTTCTTTCCATTTCCTTATGGTTAACTTGCATTTACTTATTTTTCCATCTCCTTAGTACATGTCATGATCATTAGGTCTCCTCCCGGGTATAAATCTGGCACATCAGACCACAGTGTGCACTGTCAGCTCCTAGGAGTGAAATCTATTGCGCTTGCCGCGCTGCCCCGCTTTTGCCTTTGTAGCAAGTTTTAGACCACAATAACCATCCTCGGTTTAAAGCCGGCAGATCCATTACATTTCCTCTGTTTCTACAGCCCCACATTAAGCTAATATTATCTATTTCCCCAGTGAAAAGAGTCCTTCCAGTCCTATCAATTATTAATTCCTTGCTTGCAGCTAATGTTTTCTTTGAATTATTTAATGCATCTTCATTTATCAATAAACATAAAATGTTAAACAAAGAATACTGATGAAGGGCATTATTTAAGCTATAACATTTTATGAGATTATTTCAAGCGCCTTTTCTGATTTATTAACACAATATATTTTATAATTATTGTTCCATTTCTTAAAAAAATTATTCTGGGTATCTTCTAGAGGTTTGAAGATTTTGTGAATGCTCTCCAAGTTCTATTGTGATTTTTAATAAGTTTCTTTTAGAATATTCTTAAGTATGTGTACATATCTGTGTCCCTCTCTGTGAGTACAAGCCAGAGAGACACAAATGTGAATATATTAAAGTGCAAGAGTATTTTTGTTTACTAAAACACATGTTTATTATTGCTGATCTTGTTCTTCAGATTTTAAAGACACCATTAAGTTGAAAACTTTTGTTGTGAATTCTATTGCATTATATTCATCACAGCATATTCAGATGGGTTTAAATCAAAACAACATGCACTAACAAATCAGGCAAGTAGGCAAAGAGCAATGTTTTTTTAAAGATAAAACTTCATAAAATAGGCAGATGAGCAACAAACTTGCCTATCATTTACTATTTTTTAATCTTAATAAAAACATCCACTTTTTAATCTTAATAACATCCACTTGTGCACACACATGCAAATCAATCCTATTTACCTGCACTCTCTTTTGTTTCCAAGTTTTGCAACCCAAAGTAAAACATGGGCTGCTGCGAAGCCAGCTATAATCAGGTATGCTTTGTCACCTGCCGAACCAGCAGGAAACCGTGTCTTCTGAAGCATATACTCCAGATTCACCAAACTAGAAAAATTAAATCCTGTACATACTTAAACTTTTTTTAAAAAAATTAGGTAATTAGTATAATAATCCAATCCATACCATTCTTTGGCCATTCCACTGACATTTATTCTAAGATAGTGGTATCCTTCAGATATGATTTTGACATTGGTGGTTCTAGTTAGTTTTTTTCTCTAATTTAAAGAGCTCTAAATTCTCTGCTGATTATTATCCAAGAATAATCCCCATAAGCTTATAATAATGTGCTATGATAAAACACAGATGCATTTTAATGATACTTACAAAATTATCTTAAATATTCAACCAAAAGCTTTGAAATATCCAAGGTTTTTTAACTCATGGTACTCAAAAAAGAATTCAAAGAATTCATCATATAGCATCCCAGCAATACAATTTTGAACTTGACTAAGATCTTGGATGTCATGCAATCCGAGCCTTACTCTATAAAAATGAAGAAAATGAGACCTAGAAATGTTATTGACTTGGCCCTGCTCATAAAGCTAGTAACAGCCACTACTACACTTCATAGATGAGTGTTAAGTTTCTGCTGTCTTTGCTTTAAAGGAAAGAAAACTGTACATTTCAAATGACATATATGGTTTACTAGAATGCTTTCGGTTAAAATTTATCAATTCTTTTTTTCCCCACTTATCAATTCTTAAAAACTCAATGGCAACAGAGTTACTTCTCATATTAAAACTGTGATTGCATAAAAATATTGCACAAACTAAACTGTATCAAGATTCGTGTGTTAGAAACAAATCATGGTGTCCATCGTCATCATCTCCAAGTTTTTAAATTGTACAACATAAGGTTATATAAATTATTAAGTAACAAACTCAGGATAAGCCCTAGGCAAAAATGCGAACTAAGGGAGTTAATTCTTTTATGCCTCAGTCTCTTCCTTTTTTTAACAGTGACTGATCTCTAAGCAGTAGCTGATAATGGCTTACATTTGTTATCTTGAGTTTAAGACATTTTAAATACCATATGTCAGGCACTAGCCTAGGCACTTTAAATAGGATGGTATAATTATCCCAGCAATGGCCATTTCAGCCATATTTTATTATTTCTGTTCTATGGATGGCTGAACCAACACTCAGAGGTGAAATGATTTTCCTAAAGCAATTTAAGTGGTGGAAAAATCTCAAAGCCCACAGTTTCAAACTAAAATGTTGAACTTTACATTATGAAAACCATTGAAGAGGTTCTTATAGTTTTTTTTAAACAGCTTTATTAAGGTATAATTGACATGCAATAAAATCTCACATTTAAAGTGTACAATTTGATAAGTTTTGACATGTATATACTCATGGCATGAGCATTGTTATCAACACAGCAAACATAATCATCACTATCCAAAAATCAGTGGATGAATTAGGGAAGCATTGGCCTCAGAGCAACATTGAATTTTCTTGTCCATGAACAAGATATTTCTTGAACACTTTAGGTTACCTTTAATTTCTCTCAACAATATTTTGGCATTTTCAGGCTACAGGTCATGCATGTCTTTTGTCAGAGTTATCCCTAAATATTTCATATTTTTGATGATATTGTAAATGTCTTTTATAAATCTTAATTTTCAATTGTTAATATAGATAAATAAAATTGATTATTGAGTTTAACCTTGTAACTGTAAGTTTTCAAAACTATTATAGATAAATAAAATTGATTATTGAGTTTAACCTTGTAACTGTAAGTTTTCAAAACTATTAATAGTTTTAGTGGCCTTTCTATAGGTTTCAGTGGATTTTTTGCATAGATGGTCATACCATTTATGAATAAAGACAGTGTTACTTTTCCCTTTCTAATCGAGATGCTTTTATTACTCCTTATCTTACTGTACTAACTAGAATCTCTAGTACGATGTTAAATGCGGTGGCAAAATACATCCACGTCACGTTCCTGATGTCAGGGGAAAGTGTTTCTTCTCACCATTATGGGTGGTGTCGGCTGTAGGTTGTTTATAAGTGCCCCTTGTCAGGTTTGGGGAGATACCCTCAATTCCTATCATTTTGGGAGTTTTTATCATTAATGGGTGTTGGATGTTGTCAAATGCTTTTTCTATGCCTGTTAAAGTAATTATAGAATTTTTCATTTTTAGTTTGTTAAAGTAATGAATTAAATTTTTTTAGTATTAAAACCACTCTACACTGAGTATTAAACTCCTTGTATGATGCAGTATTTAGTGTCTTTTTATATTGTTAGATTTGAATTGCTAAAGCTGCATTGAGAATATTTTTATATCTATGTAAATTTTAGATGTATTTATAAGAAATGAATATTGGTAGATAGTTTTCTCAATGTCTCTTTCTGGCTTTGATATTAGGGCAATGCTGGACTCACAGAATGAGTGAAAAAGCATTTCTTCTCCCTAAATTTTCTGGAAGGATTTGGGTAGAACTGGTATTTTCTGTTTCTTAAACTTGGTAGGAACCGTCAGTGAAGCCTGTCCCAGACCTTGTCCAGCAGAGTCTGCCTGTTGTGGCTGAAGATGAGAATCAATGCACAGGTGACAACAATCCTGTGTGGAAAAAGGGAACAGGCACAACTACTCTCTCAAGGGGAGAGTGTCTATGGGTGCCTCAGCCACTCCCTCAAGAGGGGAGTGCCCCGACCCTTGTCTAGCCAGGCTTTTGTTGTTTTCCTTGGGTCTTACATCAAAGAAAGATTTATTATCTATCACATAGAACATTATTGCCTACATTCTAGGTACAATCAAGGAAATAAAAATAACATGCAGAGGGGGATGGCAATGAGCTGATTAGCTCTGTCCTTGGGAGAGCTCCCACAGGCTTTGGAAGTTACCTTGAAGATAAGCAATACACATTTGTTGCTTGAGACCAGAGTGAGGGAGTTTTAGCAAGAGCAAGCCATAACAGTCTGTATGCATTTTCTAGGCCTGATTCCCATGGGAAAACTCGGTTTGAAGATCTGGCTCCTGCCCACCACTTCCCATCTGTAGGTTTTCCATACAGAGCTGAGTCACAATTGCCAGTACCAGACAAACTGGTCCCCTACAAAGCCATCTGAGAGTGAGATTTTCTTGAGTGAGGGTTTTTTTTTTTAAACAGAAAATATAGTTTCTTAATGGATATATAGCTTCTTCTGTGTGTGCTTTTGTGGTTTATAGTTTTCAAGGAATTTGTTCATTCCCTCTAAGTTTCTAAGTTGTTAAATTTATTTGCATAGAATTATTCTAGGTACCCCTTTATTTTTTAATATCACGTCAGCAGTGTAGAACCTTCTCTCATTCTTGATATTGTTTATTTGTGTCTTTTTTTTCTGATCAATCTGACTCAGGTTTATCAATTTTATCAGTGCCACAGAATGAGAATGAGTATTTATTATTTTCTAGTTAATTAATTCTTCTCTTTATTACCTACTTTTTCTACTTATGTTGGTTTAATTTGCTCTTTTTCTAAGTGTCTTTCTTTAACTTTTTAAAAAACATGATATAATTCTCATACCATAAAACTTACCATTTTAAAGTATACAATTCATCAGACTTTAGTATATTCACAAGGTTGTGCAACTATCACCACTGTCTAATTCCAGAACATTTTTCTTTTTGTTTGTATTTTTTTTTGTATTTGTGTCCATTACTATTGGGTCCACTTATACCTCCCTACCCACTGCAGTCACCATAATGTTGTTCATGTCCATGAGTGTTTTTTCCTTTTTGCTGGATCTCTTCACTCCCCACCCTCCTCACCCCCTTAGCAAGTATCTTGCTCTCTCTATATGAGTCTGTCTCTATTTTGCTTGTTAGTTCAGCTTCATTAAGTTCTACATATGAGTGAAATAATGTTACGTTTATCTTTCTCTGACTGGCTTATTTCACTTAGCATAATGTTTTCCAGGTCCATCCATACTGTCACAAAGGGTAAAAAGTTTTTATGGCTGAGTAGTATTCCATTGTGTAAATGTCCCATAGTTGTTTTATCCATTCATTTACTGATGGACACTTGGGCTGCTTCCATATCTTGGTGATTGTAAATAATGCTGCAGTGAACATAGGGGTGCTTATGTTCTTTCAAATTAGTGTTTTGGGTTGCTTTGGGCATATTCTCAGAAGTATGATCACTGGGTCAAAAGGCAGATTCATTTTTAATTTTTTGAGATCTCTCTATACTGCTTTCCATAATAGCTGTATCAGTCTGCATTCCCACCAACAATGCAAAGGGTTCCCCTCTTTTTACATTGTTGCCAGCATTTTGTTTTTGTTGATTTATTGATGATAGCCAAACTGATAGGTGTGAGATGATATCTCATCGTGGTTTTTATTTGCATTTCTCTGATGACTTGTGATGCTGAGCATCTTGGATGTGTCTATTGGCCGTGTGTATGTCCTCTTTGGAGAAGCACCTATTTAGGTCTTTCGCTCATTTTTTTCCATTGGGTTTTTGGTGTTTTTGTGTGGGTTTTTTGTTTTGTTTTGTTTTGTTTGGTGTTGAGCTTTGTAAGTTCTTTACAAATTTTGGATATTAACCCCTTATCAAATGTATCAGTGAATATGTTCTCCCATTCTGTGTGTTGTCTTTTTTATTTTGTTGATGGTTTCCTTTGCTGTACAAAAACTTCTTAGGTTGATGGTAGTCCTATTTGTTTATTTTTTCTTTTGTTTCCATTGCCTGGGGAGATATATCTGAAAAGAATGTTGCTGTGAACAATGTCAAAGATTTTACTGCCTACGTTTTCTTTTACAATTTTTATGGTATTAGGTCTACCATTTAAATCTTTAATCAACTTTGAATTTATTCTTGTGTGTGGTGTAAGAAGGTGGTCTAGTTTACTTTTTCTGCATGTGTCTATTCAATTTTCCCACCACCATTTATTGAATAAACTATCTTTAGCCCATTGTATATGCTTGCTTACTCTGTTGAGTATTAATTGACTATAAAGCTCTGGGTTTATTTCTTGGCTCTCTATTGTGTTCCATTGATTTATTTGTCTGTTTTTATGCCAGCACCACAATACCACACTGTTTTGATTACTATGGCCTTTAGTATAGTTCACAGGGTGCAAACACAAGGCCTGCAGGCAGAATCTGGCCCTGCACCTTGTTTTATCTGGCTCTCTACCTTGTTTATACCTGGCAGCAGCACTGATCTCTCACTTAACTATTAAGAAGCAGTTACATTTATCCAGTCCTAAAACTACATTTGGCCTTTTAAAGGCAATGGCAAGGCTGATGTGGCTCCCAGGGAAAACGAGTTTGACATCCCTGGTATAATTTGATATTAGGAAGCATGATTCCTTCAACTTTGTTCTTCTTTCTCAGGATGTTTTTGGCACCTTTTGTGGTTCCATATAAATTATTGAAATATTCATTCTAGTTCTCTGAAAATGTCACTAGAATTGAGAAAATTGCATTGAATCTATAAATTACTTTGGGTAGAATGGACATTTTAGTGATATTAGTTCTTCCTATCTATAAATATGGTATGTGCTTCCACTTATTTGTATCTTCTTCAATTTCGTTCTTCAGTGTCTTACAATTTCCCAAGTACAGGTCTTTTACATCCTTGGTTAGGTTTATTTTTAAGCATTTTATTCTTTTTTGAAGCAATTGTGAATAAGATTGTTTTATTAATTACCCCTTGTTAGTTCGTTATTGGCATATAAAAATGCAACTGATTTCTGGATATTAATTTTGTATTTTGCTACTTTGCTGAATTCATTTCAGTTTTGGTAGTTTCTTGGTGGAACATTTGGGGTCCTCTATGTACAGTGTCCTATCATCTGCAAATAAAGACAGTTTTACTACTTCCTTTTCAACTTGGATGCCTTTTATTTCTTCTTGTCTGATCGCTATGACTAGGACTTCCAATGCTATGTTGTGTAAGAGACATGAAAGTGGACATGCCCATCTCATTCCTTATCTTAAGGGGGGAACACTTGTAGTTTTTCCCATTGAGTATGATGCTGGCAATGAGTTTGTCATATATGGCCTTTATTATATTTAGGTATGTTCCCTCTATTCCCACATTGCTGAAAGTTTTGATCATAAATGGGTGTTGGAGTTTATCAAATGCTTTTTCTACATCTATGGATATGATCATGTGGTTTTCATCCTTCATTTTGCTTACTTATGTGATGAATCCTTTTTTTTTTTTTTTTTTTTTGCTTTGTGAATGTTGTACCAACCTTGCATTCCTGGAATAAATCCCACTTGATTGTGTTGTATGATATTTTTGATGCATTGCTGTATTCAGTTTGCTAATATTTTGTTGAAGGATTTTAGCATCTATGTTCATCAGGGATATTGATTGGCCTACAGTTTTCTTTCTTTGTAGTGTCTTTATCTCGTTTTGGAGTTAGGATAACAACTGGCCTCATAAAATGAGCTTGGGAGCCTTTCTTCTTAAATTTTTTGAAATAGTTTGAGGAGTAGCAATGTTAGTTCTTCTTGGAATATTTGGTAATATTCACCTATAAATTAGGTCTGGACTGGAGTGATGGTGGTGAAAAGAAAGGGGAGTGGAGACTTGGTAGGACATACTCGCTTTCAGTGCCTCAGAAAGAAAGGAAACAAAGTTAATGAATATAGAGGTATCTAGATGGAATGATAGTTTTAGTTTTAACATATAAGTTTTGATGTCAAAAAGTATTCAGAAACATTAGTGTCCACTTGAAATTTTACAGTTAGTGTTTAGGAGAAATATCACAGATTAAAAAAACCTTGACCTAGCTGATGTGGCTCAGTAGATTTAGTGCTGGCCTGTGAACCAAAGGGTTGCCAGTTCAATTCCCAGTCAAGGCACATGCCTGGGTTGTGGGCCAGGTCTCCAGTAAGGGGTGCAGGAGAGGCAACCACACATTGATGTTTTTCTCCCTCTGTTACCCCACCTTCCCCTCTAAAAAATAAAATAAAATCTTTAAAAAAATCTTGGAGTGAGTTCTTCACAAAGAGATGTGAGGTTAGAGAACTAAAGAACACAGCACACAGAAATATTTATTAATCTTTTTGGGGGGACTCCACCAGCACCCCCCCTTGGCTACCACATATGAGAATAGAGAATAAGTCTACCAAGATATGATCTGCTTGGGGAGGAAAGGTGGCCAATCTCTCAAAGGAGAAGGGCCAGGAGCCTTTTACTCAATGGATTTTTATTGGGTTCAATTTGCACAGAAATACAGATAAAGCTCATCAATCATTGTCAGGCAGTAAGGATCAAACAATAGATAACATACAAAGAATTATGAGGGCTTATACTGAGTCAGGGTCAGTTAGCTAAAGGGCCATAAAACTTTGGGGAAACAAACTCATTCTGTGCTTGGACCCTTATCAGAAAACTGAGGATATTCTTAGCAAAGCAGGTTTCACAGGATTTTATGCATTCTTTCTCAGGCCTGATTGTCCTGGGGAACCTGCCCTTTCCAGCACAGGGCTGCACTGTGCTCTGTCATTGTTTCAGGCTTAAATCAGGCAGGGGAAGTAGGGCAGCCAAGAGATTGGTAGACTTCTTGCAGACAGAATGAGGACTCAGGCTATGTCAACCAGCGGATAAGGGTCCATAACCCCCTTTTTCTATAGCCCCCCTAGTCCTTCCCTGAGGGCCCCTCCATGATCATGCCTGTCTTAGGTTGTCACTCCCTTGAGGAATCTTACTCATCACTGGCTAACCAGTTATCTGCCCAGGGCCAAGCAGAGTGAAGTAAAAGGGGGCTGAGGTGGTGCCCCTGCCAGGGAGATAGGCTTTGTCTCCTTAGTGGCTTATTGTTCCAAGTTCTCTCACTCAGCCATAGGGGATTATAGCTTCTGAAATCAGGGCAGTTCTGAACAAACCTGTATATGGAAGTTACTATGTATTAATCTGTGTTCCAAGTACTTTGCATACATTAACTAATTTAATAATCACAAACTTTCTGAAGGTGGTAGTATTCTTCCCATTTCACAAATAGGAAATAAAGACACAGAGAGATATGATAGTTCAGTAATAAACTATAAGATTTGAACCTAAAGCAACCTGATTCCAGAGTTCAGATTGTACTACATTGTCACTTCCCCCCTAAATGAAACACTCAGTTCTATCCCAAACAAGTATATAGACAATTATAGCAAGATAAAATTTTAAGATGTTAACTTATGTTTTCACAGTTGAGAAGGATCAGAAATAATAAGTACTACCAGATTTTTATTTCCTGTCCTTTGCATTTCTCTAATTCAGAGAAAGTAGCTATGTGCTTTGAGTTTGTTTAAATCATTTGTGGTTGTGATCAAGGACCTAAAGTAAAGCTGAAGCCAAATAAAGAGAACTTCACTGCCGCTTTGTTTTTCTGACAGCTGCAGCTCATTAATTCCCTGAAAGGATTATGTTAGGATGAGGGACAGAGGCAAGTTCTAACTATATTGGGGAAGTATAGGGGTTATGAAAGTAGTAGGAAAGAGTGGGTGTATTCCCCAAGACCAAGAGCTGTGCAGAGGAGAAGGCAGACCCACAGAGAGGAATGGCCAGGTGGTGTATAGAACCACAGGCACTAGTCCTCCAGGCTCAGCAAAGATCCCTGTTCAGGTGTGGCACAAGCAGTAGAACCATCTGCTCACAGAGGCATGTAGCTTGGACAGTGGAAAAATCTAAGGCAGTCATGCTGGAATTCAAACTGGAGCCCTTTACATGGTCACCAACTTTCGGGCACCACAAAAGGTTTCTAGATTTGAGGCTTCCTTAAATGATGGGATTACATTTACTATCTGCACAGTAGGATGGAGACTTCAGGTAAGATGTAATTTGATTTAAAAAGATAATACATTTATTTCTTCCTGAGAGAGATATATATCTGATACATTCATTCCAGGAACACATTCATTCAATCAATTCCTTAAAAGTATGCTTAGACATCCTATTGTGTGCTAGATGTTATATATGATGCTGGGATTCAATAAATATGTCTTGCCACTGAAGGAGACAGAGTTTAGTACTTATTATATAATGGCACTTGGAGAGAAAGAAAGAGCAATACAGGAGAGTCCCATGTGAAGCATCAAGACAAAAAAGAAATTGGGGCAAATTTCATAGAAGAAATTATATTGAATTTGAATACTGAAACTAAATAGATGGATTGTCTAGTAGAGTAGGGTAGAGGAGTTGAGAGAATTTTAGAAAGAAGAAATTCCCCTTGAAAGAACACAGGCGAAGGCAAAAGCGCTTTTGAAAATCACCGATCAGCGTGGTGTCACAGAAAGACATTTGAGGCAGACAGGTCTCAGGTTGAATGTCTGCTGTACCACTCAGAAAATCTGCTATGGCCCTGGCTGGGTGGCTCAGTTGGTTGGAGCTTCACACCTGTACACCAAAAGGCTGAAGGTTTGATTAAGTTTTTGGTCAAAGCACATACCTAGGTGGGTTTTGAGCTCGATCCCCAGTCCAGGCACATACAAGAGGCAACCAATTGATGCTTCTCTTTTATGTAATTGTTTCTTTCTTCCTCTCTCTCTAAAATCAATAAACATATCCTCAGATAAGAATAAAAAAGAATCCGGAATGGAACACCTCTGGGCCAAGATTTGTTGTTGCTTTTCAAATTTTTAAAATAATGGTGATTATAGCCTCCTGGTGAAATTATTCTGAGAATGAAAGGAGATAACAAACAAAAGAACTAAACATAACGCTTGGCCCTTTACAAATATTCCTCCCCTGCCTTCTCAGGCCATTCTCAGTACAAAATACTGTGCTCTAACTCTGTGTGACCAGAAGAAGAGTGAGTTGGCAATGGCATGAAATAAATATGGAAGTGTGTTTGGGATCAGACTGAAAAAGGCCTGTGTACTACTTGCCTAAGGACTTTGATGTAATCATACAAAAATTCATCTAAGGCTCCTAAGCAGAGGTATTATGAGTAAATGCCTGTTTTAGAGTGAGGAGGACATTACAGAGGCAAGAGAGTGTGGAAGGCAGGGGCTCATTCATGAGCTACTGCATGAACTGAACAACAGACACAAAGGTCCTACCTTAAGCTAGAGGCCCTTTGGGTGGGAGAGAAGAAAAACACACAAGACAACTTGGATGTAGAAGTGAGAGTTCACGGATCAAATGTGGGGACTATCAGGAGACCACAGGATGGTCTCTAGCCCTCAGGTGCTGAGAAAGTGCCGGTGGGATTGACTTACACAGGAAATAGAGGGCATGTATGTTTCAGGGTCTCCAGGTATTTTGAGGAGGCTGAGGAGAGCCCATAAAATTATAAACTTACAGGAAGTTCAATGCATATATAATCAGAAATTAGGGTGGTAGCCTGAAGGAGGAAGTTTTTTTTTTCCCCTCCTGTCTTTTCTCCAGAATATGTCAAAATCCATAAGAGGCATGCAAAAGGAAGCAGACTGGCATTTATAACCACAGCTTTACAAAAACACTTTTTATCTATTTGTAATCACAAGATGTGGTAGTGATGATTATGTCTTTCAGTTTTATAGATGGAGGATTGATGGATTGTGTCAGTAAGATACAGCCACAAGATTTTTCTTCCAAATACATATAAACATCATCAACAGAAGAAATGCTTTTTTGGAACAGATAAAATTAATGGTAGTGTAATTTTAGCCTGGGCAGCAGAGACGTGGTTAGATTATAAAAGGACAACATTGAGGATTATCACCCCTCCCCCAGAAAAGATTAAGTTATAAAAACAGTAAACAAATTGAGTTAGCCTAGACAAACATGTAGGAACTTACTCATGTGCATAGTATGGCCAAAGAACTTAAAAATAAAAGGCCTGTACGCAAACATTGCTCTTAACGTATTTGTTGAATTTATATATTTAACATTGTTTTGCGTTTTTACTATGTGACAGGTACTCAGCTAAGTGCTAAAGGTAGAAAGATGAATAAGAAATACAATCAAGTGTTAAGATATTTGTGGTTTAGTGGAAGAATGTTAAAGGGTCATGTGAACTGTGTTTAGATACTGTAAAAGAGACATGCTCAGAACTTCAGAGAGCACAGAAATGAGTGAGGGGAAGGAAAAAAGGGGAGGGCTTCTTAGAGGAAATGATGCTTGACTTGAACTTTAAAATGCAAGGAGGAACCTAGTCTGAGAATGGGGGAGAAGGAAATTCTAGGCAGAGAAGTTGACTTGAACAACACAAGGAGGCAAAACAGTGTTTTGTTTTTTGTTTTTGTTTTTTGTTTTTGAGTGACTCTGAGCTGCCTGGTTTGACATAAGCAGTAAGAGGAAAGTGGGCAGCATAAGGGAGTGGAGTGAGATCATGTGAGTCTCATTGGCTCCTCTGGCTCCAAGAGCCTGCTAGATCACTTGGCTGTTCAGTTAGTCTAGCAAGACAGCAGCCTGTACTAGTGCTCAGACAGCAGGAATAGAAATTGACCACCTTTTTATTGACTACTGAAGCACTGGATCTGTTGAATTGAGGTTGTTTTTTTGCCCCAGTCTTTGGAAATTAGTCCCTTCACACATTTAAAGAGATTGGTTTAAGGTCATTCCAGAAAAGTTCTCAAATCCAAGATCATAAGTCTGGCTTTATCATCCTACTTGTTCATTCCCCTCAAACTCCTTTCAAGAGATGACAGGCACCATTAGAGATTAGATTCTATTCCCAGAAACATACCTCGCCTGCCACTTTTGCCTGAGCAGTCTCAGCAATACATATTTCCTGGAAGAACATTTCGCCGTCAGAAGTGCTGACTGACTCAGACAACCCTCGAGCCAACCAGGAAATTTACGGGTGAGCCCTGAATATCATTCCCCCCTCATTCCATACTCAAGGAGAGAACATGTCAGATGTTTCTTTCTTCCCTTAAAATCTTTAAAAAGCACTTGTTAGGTAACTAAATTAGAAACCAAATCTATACCATGCTTCTATTCTTGAGTGATATTCTTTAGTGAAGTCCACATTACAGTCACATTAATATCACATTAGCTCCTTCATGATTAATATTAGTGCAATGAATGAATTAATAATGATTGGCCACTAAGGTTTTCCCTCCTCCCACCTTGACATGAAGAGGATCCAGGGCATTGATTATCACAAATATAATGGATGGACTCATCATTTATGGGAAAAGAGCTTCTCTTCCCATAAAGCTTATTCTTTTCTCCCCTCTTCTGGAGATATATTATCTTTGGCAGCAACTCAAAATCATCTACAGATTATTCACTGCAGCCAACAATTATAATTAAGGATGGCGATTTGAATACCAGCCTTGAGCAAATGCGTGTGTCTCTCACAAATGAATTGTCGTATAGGAGCTGTACCCCAAAGGGGAGGGTCTTCCTCTCCCCAGCCTTCTTTTGAACTATAGCGGTTGGATAGCAACTGCCTTCTGAGTAGGATAATCAGTTTACCCTTTTGGTTTAATTGTAAGGGAAGTTTATCTAGGGTATAACCTATTGGAATCCTCAAAATGCACTTAGGAGGTGATATCTTTATACACTTGATCTCAGGACTATACATCTTTTTAACAGATGTGCATTTTGAATTAACTGTCCACGTTATTTCTTGGGTTACTTCTTGGGCTTCTTCTTGGGCTTAATAGTCAACATAGTTGTTAGGAAGAGTTACACTTTTGCCCCACTAATCAAAAAAATGTATTTACCACAATTTCTCTTGTGATGAAAAGCATAGGATTGCCTTCACACTAGGACCTGCCTTTTGTTAGCTCGATATTAGACCCAAACTTCTGCCTTCATCCAGCATTAGCTTGCAGCAGCAATTTCACACAAACAGTTACGTTTTTAATTTCATTTAAATTATCAGCTCGTTTTCTTCCCATTGAGATTTTATCCATATTCAATAAAAGAAGTCTAGCATTAACCTCAAACTCTACACCTAAGCTTGTGCATTAAGAGGATGTCTGTTCATTGCGACACTTCACATAGTGTTGTTGCATTTTAAGTGCCCTTCAGTCTACTAATGAGCATTTGTGGTTTTGTAATGAAATGGCTAATATTTCTTCCCTAGAAGTTGTGGGTAAGTGAGCTACAAAAGTGGCTGTGTTTTACAATACATAAATGTGAAACAGAAAAAAAATTCAACATGAACACACACTAGTTTATTTGCATGGGCATTTCTAGAACACCTAATATATGCTAGTCTCTGTATACATGGGGCTATACAAAAAAATCATTTAAATAAAAATGACACATCAAATAATATTTTTATAAATACTGATATAGAAGTAAAATAAGCTCAGTCAAGAATAACTCACAGAGAAAGTGATAGCTGAAGAAGAGTTAGGCCAGGAAGAGACCCATGCTAACTCCCACTTTCTTTCCAATCTAGGAATAAAGATAAGCTGATAAAAATTATACTACACCCAAGTGATAATGGGCTCTACTTCTGTTTATCCAGACTTGTACTTTGTATAAAGATTTTGGCTTCAATGATTGATTAAAGTCCTTTTATTTGAAATTAGCTCGGTAAAGAAAATTCATATTTAACAGCATACATTTATCCATCAGCGCCCTGTGAGCTGTCTATCACCCTTAACTTAAAAAACTAAAATAATAATTGATAAGAGAAAGTATTGTGAAAGGCAGCCTACCTATGGTGATCCTCTCTAAATTAATATCTTCATAATAAAAATTGAGATAGACCATCTCTTGGGATTTTTATAATTCAGAGATGACTTACCCATTGAAGATAAAAACAAAGCATGTAAATTTGCTTGAAAGAACAAGCTTATGAGCAACTCAAGGGAGAGAGTTTGTTCATAATTATATGGTATGCTGCAAGAGAATTGTTACTTATGCCATCTGGCTTTTATAACCCAGAGTTGGGTGCATGATTCTGATTTTTGTTTATAAACTTATTTTTAGATTCACCAATATATAATGATATATTGTTTCACATAATGTTTTTAAAGAGCTGGTGGAAAAATTTATTCCACAGTACTGGGGACATGCAAAGCATCATGGTTGTATATGACATTTCTTAAATGTAAAAATCACCGTCCTATTAATAAGAATATACATGGTTCTTTGGCAGAAATATTGGAAGTAAAGAGACTGATATTGGCTTTTACTATATTTCTGTGGTAGAGAAAGACTTTTTCATTTCTGATACACAGCCTTATTAAAATTGAAAGAAAGAGGAAGGAGAAGGGAAAAGGGGAGGAGAGAAGAGAAAAAGCAAATGATTTGAAGGCCAGTGAACTATGCAGTTTTCCTACTTTCTGTTGTTTGGCCTGTGTGCTTATAATTTATTTGTATTTGAAGGGGGGAAGTGCCACTAATATATTTCTAAAATTTCTAGTTCTGCTGTAACTCTAAAATTTCTAGTTCTGCTATAACTCCAAAACTTACCATCTCTAATTTATACCCTCATTAAAACCTCTTAGGTTTAGATTTTTCTTATTTTTCAGAAGTTCTTCTCCTTCCTCCTCCCTAATAGTCTCTCCTTCACTCTCCTGTCAGAATAGTCCTCTCAAAGCTTAACTCTAATTATATACTTCCCTGCCTCAATAACCTTTCATAATCCCCACTACTGAGCAAATTAAACGCAGGTTTCTCACCCAAACTTTCAGGATCCTGGACTGTACGATTGTTAACAGACGGACTTCCTGCTGTGCTTTCCAGTGTGTAACTGAAGCTCCTCCTTGACTGGATAATCCATTTGCCACTGAACACACCCTATAATGTTATCCTGAAGTTTATGTTTATGCCATTTGCTCGGCATGGAATGCTCCCCCCACTTCCCAGTCTCCTGCTAGAAATTCTACCCATTTCTAAGCCTATGAGTTCTTAGTGCCATCTGTCCCATGAGACCTTTCTTGATCACCTTTCTCCCCATCTCTCAGTTGAACTCTCAGGATATGAAGCACTTCTATGCTGTTTATGTTCATGCCCTTGTTGATTTGGTCTTAAGAAAGGGCGTATGCCAAGCAAGGAGGAGTTGGAAATATGGCATAGATTCTGGCTCAAGTTCTTCTTGATTCCCTGCGAAAGATGGGGAAGCACAAAAGTGTTCTCAATAGAATGTGATATAGATTGTGGGTATTCTAGGTCCTGGAAGAGAAATAAGGAAGAAGGAAAGAAAACAGACCCTCAGAATAGATGGTTTGGGAAACACTTCCTGAAATAGATGGCATGAGTGGGGACTTAAAATATGTATAAGGAATTAGCCAGGCCAAAAGCAGAAATGAATTGTAAGCAAGCTGAGTTAGTGCAGAGGTAGTAGAGGTGGTGTAGTAGGATGCTGAAATGGGTTGTACCTCACAACAAGTTAGTATATAATACTATGTAATATTGTATTAAATATTCAGGAACTTTAAGCATCAATTGTTTGTTGATAATTGGAAATCAGCTCTGCTGGAAGTGTTTATAACGGGGACATCAGCAAACGTGATAAATAAGGGCTTTTTAGGTTTGTTTGTTTTTTCCCGAAAAGTAGGGTAACTGGAACAACATTGGTTGTGAGAGAACATGGAAAGTTCACAGAATTGCCAGTCATTTAATGTTCTATTGCAGTTAACAATTTGTGTGCCCCAATTAACCCTTTGACTGGGTTGTAAGGCTCGTGAGAAAATGCTTCCTGTTCATCTTAAAGTCCTGTAGCTTTGCCTTTAACAAAGGTAATCAGCTCAGGTCATTGATTGAATTAGATTAAAGGAAAATTTCAGATATAAAATGTGCTTCTTAAAATTTTGATTAATTTTTAACTGCTTAAATTTATTTATTATTATTTTTAAAGATTTTTATTTATATATATGTTTAGAGGGGAAGGGAAGGAGAGAAGGAGAGAAATATCAATGTATGGTTGCTTCTCGTGAGTCCCCTGCTGGGAACTGGTCTGCAACCCAGGCATGTGCCCTGACTGGGAATCGAACTGTGATCGTGTGGTTCGCAGGCCTGCACTCAATCCACTGAGCTACACCAGCCCAGGCAGTTTATTTTTATCTCTCAACGGAAATAAACATCTCTAGAAATAATGGAGTTTGGAAGTTGTTATCTGCTAGGAAGGGACCAGAGAATATATCTTAAAGTGATATTTCTTCAAGAGGCTTAGTTTTTCTTACATTTATTTAGCAAATTTTTCTAATGATTTTAAAAAATTTTATTTAGGTTTTAGAAATGATTAATTGTCCAAATAAAAAAAATGTTTTGCCATTGAGAAAGGAGTTTTAGAAAAGGTAATTTCAGAGGGAACAGAAAGTTCTCTTATGCATGGTTCAAGTTTTCTGCTCATTCTGTTATCATCACTCCTAACCACTGGCCTATTTAACTACAGAACCCAATTAATAATGTTTGTTAAATTGATGAATAAATTATTTTTAAAATAAGCAACATTTATTGAGTATTTGCTCGGTGTCAAGTACTATTCTGAATTTTTCCTTAAGTATCTCATTCAATGCTCACAGAAATGAATTCCTTTTAGGAATAATGAAACTGAGGCTAAGTGGGTAGGTAGCTTTTAAAACACTTATAGCAGCAAATATTCAAATGACTGATATCAATAAATAAATAAAATTTCTTGCACATGTCTGTGTATAAGCTAACCTATTCCAGTTAAAGCTTAAAAACATATGACAGTGACCAGAGGGGAGAAGGGAGAGGGGACAACTAGGGGGGAAAAGGGGGAAGGGTCAAGTCAAGGAACATGTATAAAGGACCCATGGACCAGGACAATGGGGAGGGAAGATTGACTGTAGGAGGGGGTGTGGACAGGGCAGGGGAGAGCAATGGGAGGAAAATGGGGACAACTGTAATTAAATAGCAATTAAATAAATAAACAAAAATAAAAGCTAAAAATATACTAACTATCAATTCAGGGAATGAAGTGATTTTTCTGACTAACTCATAGAACTAATGCTTAAAAATAATTCAAAAATATCTAAACTATATCAACTATCTAAAGCAGAACCATACTTAATTTCCTCCTTTTAGAATAATATAAATGAAACATGTAATTACTAGAGGATTTGCTTTTTCCAGCCCTCTGAGGTCACTAGATAGTCCAGCATAGAGAGGAGAGGTTTCGGTGAGTTTCTAATAGATGAAGAGAAGATGCCTGCTTTTTAAACATATTTTCTTTGCTGTTGTTTGTTATCTGATTTTTTGCAGAGTAAAATATACCCGTCTATTCAACATTACAACTCATTAGATCCCAGCTAATTTAGAGTTTATTATATGTTAATCTCTTGGTGTCAGCCTAGCCTAGGGTGTACAGTTTGTGTCATTCAACTCCACTAGGTTAAGTAAGTGGCCTGGCTGGGTGACTGGGACTCATCTGAACTTACCTGAACTTTCTTCTCTGCATCTTCACTCCCAGAAGTACCTTTTGAAAGACATAGTTCTCAATAGCAAGAAATTCTTGTTTGCAGATTCCTCAAATATTTTCTTTGTTTCAAAATAAATTTTTAAAGTTCCCAATATCTTAGTGTTTATTTGTCCATGTACTCCCAATCAAAATATGTTAATATATTATGTCTAAGAAATAATTCTATTAGGTCTCAAGTGTGGTTATAAGTATTATCTGTTTTGAAGTTTGGCCAGTTGTTAAGAAAGTCAGGATTATTCTTGACCACACCCAAACTTTCCATTTGCAGTAAATTATTTGAATGTTTCCCAATCTTCCTTCTGAAAGCATTGTCTATCCTGTCCATTGCCTGTCCACTGGTATCCCCAGTGCCTGCTGTGGGATGAGGGCACTTCCCACCTAGCTGACATCGCATGTGGCCGTGTGACTGACCTGGACGACGAAATGAAAGCAGGAGCCTAAAGAGCCGTTGCATGGTTTTGCTGGCCATCTGACAAGAAGACACACCCCAGGGGGAGACTGCCCTTTCAGCACAGACCCAGGAAAAACATAATAACTTTGAACAGGGCCGTTATTGGGTAGACTGCTGTCTCCAGCCAGCATTTAACCTGAGCTGTCACTACACTTGTGATCATCTGAGGTTTCAGGAGTTTACCTTGTGTAACCTAGAAAAGCTGACTCATATACCTTTTTTTTCAAATACATTTTATTGATTACATCATTGCAGTTGTCCCATTTCCCCCCACCTTGCACACCCTTTCCCCTCACATTCCCCCTGTTTAGTTCATGTCCATGGGTGATAAGTTCTTTAGCTTCTACGTTTCCCACACTACTCTTGCCCTCCCCCTGTCTATTTTTCTCCCCACTGTTTATGTTACTTATTCTCTGTACCTTCTCCCCCCTTCTCCTCCTCCCAGTCCCCTGTTGCTAACTCTCCTTGTGATCTTCATTTCTGTGGCTCCACTCCTGCTCTAGCTGTCCTCTTGGTTTGCTTTTGTTTTAGGTGTGGTTGTTAATAACTGAGTTTGATGTTCTTTCAGTGTTCATATTTTTTATTTTTTTCTTAGATTAAGTCCCTTTAACATTTCATATAATAAGGGTTTGGTGATGACGAACTCCTTGAGCTTGACCCTATCTGAGAAGCACTTATCTGTCCTTCCATTCTTTTTTTAAATTTTATTTATTTATTTTTTATTTAATTATTCAAGTACAGTTTTCTGTTTTATATTCCCGGCCCTGCCCTCCCCCTCCCCAGCGCTCACCACCATTCTAAATGAAAGCTTTGCTGGACAGAGCAATCTTGGATGTAGGTCCTTGCCTTTCATGACTTGGAATACTTCTTTCCAGCCCCTTCTTGCCTGGAAGGTCTCTTTTGAGAAATCAGCTGACAGTCTGATGGGAACTCCTTTGTAGGTCATATACCTTTTAACTGGCCAAGAGAAACCTACATTAGAATTAATCAAGGAGAGTAGGTTACGTTTTATTTTCTTTGCTCTTTCATTTTTCTATATGTAGCTGGTCACACCAAATCCAAATGAAAGCTTACCTTCCTTTCTGCATATAAACTGACACTGCATGGAACTTAGGCATGCTTCGCCATCTTCTGATGAATAGGATCCTGCAGGACCAGCATTAATCATTGCTTTTTCACTCCTTTCACAGATTCTTTGCTAGTATCTTCTATGTGTTTCCTAATGACGGTAGAAAATATTCCATGGTCCTGGAAATAGATGGGATGGTTATGGAGCCCCAAGAGCATAAGCTTCCTTGTGAGGCCTTTGCTTTTCTCTCTGAGAGACCTTGTTATGCACCACCCCAGGAAAATAGCGGTTCCCCCTCCTGTGTCTCATTTCCAGAAGAGTCCCTTGGTAACACATTGACTTTAATTTCATGAGTATAGACTTCTTGCTTCTACTGACTCTGGATCTAGTTACTGTATCTACTCCCTGAGATATTTGCCCCTTAAGACTATTTTCCTGTTTGGAAATTATAGCTATAAACTGATTAAGGACACCACCCTCTCTTTTCTTAAAGATAGGCTTAGTTATTACTTCAGAAACAATGTGATTACACAAGATTAGTTAGATTAATCAATGCTTTACAAGGTTAGTGAGCTCTTTCTAAATTAGATAGCGCCTTAGCTACTTCCTCATTTTGACCACTGCCAGGATAATTCAACTGTTTTTTGCTTTTTTTCCCCCCTAAGAAGATCTAGTTGTCATTACTAAATGCTACCACCACCATCCTCCCTCAGCCAACTCCTGAATAGGAAGGTTGATATATTATTCCCTGCTCTGTCCTAAAAGAATTGGTGATATAGTGATTCTGTCAAGAGAATGAACCCCATTCCTCAGACTGTGAGGCTTTTCTGGGTCATTAGAAGGTCCACCTCTTCCCCTTTTTTTTTCGGCTGACAAACTCTCATTTACCATCCAAGCTAAGAGGTCTCAAGCAGAGTCAACATACAACTTGTTAATGATACTCCATCTATCGGCCTGCAGTGGGGCACCGCAGAGTGAACTGTGGCCCATGAGGTAGATTTTGATCACCTTTGAACTGCAAAAGCACCAGACGCTGCTAGTACAATAACGAACAAAATGATATCCAATTGCAGCTTCGGTCCCTACCTCCTTTCCCTCACAAGCATGTGATTCAGGAGTCACTGTTTCCTGTGTTTCTCATGTATTTCTCTTTGAATATAGGTTGTACTTTACCTATAATTGCGGTCTACTTGAAGGAGTTCCTTGTAAAAAAAATTGCTATCACATGTCACCTATATCAAGATATATTAGTTTTTGATAGGATTGCTTAATTTTCAAGATGAAGTTTCTGTTTTTTCAATGCCATTTATCTTTGATTTTATTTATTCTGTAAACCTGGCAACTTATTTTGGGAAATACCAGCGAAGCTGGATTTTGGAATCATATTCCTTCCCATATGGTACCAATACATCTCTGTCGTTGCCTTCACGCAACGCACCAACAGATGTCTAACATTTCTGGTTTTTAACAGGCCTCTGATCTCGGGAAGGTCCCTTTTTGGAGTAGGCAATGGTGTGTTTCCAAAATGATAGCTCTTTGACAAGATTACTTTTTACAAGATTTGTTTTAACTAAAGATATAGATTTCACCTGTATTCAGAGAGTCTCCTTTAACCTATAAGGTAGACTTGAATTTGCTTGGAGTAAAGGTGGACACATATGTTAATTCTTAATAACCTTAACAAGAAAAGATCAGCTTTAACTCTACCTGGACACAAAGTATTGTGACTTGTGGTCATGAGTCTTTAACTGATGCAGCCTATTTTAACTTCTCACAAATGTCCAACTGGAACAGATTTTTTTCCACAAGTATTCTGACAGCTTTGGTTAAGTAGTTCTGATTTAGAATCTTGGTAAAGGAGATAGTAGAAAGTTGAATTGGATTTTCACCATGAAGAGTCACAACATTAGATTATCACTGAAATGTTTCTCATTGTATTTCATACTTGGTTGAAAGGATATGAATTATGCCAGGAAACTGTTGTTCACATGCGACCTGAAAGGTCAGTGTGCAAGGAATGACATCATGATGTGTATTAGTAAATGCTATAAGGAGCTTTGATTAGTTTGATAATCATTTTATGCTGATCTCTTCTTAGTCTAGCTTTTTATAATACATTAAAAACATCAATAAAAATGCTCACTGTACCAAAAAACCTTCTGATTAACAAACACAGTATTCAAAGACAATTCACAGTATGCTGAGATAATTTTATATATATATTCAGAATGTCCAGTCTACAGAGACCAAAGGAACAAAACACTTGAATTTCATCATAATGGCGTATAGGATGTATTTACCAGCTTTGGTAATTTCTGAATGGGAATGGATTGGGAGAGTGTTTAAGATGCAAAGAAATAATAACCTAATTAAATGTTCTGTACTGAAAAATTTTCAGGGGAAAAACTACCTCTGTGGAAAAATGCCTTTTGAGACTTTCATTAGATGTTCCTGAGTTTTGTAGTTTTTATTAGGTGGGAGAAATGTTTAAAAACTGTTTTGTGCTCAATATGTCAATGTCTACTTTAAACATGAAATGCCTAGTTTAGTAGAATGATGAATTCTGGACCTTAAAGAAAGAAAGTGTTTGTGCGCACATGTGAGCCTATGTGCATGAATGTGTGTGTATATTCTGTTCCCCTCAAAACAGGAATATTCTAGGACAATCAATATAGCAATTTTTATTGTACAAAATTATAGGAGTGAGCAAGGTACTTGGATTTCTTTCAGGTGAAAAAAAAACCTGTTTAATCAAGAATGAAGCAGCTTTAAGCTAAAAGAACAGCCTGATTCAATCGGTGCTAATTTTTAGACCTCCCATCATCAACCAAGATTTTAAAAAATGTATTAAATAAAAGTATAGGGGAGGTAATTATATCAATCTACTTTACCTTGGTGCAGAAGGCAATAAAATAACCTATCAAAGTTTATATGTTGGTTTGTAAAATTCTATTTGCCTTTATTAACAAGTGCTTAAGGCTAATTTCTCAGCTGAGATCATAATTTTATCCATTTCTCATGCTGTGCTTTTAGCAGGTCCACATTGAGAGACTGAGAAACCTCATACATGAGTAGGCTATATGGGGCTGCTGTTCGGATTGTTTTTGATCGAGTGCCTTAATTAGGTCACCCCCCGAAAGTGTATTTTAATAACCTTTATCATTACTGAACAAAAAGGATTTGAATTCTACCATAGAGAGCTTTCTCTGGAGTCAAACATCTGTTCTAAAACTTATCATGGCAATATACTCACTGAATGGCATGAACAAATTTGATTAGCATCAACTTCTGGGAATGGTTTCTAGCTGATTGACCTGGGGACCTTATCTTTAAATATTGGCACTGTAGGGATTAAACAAAATCCAAGAGAATGTCAGATATTAAGACACATAATTGCAGGTTAATTGGAAGATAAAGATACTTTAATCTAATGTTGAACTGGGGAAATATTGATGGTATTAACTTATTAGCATGGCTGTGGGAAATAATCTTATTACCATAAGGAGGACTATGGTAGCATTGTTTTTGTGTAAATGGTTTTTTCCTGAAATTTCTGTAACAAACCATTTGGGGATCTGACCCCAAGAGGTTGTTTTATGTGTGTGTGTATGTGTGCCCGCGTGTGTGCGTGTCTGTGCATGTGTATTTTAACTGGTGCTCCCGGCCACATACTAATCAGCTAGATGAGTAAAAAACATCTCAAATAAATTAGAATTTCTTAGTTTTTAGTGAAATACAAACAGTAGTGCTTATACAATTGAACTCTGTCTAGTCCAAATTCAAGGAACATAGTGTGTATTATAGTTTCTAAGAGCAGTTATTTGAGTATGTTCACAGATTTATTAGTTCCCAAGTGGCAGAAAGATTCAGATGTAGGGAAATGGGAAGAGACATGGAGACTCAACAGAAACCCTTGAGATGTGGGGAGCAGGTTCAGTGTTCCAAATCTCCTGCTGGGCTCTCCATGCTTCAGTTTGACACTCCTTCCCAAAGCCATTCTCCGGAGCTAACGTTCATAGAAACTATTAGAAAGGCATAAAAGCTGGGTAATGAGAGAAAATTAACTTTTTTTCTAAGCGCTTGATAGATAGTAGTCATTTATGACTGTGTGGAGGTTAGAGGTTGGGTGTTATTAAACATCTTTTCAGACTCGAGAGAGGTAAAGTAACCCCCACAAGTTCACACAATTAGAAATGGGGGAGTGACATTTGACCCGGAGATTTCCTGGTTTGAAAATTCAGGATTCCACTTGTTATATTACAAGTTTGTATGTAAGATATAGTTATGTGTCTAAGACACAGTCATCTTCAAATCACTCGATTAGCTCCTTCTCATCCTTCAGTCTTGCTGTCTTTCTCCATTGTCACACAAGGTACAAAACAGAGAAGGAAGTGTTGGTAACAGTGGTGACCAAGTAAGCCCCTCAGTAGTGGCCCCAAGCTAGGAAGGCCACTTCTTCTCTTTTTATAGATTTTCCTTATGATTGTGGCTCTGACATGAACTAGAGATGCGAAGTTAGATGAATCTCATTTCCTAGAAAATGGTGGCGGTGCAATGGGCAACGGGCTTTGTCGGCAACCAATGGAGAGTGCTGGGAATTGGGGCGATGGATATCCGCATTAAAAGCAACCAGCCAACCAACCAATTCCCTAGATGATTCTGAGGCACCAGTGATTTTATATAATAAAGGAGAAGGATAATTCCTGAGATCACCTCCAGCTCTCAATGCTCAAATCATAACTCTGGTTTTCATTTTTTGGTAATAAAACTATTTGCACTAGGATGCTTTGCATTATTCTATTTTGTATTATTCTATTACAGTTCTCATCCCAATTTTTCCCCCAGTCGCTCTCCCCTGCCCCACCCACCTCAGTCAGTTCCCACCCTGTTGCCCATTATCATGGGTCCTTTATACATACTCCTTAACTAGACCCTTCCCCTTCTTTCTCCCATTATCTCTCCCCTGCCCCTTCTGGTCACTGTAAGCTTCTTTTTTCCATGTCTCTGATTCTCCTTTGCTCATTTGTTTGTTTTGTTCATTAGGTTCCACTTATTGGTGAGATCATATTGCATTTGTCTTTCACTGCCTGGCTTATTTCACTTAGCATAATACTCTTCAGTTCCATCCATGCTGTTGTGAGGGTAGGAGTTCCTCCTTTATTTCTGCTACATAGTATTCCATTATGTAAATGTAGCACAGTTTTTTGATGCACTCATTTACTGATGGGCATTTAGGCTGTTTCCAGCACTTGGTTATTGTAAACAACGCTGCTATGAACATTGGGCTGCATAGGTTCTTTTGAATTGGTATTTTCAGGGTTCTTAGATGAACATAGATGCTAAAATCCTCCACAAAAATATTGGCAAACTGGATCCAGCAATACATTAAAAAGATCATACACCATGACCAAGTGGGATTCATCCCAGGGGTGCAAGGATGGTACAATATTTGCAAATCAATAAACATAATACACCACATAAATAAAACAAAAGACAAAAATCACATCACATTAATAGATACAGAAAAAGCATTTGATAAAATACAGTACCCATTTATAACAAAAACACTCAGCAAAGTGGGAGTAGAGGGAACATACCTCAGCATAGTAAAGGCCATATATGGCAAACCTACAGGGAACATTATACTCAACAGGCAAAACTACAAGCTTTATGTTTTAAAGCCTTACATCATCTAGATTGTGTCCCCTTTTTTTCTTAAAATTGATTACTTTTCCTTCTCTTTTTCTTGATCAATCTGCATGGATGTTCATATATTTCCTTAGTCTATTTAGAAAAACATAATTTTGTTTCTCTGTCTCTATGATATATTTGCTTTCTTTCTAATTTCTTGGTGTTTTTTTCTTAAGCCTCTCTGTTGAGGTATATAACACATGAAGTCTGTCTGGGAAAAGTCCAACCATTGTTAGTATAAAGAGAAGGGTTTGCCCAACATGGATGTAGCGGGCATCCAAGGAGAGTGGACTGGAATGCACATGAGTGAACAATAGTGACTTCATTAGACTAGTCAGTGGGGGAGGTAGATGCCCTTGAGTGAGCATGTGCACTGTGTGGTCATCACAGTCTAAATGACTGAGTGAGTAGGGCAACAAATCTGCATCAAATTTAACATTAAGCTTAAACATTCCTCCACAGCTAACACCAACTGGTGATTGGCAGCTTCATTGTAACAAAGTGCCTGCCCATGCATCATGTCTTGTGGAAGATTTTTGGTGAAACAGCAAGTCACCCACGTGACTCAGCCCCACTGCAGTCCAGATTTGGCATCTTGCAACTTCTGGGGTTTTCCCCCCCCCAAACTAAAATTACCTTTGAAAGGGAAGAGATTTCAGACCGTCGATGAAATTTAGGAAAACCCAACAAGGTGGCCGAAGGTGGTTGGGAGAACTGTGTGAGGTTCCAAGGTGACTACTTTGGAGGAAAGTGAGGCATCATTGTGCTATGTAGAATGTTTCTTGCATCTTGTATCTTCTTGGATAACTGTATTTATTTTTCACATTATATACTGGGTTACCTTATGGACAGACTTCATATATACTGGCCAGTGCACAAATTTTAAATATACAGCTAAATTAATTTTTGCAGATGAATACATCTGTGAAACTCCCATCCATGTCAAAATACACAGCATTCCAGAAATTTCAGTTCTCCTGCACCACTTTCCAGTTAATATCCTCAGAGAAAACTGTCATTTTTATCACTACTGATTGGGTTTGTCTGCTCTTGAACTTCATGGAATGGAGTCACACAGTACATTTCATGGCTGATTCTTTCAATCAACATTATGTCAATGAGATTCATCCATATTGTGAGTAGTGGTAGTTCTCTTTTTTTATTGCTCTGTATTGTTTCTTTTAATTCCCCTATTCTCCCCATGGTTCTTTTTCTAACTCATTTAGGTGTTAGCTCATTGAGTCTCTTTTTTCTTCTATGAGTAAGTACTAATCTAGCTGTCATTCATTAATTATGACACATAGTATTTTGGTATCATTTAGTTCAAAATGTTTCTTAACTTTCACTACAACATCTCTTATTTAGAAGTGTGCTCCTAGTTTCCAAGTGTGTGATGTCAGTTTTGTTCAGTTTTGTTTTATTGGTATCATTTAGTTCCAACTTCCTTGCATTATGATCAAACAAATGTAAGACTTTTTTATGACTGTGTTTGTAATCAGTTTTTGTAAATGTTTTATATGTGCTTGAAAGGAATATTTATTTGCTACTGGTATAATGAAGCATTTGCAAGTTTGTTTATTTGTTTTGTTCAGAACTTCTTTTCGTATTGGAATTTTTGGCTCTACTCCGTCCATCAATTATTGAGAAATGAGTGTTATAACATTCCTCTATGATGATGGTTTATCAGATTCTTTCTGCAGTTCTATCAATTTTGGCACTACATGGTCTACTTTTTTGTTTTTCAGTACATAAAGTTTAAAAATGTATATTTTCGATAACATGAACTTTCATCATTTTATATTGGTTTTACCCTAAAGACTTTTTTTTTTTTGATACAGCAAAGGTAAGAAAGTTTTCTTGGGGTCATTATGAGCATTCTGTATTCTTTAACACTTTACTATTCAAGCATTTTGAATCCTTATATTGCAGATTTACCTCTAGTAAATACCATAGTGATAAATACTGAATACCAATTTTTTAATGCTGTTTTGAAATACTTGTCTTTATTTTAAATGTAAATGTAGCACATATTTTATAAAACTGAAAATATTCTCATTTATTTTGTGGTTTCTGTTTGGTCCACTGTTGTATCTTTCTTTTCTCCCTCTTGCCTTCTTTTGCATTGATTACTTTCTTAACTATTCCATTTCTTTATTATTTCATTTTAGTTTGTATCATCAACTTTATATATTTTTGAACGGTTAACATTTACTCATTTTCTGGACAATAAAAGGACTTTAGAATATTTTACCTCCATTTCACATTTTTCTAATTTGTTATCAATACTTTTATTCTCTCTGTGTATTCTTAATATATAATTAATATAATTACATATCAGTTTCAGGTGAATAACATAATGACTTGGCTTTGTATGTAATGTGAAATGATCACAATGTCTAGTTAACATCCAATACCATATGTTGCTACACATTTTTGTGTGTGTTTATGATGAGCACTTTTAAAATCTACTCTTAGAAACATTTAAATATGCAATATAGTACTACTAACTATAGTCATGATGCAGTATATTACGTCCCCAGGATTTACTTCATAACTGGAAGTTTGTACCTTTGACCACCATCACACATTTCTCCTATCAGCTACCACCTATTTGTCAGGCAACTACCTATCTGTCCTCTTATCCATGAGTTTGTGGTTTGTTTCATTTTCTTGTTTTCATAGTCTACATGTAAGTAACTTATGTGGTATTTGTTTTTATCTGACTTACTTAACTTACCATAATGGCCTCATGGTCCATCTCTTTTGTTGCAAATGTCAAGATTTCATTTATTATGGCCACATAATATCCCGCCATATGTGTCTGTGTATCACATGAACTTCATTCATCTATTAAAGGACACATTGTTTCTCTACCTCAGCTATTGTGAAAAGATGCTGCAATACACATGGAAGTGCATATATATTTTCTAGTTACTATTTTTGTTTTCTTTGAATAAATATCCAAAAACAAAATTGCTGGGCAATTTTGTAGGGCAAATTGTAGGGCAAATGGAGGCAGTCTGGCTTTTTCACCCAGGTGTCTGTGAAACTAAGGAGAGCAGTGTTCCCATAGCCTTGAGGGCCCTGATAAGTAGTGTTCTCATAGCCTTGAGACTGGGTCGCATAAACTGTTTCTGTAATATGAAGTGGGCTCACATGCACAGAATTATGTTATGGTATATACTTTTCTGGCTTGACACTGGCTTTGTTCTAGTATTTAAAAAGAGACTAGGGGCTAGTTCCTTTTGCGGGGTGCCACACTGGGGAGCAAGGGCCATGATGTGTGCCAGGTGAAGACATGCAGAGAGATACGTAGCTTGCAGTGTGCGTGGCTTGCCCACCCATGAATAAAGGTATGTCAGACATCCCAACAGCTCTGTGAACATTTCTTCCATCAGCCCAAATACCATGAACCTGTCAGGACTTGAACAGTCAGTCACAGTACATGCATCATATGGTAAATCTACTTTTAAATGTTTTCAGGAAATGTTACACTATTTTCCATACTGATTTATTCCCACCAACAGTGTACAAGGGTTCCCTTTTCTCCACATCCTCATCAACACTTGTTATTTCTTGTCTTTTTGATAACAATCATTCTACCAAGTATGAGGTGATAGCTCATTGTGGTTTTGAACCTGATGACCAGTGATGTTGAATAGCTTTCCACCTACCTGTTGATCATCTGTATGTCTTTGTAAAAATGTCTTTTTAGGTTCTCTACCCATTTTGTTATCCTCACCTGGGGATATGTTTATTGATTTTAGAGAGAGAGAGGAACAGAGAGAAAGGAACAGAGAGAAAGAAAGACAGACATACAGACATCGGTGTGAGAGACAAACATTGACCATTTGCCTCCCATGTGCCCCCAACTGGACAACTGTGTGCTCTGACCAGGGACTGAGCCCACAACATTTTGGTGTATGGGATGATGCTCCAACCAACTGAGCCACCTGGCCAGGGCTCTCTGCCCTTTTTAAAACTGGATTGTTTGTTTGTTTTGCTATTGAGTTGTATGAGTCTTTTACATACAGGGTCTGGCAGATGTGAGACCTGCTTGAGTATGGTTGGTGGGGTAATGATATGGATGTAATAATTTATAGTTTTAATTTGGACATTTCACCTAAAATGTCATATGGTGTGCTTGAGTATATCATTATGTTACAGAATTACATGCTTATGATTTTGTAATAAAGTATTTTGTAACAAAAAATGGGCATTATTGTGCCAGACCCTGTGTTTTGGATATTAACCCCACGTTGGATATATTACTTGCAAGTATTATTACCTGTTCCAGAGTGCCTTTGCGTGTTGTTGATGGTTTCTTTTGCTGTGCTAAAGATTTTAAATTGGATAACTCACTTATTTTTGCTTTTGTTGCCTTTGCTTTCAGTGTCAAACCCAAATATATATATGTCACTAAGATTGATGTCAAGGAGCTTACTGCTGATAATTTCTTCTAAAAGCTTTATGGTTCCATGTTTTAATTTCATGACTTTAATCCATTTTGAGTTAAAATTATGTTTGGTAAGAGATCTCATTTTATTCTTTTGCATATGGCTGTTTAGTTTACTTTTTATCTTCACCCAAAGATATGTTTATTGATCTTAGAGACAAAGGGAGAGAGAGGCAGGGATGGAGTGGGGAGGAGAGAGAAAGTGTAGGAGCAGGAGAGAGACTGACCTTTTCCAGTTGTATGTTTTTATCTCCTTTTGTTGTTAATTAATGACCATATATGCATGGGATTGTTTCTGGATTCCTATTCTGTTGCACTGAACTGTGTCTGTTTTTATGCCAACACCAAGCTATCCTGATTACAATAGCTTTGTAATATGGTTTATAAGCAGGGAGTATGATACTTTCAGCTTTGTTCTTTTATAGGATTGCTTTGATTATTTAGGGTTTGTGTGTGTGTGTGTGTGTGTATGTGTGGTTTCATACAAATTTTAGAATTATTTGTTCTATTTTTGTGAAAAATACCATTGGATTTTTTATAGGAAGTGCACTGAATGCATATATTGCTTTGGGTAGTATGGACACTTCAACAGTATTAATTATTCCAATCTATAAACACAGACTATTTTTCCATTTATTCGCATCTTCACTTTTAACCAACTTCTCATAGTTTTCAGTGTAGTGGTATTTCATTTTCTTGGTTAAGTTTATTCCTAAGTAGTTTAATCTTTTTGATGCAATTGTAAATGAGACTGATTTCTGTGGCAGACCACTCTGCCGGGTTCTAGGAATTGTATCTCAACTCCTCGTGGCTAAGGGACAGGGACGACCTCTAGAATGTCAGCCGCAGGAGACAAAGCTTGTCTCTGGTAGCAAACGCTGTCTCAGTTTCCTCTCCCTGCCCCCAAAGTGTGGTTGGAAGTCAATGATGGGTAGGACCCGTCACAGAGGGGGGTGGGGACCTAAGCCAGACTCGATCACGTGGGGGGCCTTCATGGAAGGAATCGGGGGCTGCATCAAAGAGCAATGGACTCTCACCCCCTGGCTTTGACATAGCCCCCGAGTCCCCATGTTCTCTGAGAGAATGATTCCTGGCTCTAATCCCCTTAAGCCTTAATATCTGATGGGGAGGGTGCAGCTCTTTGCCTTTCTAGAGTGTGTCCTGGGGAAAAATCTGGCATCATAGAGACTTCCTGATAAACCTGTGAAATCTGCTCTGCTAAGAGTGCTTTCATTCATATGTTAAGGGTTCCAGCAGGAAACTCTAAAACTCTGTTCCTGACAGACTCTGACTCATACTAAGCCCTCAAATTTCTTTCAAATGTTATCTACTATTTGATCCTTTATGCCCTGTATTCCTGCATATTACAACCCAATAAAAGCCCCTAGAGGAGGGAGCTCAACGGCTTTTTCCCCTGAGAAATTGGCCACTGCTCACAGCCTTTTTCCTCTGGGAAAATGGCCACCTCTCCTCCCCAAGTAGATCACATCATGTCTCAGTCATGATTCCTCTCATCCATGGTGGCTGGGGGGACTTGCAAGGAAAGTCGCCCCCACTGGTATTTTTTTATTATTTTTTTTATTAGAGGTGACATACAATATTTTACTGGCCTCAGGTGTACAACATAGTGATTGAACATTTATGTAACTTAGGAAGTGATCACCCTAATAAGTCTAGTACCCATCTGAAACCATATTTATTACAATATTATTGTCTCTATACCCAAGCTGTACTCTATATTCCTGTGACTATTTTTTAACTGCCAACTTATATTTCTCAATTCCTTTCCTTTTTTTTTCATTTCATTGCTTCACCCCATTCCTGTCTGGCAACATCAATTTATTCTCTGCATCTATGAGGCTTGTGTCTGTTGTACTTGTTCACTTATTTTGTTTTTTAAAGTTTACATATAAGCAAAATCGTATGGTATCTGTCTCTGACTTATTTGACTTAGCATAATATCCTCTAGGTTCATCCAAGTTGTTACAAATGGTTAAAATATTTTTTGTTTATGCCTTGAAATAGTTTATCATTTATAAGTTTCACTTTTTTAAACCCTTTCTCTATCACTGGGCACTTATGTTGCTTTCATATCTTGGCTATTGTAAAGAATGCCGCAATGAACATAGGATGTGTGTAACTATTTGAATTAGTATTTTAAATTTCTTGTGATAAATACCCAGAGTGGAATTGCTGGGTCATATGGTAGTTCTATTTTTAATTATTTGAAGAAATGTTGTGCTGTTTTCCATAGTGACTGCACCAATTTACAATCCCACCAACAGTGCATAAGGGTTCCTTTTCTCCACATCTTCACAACACTTTTTTGTTGTTGTTGTCGATCTATTGATGATAGCCATTCTGACAGGAGTCAGAGGTGGTATCTCATTATGGTTTTATTCTATTTTTTTACTTTTTTAGTTTTATTTTTCTATAGTATACATTTTCACAAATTGTTGTTCAGTTACAGTTGTCCTGCCTTTCTCCCCACTGCTCCCCACTTCCTTGTCACCCCCGACTTCCACAGTCAATCCCTCCTCATTGTCCATGACCAAGAGTCCTCTATTTGTGTTCCTTGGCTTGTCCCTTCCCCTTATTTCCCCCACTATCCCTTTGTTATTTATTTTCATGTCTCTGGTTCTATTTTGCTAATTTGTTTGTTGTGTTCATAAGGTTCCACTTATTGATGAGATTATATGGCATTTGTCTTTCACTGCCTGGCTTGTTTCAGTTAGCAAAATGCTCTCCAGTTCCATCTATGTTGTTGCAAAGGGTAGGAGCTCTTTCTTCCTTTTGCTGAGTAGTATTCCATTGTGTAAATGTACCACAGTTTTTGATCCACTCATTTACTGATAGGCTCTCAGACTGTTTCCAGCCCTTCGCTATTGTAAATAATGCTGCTATGAACACTGGGGTGCATAGGTTCTTTCGAATTGATGTTTCAGGATTCTTAGAGTGTAATCCCAGCAGTGGGGTCACTAGACTGAAAGACAGTTCCATCTTTAGGTTTTCGAGGAAATTCCATACAGTTTTTCACAGTAGCTGCACCAGTCTGTGTTCCTACCAACAGTGTACTAGGGTTCCCTTTTCTCTATAACCTTGCCAGCACTTGTTATTTGTTGATTTGTTAATGATGGCCATTCTGACTGATGTGAGGTGGTATCTCACTGTGGTTTTAATTTGTATCTCTCTGATGACTAATGATGTTGAGCATTTTTTCATATGTCTATGTGTCCTTTGTATGTCCTCCTTAGAGAAGTGTGTGTTCAGGTCCTACGACCAATTTTTTAATTGGATTGTTTGTCTTCCTGATGTGGAGTCATGTGAATTCTTTATATATTTGGGGGATCAAATGCTTGTCTGAGATATCATTGGCTAATATGTTTTCCCTTATGGTTCTTCACCATATCAAGCAGCTGTATGACCCCTTTGGAAAAATGTCTATTCAGGTCCTGTGCTATATTTTTAATTGAAGACATGGATTTTTTTCTGGTGTTAAGTTGTATGAGGTCTTTATATGTTTTGGGGATTAGCCCATTATGGAATGTATCAGTAGCAAACATCTTCTTCCATTCAGTAGATTGCCTTTTCATTTTGTTGATATTTGTCTCTGTACGAACATTCCTGTTTAATGCAGTCTCATTTCTTTATTTTTTCTTTTGTTTCCCTTACCAGAGGAGACACATCAGAGTTTACTGCCTCTATTTTCTTCTAGGAGTTTTATGGATTCAGGTTTTACATTTAAGTGTTTAATTCATTTTGAGCTTATTCTTGTACATTGTGCAAGAAAGGGTCTAGTTCCTAGTTTTGCATTTTTGGTACAGTTTTTCAAATGTTGTTCATTACATAGACTGTCTCTTCTTCATTGTGTACTCTTATATCCTTTGTCATAGATTTACTGACCATATAGGCTTGGGTTCATTTCTAGGAGCTCTGATCTGTTCCATTTATCTATAGGTCGGTTTTTATGCAAATATCATACTGTTTCCATTACTATAGCTTTGTAGTATAGTTTGATACCAGGTAGCATGATACCTCCAACTTTATTTTTTTGTTTGTTTGTTTTAAGGTTACTTTGGCTATCCAAGGTCTTTTGTGGTTTTATATAAATTTTAGGATTATTTGTTCTAATTCTATGAAAAATGCCATCAAAATTTTGATAGGAGTTACATTGACCTCAGATGCAACTGCATCATTTAGAAAGAAAAACATAATTCTTGATTTTATGAGCATTGTATATGCTTTTATTTATTTGTGCCTTTTTCAGTTTTTCTCTTCAGTGTCTTGCAGTTCTGACTACAGGATTTTTATCTCTTTGGTTAAATTATATTTGCTCCTACATATATTATTTTTATTTTATTTTATTTATTTTTATTTTATTGATACAATTGTAAGTATGTTTGTTTTCTTAATTTCTCTTTCTGCTATTTCATTATTAGTATACAAAAATGCAACAATTTTTAAATGTTAATTTTGTATCCTGCTACTTAAATCCATTTATTCTAATAGTTTTCTGGTGGAAGACCTAGGGTTCTCTGTATATAATATCATGTCACTTGCAAAAATTACATTTTTACTTCTTTCTTTCCAATTTAGTTGACTTTTACTTCATTTTCTTGCCTAATTGTCCGGCTAGGACTTCCAGTATTAGGTTGAATAATTGTCACAAGGGTGAGCATCCTTGTCTTCTTCATGATCTTAAAAGCTTTCAGCTTTTCATTTTTGAGTGTGATATTAGCTGTAGACCTGTATATATATGGCCTTTATTAATGTTGATGCACATTCCTTCTCTGCTAACTTTGTTGAGAGATTTTTTTTTCTTTAATCATAAATGGATGCTGACTTTTTTCAAAGGCTGGTTGGGCAACTATGAATATGAGTATAGTATTTTTATTTTGTATTTTGTTAATGTGATGTGTCACATTGATTTATGGGGTTTTGAACCATTCTTATATCCCTTGAATAACTCCTACTTGTTTCATGTTGTATGGTCCTCTTAATGTATTGTGGAACATGGTTTGCTACTATTTTGCTGAAGATTTCTGCATCTGTGTTCACCCAGAATATTGGCCTATAATTTTCTTTTTTTGCAGTGTCCTTGTCTGGTTTTGTTATCAGGGCAGTGCTTGCCTTATAAAACAAGTTTGGTAATTTGACCTTGTAAAATATTTTCTTCTACCTTTTGGAGTAATTAATATAAACTGGTATTAATCCTTCTTTGACTGTTTAGTAGAATGTGCTCATTAAGTCATCTGGTCCTGGACTTTTGCTCATTGGGAGGTTTTTGATTACTGGTTCAATATTCTTACTAGTATTCAATCTGTTCAGATTTTCTATTTCTTCATGGCTCAGTCTTGGTAGGTTGTATGTTTCAAGGAATTTATCTATTTTTTTCAGGTTGTGCAAATGCTCATATAAAATTTTTCATAGTAGTCCAACCAGCCTATTTAATCTTTAATGGCTCCCAGTAGTTGAGGATGTGCCAAGACCTGTCAGACCCCCAAAGCATAGGGACTCAGGCAGTACCCAGATTCAGGATGATGCAAAGTCAGACCTCAGGCTGTAGGTTTTAAATTATGCAAATACATACAGTCCTATGGGGCTGTAAGCACAAGTCCTGCTAGCTCCCAGAGCCAGTCAATCAATCTTTAACTTGTCCCTGTGTGGCAGTTACGAAAATTAGGGCCCCAGGTGGCTGTATCAATTTCTTTCCAGGAGATACCAGCAAGCTGAAGTGAGGCAGAAGGAGAGCACAGAGATGGCCTCACCAACCTCCTTCCCCAGAGTGCACCTGAGTAGAGCCGTAGATAGGTGTACACAGGAGCCTTAAGGTCCAGGACAAGCAAATAGGCCTTTTCCACAGGAGACTGAGAGTGTATGTGAGCCTGCATTCTGTGCACTGCCCTGAGGGTGCAGCGTGTCAGAAACTGTCTATCTGTAAGTTATAGTCTCCTGGGACCCTACTGGACCCTACCCCGAACCAGGATATCAAGTGGCGTTCTTTGATTGCTGCCACAAAAAAAAAAAAAACTGGGTCACCACATGCAAAAAATAGGGTATCAAATACATGTAAAAGCTCTGCTCCTGAAGATACTGGCACTCTGGAGTAGAGCCCAGGGAGGGTGCCAAGATAATTGCCATTCTTCGAGGTCTCTGAAGGGATACAGTGCCCTTAGGTGTGTTTAAGTAGAAGACTGCCTCTCAGACCACAGCTGTGATGGTTAGTACATAAGCCCCTTTCACGGAAAGATGGAGGTCCTGCTTCTATTTTTTTCTTACTGTGCTCTGGGAGTGACATAAGAACTCTTTCTCCATTAGTTACAGTCCTGTGGGGCCAAGGAGTGTAAGCCCAAATGGCAACCAGAGCCAGGCCATCTAGAGGTGTCCCCTGGTGGCAACTGCAAACATATCTATGCCAGAGAATGTTAGATGCTCTCTTCCCTGATGTACCTGGGGGCTGGAGCCATGGCCCAGCGAGAGTACAGAGATGGTAACCACTCATTTGTCTTCTAGAGTGCACCTCAGTGTTGTAGATGTGGGCCACACCAGCAGCCTGCCCCTCAGGCTGTAGCTCCAGGGTGAAAATAAGCCTCTTCCACAGAAAGAGGGGGCTACATCTCAATCCACTGCCTATACAGTGCCCCAGAGGTGTGTCCAGCCTAGAACTGTAGCTCAGGTTGTCCCAGGGGATAGAGGTTCCCAGGCTACACTGCCCACCAGAGCCAGGTGATCAAGGGTCCTCCCCTGGGTGAGGGCTATAAAAATCAGGGTGCCCGGGGAGAGTACAAGCTCCCTTCCATGAGGTATCAGCAAGCTGGAGCAGAGCAGAGGGAGCACACAGAGATGGTATCTGCCAGCCTCTCTCCTGGAGAACACCCCAGCATGCTCCTCCCTAGGCGTATGTTAAATCAGATGCAGGCTCCTCAGGCCAGTGCTTTAAGGTAAGCAAATAAGCCCCTTTTATATGAAGTCTGGGTGCTTTTCAAATGGCTGCCTCCATGCTGGGCTGTGGGGCAGGTGAGTCAGAGAGCAAGCTTTAAGAATGATGTCTCAGTTTGAGTCAGCCTCATGGGTCTCCTGAACATGAGCCCTGTTGGCTTTCAAAACTACACGTTTGAGGGGTTCATCTCTCAGATCCATGTCTTAATAGTAGGGGTGCCAATATGAGGATCAAACCCTTAGCTATGCAGGAAGAAGCTTTGAGTTTCGGGTGGGGTTTATGGTGAGATTGTGTCTCAGCTTCTAGTACCTGCTTTGTTGTGTTTTTTTTTTTCCTCTCATTTGTTTGATGTGCAGGAGTCACTCAGCCAGTTTCTAGGTTTGTTTTTTTTCACCTCCCAAGGGAAATTGTTTCATATGTACTTGTAGATTCAGTGTGTCTGTGGGGGGAGGTGAGTTCAGGGTCTTCCTATGTCGTCACATTAAACCAGAACCTCTAGATCTAATTAAATGTTAAAATTCATTTCCTCCCCCATATCCTCTCTTTACTCCTATATACACCAAGGTAACTAGAATAAATAGATGTTCTCATGCACAGTAAGCCTATAACTTTCTATGCAAGCTAAATAAGATAAAATAAACACTGACTCACCTAACATAGAACAACAGTTTCTTTCACATATGTACCTTTTTACACTGAATACAACAAAACTCTGTTTTATAAAATTAATTAAGCATTAGTAGAGACTACAACTAGTCACAGGATCACAAAATCCCCATTCTTAGAGAGTTTTTCAAAAATAATATCGAGTTCCACATAGTCTTCCTGAAGACGAAGATGCGAACTTACATGGAAGATTAACAACACTACAGAACTGCCCTTACGTGCCAAAGCGTTAGGGAGATTTTTTTTTTCTCATTCATTTAATTATCACTTAGAGCTTGCCAGCAAAATATTAGTCTATAGATTAAGAAACGGAGATTCAGGGAGCCAGAAAGTTTCTGGTCCAAGATTCAAACCATTTGTGTCTCTCTTCAAAACATGCACTTCTTCCTACAGCTTGGTGCTTTTTCCAGGACTGGTGTGAGGGTTGGAAGTCACCCATGCATATCTGGCGCACCGCGTCATGAAATAAACACTTGCAACTGTTATTAGCCCTGTTAGTCCACACTTTCTCCAAATGGTTTATCACAGGTTTGGTGCTGCTTTATAGAAGTCGTTTTATAGAACGTCTGCTTTCCAATATCAAGTCACACTGTGGCAGCTTACTACTGTAGATGAAATAAAAGGGGACAGTCAAATTTGCTGTACCTTTCAGAGAAATTTATATGTCCAAAGAACCAAAACTCTGACCCTCCCTTTTTTGTGTGTGGATATATATGAGGCTTATAAGTTGTAGATGGGTCTTCTGGTCAGACTCAATGTTGAACTTGACCCTTTCAGCTATTGAGGTTTATTCAGTATTGAGGAAGTGCCAGGGAGAAGTAAGGGTAGAAAGGCTCATTTAGCTCTTTGGGAGAATGAAATACCAATGAATCATGGTGGTGTAGACCAGTATCTGCTTATAATCCCCTGGAGCTTCCTGAATAAAGAGCCAAGAGAGGGTTGAAAGTGCACTTGGGATTTTCTCTGACTTGAAGCCCTTGGAAAGGGCCTGGTGAAGTTGGAAAGAGTGACTGTTATGTCAGGGACCTTCTCCTATTTGTTAGCCTTCTGCATCCTGTGCCTGGTTGTTCTGGCTGCTTATCACTCACCACTGAGTATTTTGTTCCTTCTACTTTGTGAGTTTTTATACAAGATCATTCTTCTCTTTTACAGAAGACCAGAGACTCTACTTGCATAGCCCTAGACCCAATGAAATAGCTACATTTTAATTAAATTTACACATCTTTTATGACACCAGTGGGTAGCCTTCACTACCACCCAGAGAAACCCCAGAGCCATCAGATGTACTTCCCATGTAATTAATCTCTAATGCTCGATTCTGTAAGGTATGTAATAATGCTGCCTGGGTAGAAAGGACAGCTTCAGAGAAGAGTCATATTAAAGATGAAGAGAGAAGCTTTGGGAAGAATGGATTTTTACCAGAGCAACTAAGTGGTAACTTTATTAAAAGGAAAAGAAATAATGGGAGGATCCCGCATTAAGTAAAAAGGCTTGACATCTTCAATTTTTCAGTTTCTTTTATTTTGCCCCGGACAAATGTTTCTGGGTTTGTTTTTATAATCTACATCATTTACAATGTTATGCTTGTAGCCTTGTAGATGTGATGTTTGGGCAAGGAGATCTGTAGTGTTCAGGGATTCAAAATAAAAGGGGAGAGCCAGAAAGAACGAAAACCTCCAACGCGACTACAGTCTTCAATAGAATCGAAACCTCTTCCTCTGAAAATATTTTGAGAAATCATTTTCCATCGGGAGTTGATTTCTAATGATCAAATTAGCAAACGACACATTGAAGCGCTGTCGGAATCCTGCATGGGGCTTCCACTGTGTCTCACTTGCTCCGCACATGCGGTGGGAGGAGGAAAGAGCAACAGGTGCAACTCGCCCTTCACAAGCTGCACAATGAGCGGTTGAGATCAGGCTGCTCGTCCAAGGTCAACCAGGTGACTGATGAAGACTCTGGTCACTTCTGATTTAAAATCTAATGGCGTTTTTCTTCCACCCTCCCGATCCTACTGTCATTTTTAGACCTTTTAAAAACTACATATATCCCAACATAAACCTCATATAATATTAAAACCTTTATTGCTTGCTGCCTAAGCTTGGAAGAAATACTGTCTAGCAAAGATCATCTCACTATTCTCTTAAAATATCTGTTGTAACCCTGTAGCTTTTATGAGACAAGACCCCCCTCAGGGTCCCCCTTTTTTAAGCTTTACCTTTCTCTTGAATTCTCCACATGGACTAACATTATCTCTGTCAACCCTGTAGGTCATGCTAGAAACACTGACTCTTGTCACTTGCACACTATATTCAGTTATGAAGTTCTTTGATTCTACCTTCACAATGCCTTTGATCCCAACTAACCCTTAGTCTACTCATTTCCACTGTTACTACATGGATTTAAACCTTTATTTCTTTTCTGAAATATGCCTATAAACCATCATTCTAATTTCTCCTCATTTTATCCTCCTTACTGTGACCAGAATTATTGTTGGGAAGGTTTGATTCACCCATAATTCTTTTTCAGTTGCCCTGTATCGACTTCCCTCTGCTTACAAGATAACAAACAAGCCCATGAATAAGTTATGAAAGGCTTTCCACACCTGCACCCAGACTCTTTCTTCTCAGTTCCTCTCATTCATTCTATGCTGCGCCCAAAGTGGACAACTCAACAATCACTCTCCTCTGACTGTGTTATGTACATCCAAACCCCATGCCCTTGTTCGTGGACAGCCTCTTTCCCTTCACATGCCCAGATCCATCTGTCAAAGTCCTAATCATTCTCCAGAACTCAGTTGAAATGAAATCTGCCCTGATGCCCCCTCTTCTCACACAACAAATTGCTCTTCACCTTTTGCTTTCCACCATGTTAAACATCCCTTCATTGCAGCCTTTCCCACCGTGTCCTTATTATTCATGTTGTACCTGACATTTGGAGAGCAGAGTTCAAGGGCTCTGTGAGAGGGGTCAGTTCCCTATGAATGAACCCCAAGTTATTTTACTAGGTGTAGCCAAATTGAAGATGCATGCATCCCGTACTCTCAATCAGTAACATTTAGACCTCCCCCCTTCTGTTTCAAAAAACATCTCTAAGCCTCCAGGGGAGAGGGGGCAAATCTACTTTAATAATAAAAATAATAGTTAAAAGAGTGTAAAAGGACTGGCACGACTTTAATTATTTCCAGTATAGCTTAGCTGAGTGATAGAATGCATTCTGAACTTTGCCTACCTTTTTACCATGTAAGGACCTGTGTGCATGTGTGTGCATGTGTGATGTTTGGTGAGTCCAGCTATTCTAATCTTCTCTTTTTAACTGACAGTCTAATACTAGGAATCTTTGTCCCACCATCTCAATGAACTTGCATACAGAAAAGGAGAAGACTGTTGGACACCTTTCTATGCATCAATTCAGATTTTCTGTGCTTTACCTATTTTTAGTTTCAGCCACTGCTGTGTAGATCCCAGTCAAATGGATTTCAATTAGATTAGATTCCAATTGCTTTCCCTCAGAAGCAAGCCAATATATTGTCCGATAGTCAGAGAACATGCTCTGTGCAGTTTCAGTTCTCTGAAATTGTTGAAGACTTGTTTTATGACATGGCATATGGCCAATTTTGGTAAAAAATTCCATGTGCACCTGGAAAGAATGTATATTTTGGCTTCATTCAGAAGCATATCTTTTGTACGTCAGTAAGGTCAGTTTTGTTATTTCTGTTTTTATGTTTTTTATTCATATGGATTCTTTGCTTGTTCCTGAACATACCAGTTACTGATAGTCTTCCAGCATGACTGAAGATTTTTCTGTTTCTCCTTTTTAGTTCTGTACTACATATATGAGTTATGTTATTAGGTGCATAAAAGCTTAGAATTACCTTTTCCTTGTAGATTAAACTTTTAATCATATTAAACATTCTTTTTTAACTCTAGGGTTGCATTTTGCCAAAGGTTTGTCTTCACCAGCTTTGTTTTGAGAGTGTTTCTTAGTGTCATCATGATGTTCCTGGTTTCAACTGTTTTTCTTCCTTGTATTTAAGTATTTAAAATGTATGTATATTTTTTAAAACTCGACTAGCAATTATTGTGCAGTTACATTTAATGAAGCTTTGTATCTTTTATCTACTGTTCTATGTTAGTTTTCTGTTTGCCCCACCCAATTTATAAGTCAGCCCCTTCTAACCACTGTGAAGGTAATGCTAAGGCCCTAGAATACCCCTTTCCCCTGTTTCAGGCCATGTAATTTAATTATAAATATATCTCAACTGTCATAAGACATTATTTTCTTTGTTTTGCACTTTCATTTTACTACTGATGTTTTCATCAGTTTTGTTGATCTCCATCCCTTCCTGCATTTTGGAGTTTTAATCTGGGATAATTTGCCTTCTACCTAAATAAGTTTCTTTATAATTTACTTTAGTGTGGGTACACTGAAGACAAAATCTGTTAGTCTAAAAATATTTTTTGCCTTCATGTGGAAGGCTGTTGTCATAAGACACAAAATCCTAAATTTGAAGTTTTCCTTTTTCCCTGCATTTTGCAGATGGCACTCTCTATTGTATTTGCATTCCATCATTTCTGTTGAAAAACCAGCTGTGTGTCCTAGCAATGCTCCTTGGAAAGCAAGAAGCACTTTTTCTTCCAACTGCTGTCTTTCTCTCTGCCTTTGGTTTTAACCACCTCTACTGTGACATATGTAAGTGTGCCTCTCTATACAGTTTATCCTCCTTAGGTCTGTGCACTTCTTGAATCTTTGGCTCAATGCCTTTCATTAGTTTTTAAAAAATTATAGGCCAACATCTCTTTAAAAATTGCTTCTGTCCTGTCTCCTGCCATTCTGGGACCATGTTTGCATATAGGGTAGGCTATTTATTTATCTTAATGACCCATTTATCTCTTTTGCTGTTTTCCATACCTTTTCTTACTCTCCATGTTTATTTGAATAGCTTATACTCATCTCTCTTTCTTTGTCTATTCAGACACTGAAACCACACGTTAAGTTTTTAGTTTCACTAATTGCATTTTTTGTTTCAGAATTTACACTGAATTCTCTTTATGGATTGTATGGATCTAGTGAACTTTCTCACCATTTAACCCATTTTTTTCTTGAACTTAATCCCAGTTACGTTAAACTGGTGTTTCTATCGGCTATCTTTTTGACTGTCTGTTTTTTCCTCAGGGTCCTCTTCCCTGGTACTGTTGAATGAAGAACTTTGTATGTGAGAAATTATAGACGAAAGACACTCTCTCTCACTGCAGAGGATCCACCTTTTTTCCTGGTGTGTGACTGGAACAAAGTAGACCTCTAGATCCAATGAAGATACAATGTGATTTCAGACTGAGTTTCAGGCTCAGATGATCAACCCTACCTCAACCCCTAGGGCAAAGGCGCCCGGGGGTGGTAAATGAAAGCTTGGGGTGTTTATCAGAGCCTTTCCTGTTTTCTGGGTTTTGAACTCACTTTTATTTTCAAATCACTGGGAACTACCAACATTTTTGTCAAATTTTCTACCTGCATTTTATACCACACAGCTTAAGAACTGGCACCATTATTCAGAAGGGAAACTGATGTGGAGTGTCAGGCGAACTTCTCTACACCTCTTTTCCTCAGGATCTTGGTCTTTTTGGAAAGACCTTGTTACCTTAGATGGCCTAACTCATTTTTGTCTCCTTAGTCCCATGCAGTCACCAAAAGGTTTCTCAGATTGTTTTTTCCTGACCGTTCAGCCTTGTACCCAGGACAGCTTAATAACTGGCAAGTGTCCCAAGGAAAAATGTGGTAGGCAGAAAAACTGGAATCTCCTCAGTGAACTTCCCTTCTATTCAGCACCTCGGTACCGCAAGTTATGAACTCCCCAGAAACTCTCTAATGATTACAAACAGATTTTTTCATATTTTCTAGTTATTAGTCAAAGTAGACCTATCTTGATTTTATGAATCACAACTTTTGTATTGTTTCTGTTTTAAGAGACTGTCTCTTGTCAGGGAGTTTATGGTTTTGAAGGAAAAAATATAAGCACATCGACTTATAAAATGAATTTACTGGGTATCTCATTACTGCCTTGGTGCTATACACTAAATGCATATGGAGTAATAACATTGTCTTTGTCCTCGAGGCTTCCCAGCCCTGTGGGTGATCCAGCAAGTAACCGTATGACAGGTACTGTCTGTGAAGTACTGTCACAGACGCATGCATAGGATTCTCCAATGGGTAGAGGAAAGGGAGATTAATGTACTCAGGCAGCTGTGGAGGGAAACAAAACAAATCCTGTTGCTGCCTCCCATTCTGATTCCCTACATTGAAAAGGTCCCTAATGTTGTGCAGGAGCAAAGGGCACGTCTCCCCAGGATCCCAGAGACAGGTCACAGCACTTTTAGTTCTTTATTGTCCACTACACACTAGTTACAAAAACACTTTGGGGAGGAGATGAATGTGACCTATATATCAGCTAGGGCCTTCTTGCCCTTTGGATTTCAGGGTATAATTAGCCCAGACTCCAGACAATTCTACAGCCTGTGGTATCTGTTAATTTCTGAAATTTACTATCTCAGGGTTCTGCCTCCTACAACCTTGGACTGTGTTTAGTTTTACTCTAAATATTTATCAATTTGGAATCATTATGTTGCAAGGAATACAAATCCCAAACTCAAACAATAAGTGCCTTAAATATTAAAGGGGCTTTCCTGACTTAATGTACCAGGAGAATTAAATTGGAGAGTGGAGGTTAGCTAATTCAATGTGCCAACACAGTTATCTCTGGGCTCTTGGTTCAATCTTGTGGTCATAGGATCCAATTAAAGCTGAATTTTTAAAAAATTCACATTCATGTGAAAGTTTTTCTCTCTGACTTCTAGCAAAATTTCTACACTTCATCCTGATTGCGTCAGCTAAGGTCACATGACCACCACAGAAGCTACGGCTGCAGCTGGGAAAATAGAATGCGCCAGGTGGATGGAGTCCTCCTTACTCAAGCACAGCTATGACAGGGGGAAGGACACCTGAGTCAAATCTGAATACAAAGAAAGGAGCACAGTCGACTAATACTTTTTGGTACATAATCAAAGAGGACCACTACATCCACCCCCACCCCCCAACAAAAGTCAGTTTCCATTGGCATCTCTTCCAAAAGAAATCCAGCTACAACAAAGCTTACCAAAAAATATAGGTGTTACCATAGATTTTTCTAAGCAACACACAGGTAGTTATGTAATATGCCTATCACAGAACACACAGCGAAATTCCATCTAGGCTATAGTTGTCTCCCTCTCCCAATTTTCTTACAACCACGTCTTATCTGGTGTTACTTGCAGGTGGAAATGTTGGTTGCCAACTCATAAGTTACTTTGTTTTTTCCCAGACCCAGTGGTCATAGAAGCAAGAGTCCCAGTGTTATGCTGGAACTTCCCCAATATCCCACAGTAAACATGAACAAGAAACACATCATGCCTGGATAAAGCCTTTGGGGAATAATATCAATATATATTTTTAAAGCACGTGACATAAATTAGAGGTGTTAATAACATGACAGTGCTTTCCATTATAAACAAAGATATTATTCTGTACCATGTAAACAGTCTATTGTTGGGCATGGAATAGTTTTAGATTTCTCCTCCTGTGCCACCAGATAATTAAGGCTTTGAGGATTCTATGAATAGGAGGGGAAAAGCCTTTTTTGTCTACTATAGGCGTACTCCACAAAGCCATAACGTGAGACAGTGTTTCACCTGCTTCCTCGATTTTTCCAGTCCCCATGTGTTGTAATGATGAGAGACAAAGCCGTGCAATGCTCTGTGCTTCTAAACATAATTAAAAACTGCAAGGTATGTGTGTCTTATTCTTAAGTCAGAATGATTTATGCTACTTATTGTTTAATTACTGATGCTTTGACATCCTCATTGCACAGCTGCGATTGGAAGTACGATCACATTGTGATATATGTCGGAGGCAGGCATTTTTGTTTTCATACTCTGTATTGAATTCATTCAACATCCTTTTCACTTCGTAGCTCCCTCTCTCCTCTGGCGAGAATAAACTCATGCACCCAGCTTACATCAGCTGACAGTATCTGTGAGTTCAGAGAGGGTCCTAAACTTGGCAGAATACCCTCCCCTTCACAAGAGCTATTCCAAATGAAGGAGCTTGAATGCTGGGCTCTCCTCCCCTCGCCATCCCAAATTTTCGAAAGTCTTTAAACTCCTTCCTTCTCCCTTCAACTCCCCCGGGGAACCGCACTGATAAGGTTTCTGCTCATCAAAAGGATGAAATGGCAATGGCTCTGCTATTCCCAGGACAGCTCCTCTGGAAAAGGGCGGCTTCTCCCCTGAGAAGCTATTAGGAAGCACAGGAGTTCTCCAGCTCCCATCATGAATGTATCACTCCACTTCAGTTATTGTTTCTGCAGATTCCTTTTGCTCCTGTCTCTCTCCCCCACCCTCAAGCAGTTTTTAAAATCCATTACCTAGGGAGTTTCAGATTGGATCTGACCTATCGATTCCATGAGATGGCCATGTCCAATGGGCATGCAATACAATATACAACCTGGAGCCCAGAAAAAGGCAACTTCCTGATAATATGAGGAATACAGAGTAGTAAACCACGATTTGATAGTTTTAGGGAAATAAAAATAAATATTAAGAGTTCTGACTTGGTTGGGTTAGATAAATGAAATAGTATATGAAAAAAAACCATTGTTTTAAAGCATAGAGCATTATGCAGATAGAAGATACTGCCTTTGTTAACAATAATTTTAAAATAGAGTCTTAATGGCTATCCACCTCATACATGTGTTTCATCCCCATCTCCAGACGAGATTTTAGGATGCCTGGGTGCTGGCATACACCTGTAATTGGAAGCTATTTACAAGGGAGGAGGTGTTGTAGTAAAAGCTGCCAGTGTTCTCTCCTGGACGTTCAGGAGAAGGTTTTGTGGGAGGGGTAGCAGGGCACCATAGAAGCAAACACAGACCAAACCACCCCGTGAAGCAGGGCGTCTACTGAGAAAGAGTCTGCTGGAGGGCTGTGACTTTTGCCCTTCGCACTGGCTGTGCATATCTGGTCTAAGATAATGGCTATGCCGTGGACCACGCTATTGGGTAATTTAATTCTGTTTAATTAAACCAAATCTTTATTTTGTGCTAACCTGTGACCCAAGGACCAAGTTAGTCTCTTTGGGGATATTAAAAATACGTAAGACATGGCCCATAACCTCGAGGAGTTAAGGATATAATTGAAGGGACTTACAATTGAATTGGCTTATAAAGGGGGAAGGTGATACAAATTGTTATGAGGATCATTCTTCATTTTATTTCCTTCAGCTTGAACAATCCAATAGTCATATTTTGGAGGAAAGATGAGTATGTACAAATAAAATCGAGACAAGCTTTCATATTGTGCCTCAAGCGATGGAGCTCCCTGTTTCTCGGTTCTTCTGCAGAGAGAGTAGGGAGACATCCAGGATTAGATATATAATGTGTGGCTACTCTTCAGTAACCGCTATTGAACTTCAAAATGAGTTTAGTCATTAGCTTTGACAAATGAGGAGCCTGTTATTGATTTTTACACATGTCTATCATGGGATCTATTTAAAAAGAACAGTCAATTCCAGGAAAGATTATGTTAATCTTATTGGTTTGATTTCCTAATGGGAGGAGGCAAAGCAGGGAGTAAGAGGAGAGGTCCAGAAACTGACAGGCTCTGTATCATTTTATTAAATCCATTCAAAAAACAATTTGGGAAACATCAGGTATATCTCTCTTTTCAAAGAAAGCTAAGATTATACTGATAAATCATCCCAGACAAAGCTAACCAACAACCTGAGAAGTTCATGAAAAAGGACACTGGCAGGAAGGTTGCAGCTACTAATTTATTTGTCTCTTTATGGTTCAGTTGAGTATCTTAGGTAGTCAGGCCCATGGCTGCTCGTCAAACTTCGCAGGGTAGCTGTCAGAGTTTTGACTGATGTACAAGAGCGACTTGCTTACGTTTGCCCTTCCCTTCAGCGCAGTACACAGGTAAGACAGCTTGTTGGTAATTTTTATTTAATGCTCCCAGGACCTGTGGCTGCACTCATTGAAAGTTCTGACAATAAAAACCCCAAACCCTGAAATTTCCAAGGGTTCTGCTGCAAGCGCTTCTCTGCTTGAACAAGATCTTCCTCTGGGATCCCACCACTCTTTAGGGCCCCTTCTGATGCTTTTTGATCTTGGAGACCGCTATTTAGTATGTTGGAAACCATTTTATTTTATTTTGTTTTGTTTTCTTGTTAGCTCCACTGAGGAGACATCTAAAAGAAAAATAAAACACAAAGAATTAGCAGTGCAAAGGCACAGCAGGGCTCCGGAGAAGCCTTTATAACTCTGAATGGGCAAAGGCTAAGTTGTACCCAGTTTGACAGTTCTCAACCTTCTCTCCTTTCCTTTCTCTATTCCTCACCTCCAACCCTATCCACTAGCCGCTCATTCCATACTTATCTTTGATGTCAGTTCTAAAATTTTACCTTATTTTTCTATTTTTTAAAAGATTTTTATTTATTTATATTTAGAGAGGAAGGGAAGGAGAGAAGGAGAGGAACATCAATGGGTGGTTGCCTCTCGTGAGTTCCCTGCTGGGAACTGGCCTGCAACCCAGACATGTGCCCTGACTGGGAATCAAACTGCGATCCTGTGGTTTGCAGACCCGTACTCAATCCACTGAGCTACACCAGCCAGGGCATCTAAAAGTTGAGTATTTTAGTCTTAAAACCTCTCTCAAATAGGTTGAGTCCCGAACTGTTCAGTGTTTCATCAAAAGCTTTTTAATTGTATGGGGATTACCAGTTTTCACACCCTTAAAATACTGGGGCAGATGTTTGAAGACAGTAACTTGCAACATGGTCTTGAAACACCTTAACGTGTTAAAGACAGCCATCTAATGTGCCACATCTTTGATTCGTCTGTATGCAGTTACATACATACCTGTCACAGTGCTCCAAGGTTACAAACATAGCTATTGCTCTTCAGTGCCCAATGTGAAACCCACAACTTTATTGTATTCTCACATAGAAAGTCTGAAATGTAGTGATATAGACCAGATTTACAAACCTTTTGGAGATATCCTCTATCATTAGAAATAATTATTTTCCCCTCCTGTGGTGTATGCATGTAACTTCTTGTATTTGTGTAATTCTAACATTTTGGAATTCTTCTCAGCAACATGCAAAGCATTTCCTAAAAGAAAGCATATTTTATCACAGCATAAAAGTGTAAGAAGAATATACACTCAGAATAAAGTCTAGTTCTTTAAATTGAATAGGTTTAGCTTTATTAAAAGAAACATACCTCATTGTTTAATACATAAAGCTAAGCCTAATTATTCTGCAGGAAAGAATAATATTAAAGCCACAGTGTCCATAAAACAACAAAATGCATTTCTTACTCAAGCCACACCCACATTGGGACATTCAGAGGGGTTACTACACCCTTGGACAATGTAAGCAATGTGGACAAAGTGAAACAGCCAGAGAAACTTAGCATTTCTGTGTGGAAGGAATGCACATACATCCCCTCCATTGATGTTTTATTGTCCAGAGCAAACAACATGGCTCATGCTGGGCCCACAGGCTGGAAGTCCATAATCCTCATGCATGGAAAGGCTCTGGATGTTAACGGATATTATACAGGGTGGCAAAAAAGTAGGTTGAAAGTTGTGAGTATGCGAATCACAGAGCTTACTCTTGTACTATTATTAATTATTGTACTATTTTCCACCCGAACAACTGTAAACCTACTTTTGCCTTGCATTGTATAGCCCCCTTTTCATCTTAAAGATGAAGGAAGCCCCAGTGATTTTCATCTCTGTGCCCTAAGTGACTACCGCACCATACGACCCAGAGCGCTAGTCAGCAGTTGAATCAGGACTTAAGTCCCGGAGTGCTGACTCATGTTCGCCCTCAGCCCAGTCCTGTTCCAGCAGTACTCGGATGCTCTTAAATGTGTGCAGAGATAAAGATCATGTTTATAAAGTTGTCAGAGTCCAAAGAGTACACTCACATCTTTTTTGTTTCAGAACAATCACCCAGGTAGTTAAGAAAGGTGTTTATCCTGATTTTGGATTGAAGGAAACAGGTTTAGAGAGTCTCTATTACCTAAGATCCTATAACAAGTTGGAAGAGCAAGAGCTCACGTTGAGACTCCAGCCTGAATCCCTGAATCCCCCTGAGTCGGCAGGAGTGGTGTAAGTCAACAGTCCAGGTGACAGCGGTCCTGGGGACAAGTGTCCCCTTGACATGTACTGCCCAACATCTGTTTCAGATTTTAGTCATCTTCAAACCTTTGCCTTGTGGACTTCTATGCATCAAGTTCTATTTCAATTTAAATGGGAAACCCGAGTCTTGCTTTCTACAAATTTGCTGAATCCATTCTTTTAAATTATTTGCACGCATCTTTTCAAATTAGTGTTGTTTATGTCTTTGGATAAATGGTAGGAAGTGGAATGATAGGCTTATAAGGCAGTTCCATTATTACTTTTTGAGGAACCTCCATACCATTTCCCACAGTGGCAGCACCCGTCTGCATTCCCACCAGCAATGCACGAAGGTTCCCTTCTCTCCACATCCTCGCCAGCACTGGTTTGTTGATGTACTGATGACAGCCATTCTGAGAAGGGTCAGGTGAGATCTTATTGTGATTTTAATTTGCATTTCCCTGATGATTAGTGATGTCGAGCATTCATTTGTTCTGGCATCTCTCCCATGACTCCCCTGGCAAGCAGAGGTTACCTGCCACAGTGGGAAAATATTGCAGTTCCTATCAAACCTGGAGACACAGTGTACGTTTCCCTGATAACGTGAGCTCCTGACTGCAACATAGGCCAAATCAAGACAAAATCAGTGGCTGCTTACAGAAGAAATGCCCCACAACATCTGAATTCAACTCCTGAGGGATTAACTTATGAGACTCGGGTTTTTAAATATTATTCCTCCTGAGTATATCAATTTTCATGTTTTTGTAATTTTTTAATCATTCAGGCTTCTTTTCCCTTACATTAATATGTACTTACTGCGTTTTACTGGCTGGTGAATATTCTGACTTATCTCTTTACAGTGAGGCACCAGGAAGATAATATAAAAGGATATTTGTAGACAATAGTATTTTGAAGTGAGTCCTTTCTCCATTCTAAATGTCCGTTGATATTCAGCTACAGCTACACGCTGCCACGAGGTTGTCTCTTTTGTCAGACTATGAAATTCTTCCTGAGATCCTGTCTCTGGGTAAAAACAGGTTTTGAGTCTTCAGTGAGAATGTTTGTCTTACCTTCCCCCAAAGTATACAAATATCAGATAGCAACATTAGAAACAGGAATATATGTATATTTTTTTCCTGTTCCTAATGTTCACATATATATATGTGTATATATATGTGAATATTTATGTTCCTAATGTTCACATACATATGTATATATATGTATATATTTATATTTTAGTTGTAGTTAGAGAAAAATAAAACATTTTCTCAGAAAATTATTTTACGCTAATAGGAATGTGATTGTTTTAGATGTAGAAGGATGGTTTCTTACCCTGTGGTTTCTGTGAAATCCAGATTGTTTCAAGATGGTTTTATGTGTGAAAACTTTATATTTAGGAATATTCAACCTCTTAGACATTCTCTGGAAGTAAATAAGTTTAATACTTTTAAATTCAAATGTGAATATAGACATTTATATACCAAGATTTTCACAATGCCCTGGAAATTAAAACAGATATCATTTTAGTTATACCTATAATCTCTGTATAGCTATTTTAATGTGCCAATTATATTAACATATAATTAAATAATGGAATAAAATGTCAGTTTATAAAATTGAAAAGCATGTCAAAAATTTATTTCAATTTTTAGAAGATTGTAAAGTCTTGTCAATATGTAAGAAAACCGAATTCACCTTTAAAACACATATTTTCTTGTCTATAAAGTGATGTGACAGTATCTCTAACTGATTTGAAGACAGCACATCAGTAATTAACATGATGGCTATTTTGCTGACAAGTTTAGAAGATTTTTTTTTCAGCAAGTGCTTCCATATTTCTGGGCCTACTTGTGGACTCTCTATTCTGTTTCATTGGCCTGTTTATACTTCTACTGATCATATATTGCTAAGCAGCGTAAATTTAGAAGTCTCGTATCTAGTGATATAAAGCCTTGAAATGCATTCTCCTTTTAGGTAGTTTTTGTTTTCCTTGGTCCTTTGTGTTTCCATATAAATTTTAGAATCTGCTTATCAGGAACCACAAAATGGAATTTTCTGGGATTTTGATTGAGATTGTTTATAGGAAAATTGATATTGAGTCTATAAAAGCATTATATTTACCACTTATTTTAGTTTTTAAAAAATTTCGGTACTGTTTTGTAGTTTCCCTGTACAGAGAATTTGCATACTTTCTGCTAGATTTATAGTTAGTATTTGATTTGATTTTATACTGTTGTAAATGGTGTTGTTTTAAGATTTATTTTCTAAATGTCAATTACTAGTTTATAAGAAACAGTTCATTTACAGATATTGATTAATCTTATAGCCAGGGATCTTGTTACTTCACTATCAGATTTTGTTAGCTCTTCTTTTAAATATTTTTATTTATTTATCTTTAGAGGGGAAGGGTAGGAGAGAGGGAGAGAAACATCAATGTATGGTTGCCTCTGGTGTGTCCCCTGCTGGGAACTGGCCTGCAACCCAGGCATGTGCCCTGATTGGGAATCGAACCACAATTGTGTGGTTTGCAGGCCCAAGCTCAATCCACTGACCTACACCAGCTAGAGCAGATTTTATTAGTTCTTTTGGAGATTTTAGGAATGCATCATGATTTCTGTGAATAATTAGTTTTATTTGTACCTTTACTTTTTTCAGCTTTGCTGAAATACAGTTGATATATAACACTTAGGTTTAAGATGTACAATGCTATAATTTGATACCCTTATTTTTGCAAAATGATTACCACAGTAGGGTTAGTTAACACTTCCATCACCTCACATAATCACCATTTCTTTGGAGGGGTGAGTGAGATCATTTTAGTTATATACTTTTAGCCATTTCAATTACACGATACAATAGTATTGTTGCATTACAACCCCAGAACTTATTTACTTATACCCAAAATTTGCTGCCATCTATGTATCTTTAATTTTTCTTTTGCTCTTAAATGTATTGATTTTTTCATTTTAAAAACATTTAAAAATTGCAGATGACATTAGTGCTTAGACATTCATATAGCACACCGAGTGATCACCCAATACATCTAGTGCCCATTGGACACCATGCATAGTTCTTACAGTATTATTGACTACATTCCCTGTGCTGTACATTACATCCCTGTGACTGTTTCTGTAACTGGCAGTTTGTACTTCTTAATCCCTTCATCTTTTTCACCCCACAACCCATGCACCCCTTTCCATCTGGCAACCATCTATTTGTTCTTTGTAGCTATCAGTCTGTTTTGTTTTGTCAAAAATGGCAAGATTCCCTTATTTTATATGGCTAATATTCCACCATATATATGCACCATTTCCTATCCATTTCTCTGTAGATAGAGACTTGGATGGCTCCATATCTTGGGTATTGTAAATAATGCTGCAGTGAACACAGCACTACATATATCTTTTCGAATTAGTGTTGTGGATATCTTTTCTTTAACCGAGTTTATTAGGGCGACACAGGTTAACAACATTATACAGGAATCAGGTGCACAGTTCCACAACACATCATCTGTGGACTGCATTGTGTGTTCACTGCCCCAAGTCACCTCTCCATCCATCACCGTTTATCCCCCCTTTACTCTTCTTCCCCTCCCCCAAAACACCTCCCCCGGGCAGTCAACATACTATTGTCTGTGTCCATGAGTTCTTTCTCTTTCTTTCTTTTTTGCTCAATCCCTCTTCTCCCTTTTACAGCCTACAAAGACCCCACACATGGCTATCAGCCTGCTCTCTGTCTGAGCCTGCCTCTATTTGGGGTGTTACTGTATTTTGCTATATATAATGTGTTACCATGGTTTTGTGTGTATTATACATGGAATTATTAACCCATAATATGTAATCATTATACCCACATATAATGTGCATCCTTATTTTTCCCTCAAAAAATTGGGCAAAAAAAGTGCACATTATACATGGCAAAATATGGTAGTTCATTTTGTTCATTAGATTCCACATATGAGTGAAAACATACGGTACTTGTATTTCTCTTACTTATTTCACTTAACATAATGCTCTCCAGTACCATCCATGCTATTGCAAAGGGTAAAATATCCTTTTTATGGCTGAGTAATATTCCACTGTGTAAATATACCATATCTTTTTTATCCATCTATTGATAGACACTTGGGCTGTTTTCAAATGTTGGATGTTGTAAACAATGTGCAACAAATATAGAGCTTCATTTTTGAATTAATGTTGTGAATTTCTTTGTATAAATACCCAGAAATGGTATTGCTGGGTCATATGATAGTGCTATTTTTAATTTTTTGAGGAAACACCATACTGCTTTTCTTAGTGGTTATACCAATTTAAAATCCCACCAACAGTGCATATAGTTTTTCTTTTCTCCACATCATCACCAACACTTGTTGTTTGTTGGTTTATTGATGGTAGACATTCCGAGAGGTGTTAGGTGATATCTCATTGTGGTTTTAATTTGCATTTCCCTGATGACTAGTAGTGTTGGGTATCTTTTCCTATGTCCACTGGCCATCCATATGTTCTCTTTGAAGAAATATCTATTCAGGTCCTCTGTTCATTTTTTAAATTGGGTTGTTTGTATTTTTGGTGTTATATTGAATTGGCCAAGAAGTCTGGTTTTTTTCCCTGTAAAATAAAAGACACATTTTTCATTTTCACCAATAACCCTATTGATTAGAATATTTTGAGTATGTCACCTCTCTCTTGTGTGATAGAATGTTGATTAATCTCAAGCAATGTCTCAATTTGATCATTATCAACTTCGACTGGTCTGCCCAACCGTGGAGCATCATCCAGAGAAAAATCGCCAGCATGAAACTTCACAAACCGCTTTTGACACATTTGATCAGTACCTTCTCATACACTGTACAAATCTTATGTGTTTCAGTTACATTTTTATCTTTCTTCAAATAATAAAGCATAATATTCCAAAAATGTTATGTATTTTCTTCCATTCTTAATATTAAAATGGCTACACAAAAATTAACAAATTTAGATATTTTTTAAATGCATGCTGATATAACAGTTGTCACAATACAATCTAACAAATTTTTTTGAATGAAGTTAAAGACAACAAAGCACTCCTAGAGCCATCTAATGGGAAGAAACAAAGAGAATTCTTGACCAAACCAATATATTTTGGATATTAACCCTTTATCAAATATGTCATTGTTAAATATCTTCTCCAATTCAATAGGGTTTTTTTGTTTTATTTTCCTTTTCTGTGCAGCATTTTTTAGTTTGATGTAGTCCCATTTGTTTATTTCTTCTTTTGTTTCCCTTGCTCTAAATGATATATCCAAAAAAATATTGCTAAAAGTGATTTCAAAGAGTTTTCTGCCTATACTTTCTTCTAGGAGTTTTTTGCTTTTGAGTTTTACATTTAAGTCTTTAGTCAATTTTAAGTTTATAAGCATTCTTGTATATGGTGTAAGAATTGGTCTAATTTCATTTTTTTACATGTATCAGTCTAGTTTTCCCAACACCATTTATTGAATAAACTGTATTTACCACATTATATATTCTTGCCTCCTTTGCCTTAGATCAACTGATCATTTAGGTGTGGGTTTATGTCTGGGTTCTATATCCTGTTCCATTGACCTATGTCTCTGTTTTTATGTCAGTACCATGCTGTTTTGTTTTCTATAAGTTTGTGACGTAGTTTAACATCAGGTAATGTAATACCTCCAACCATGTTCTTCTTTCTCCATATTGCTTTAGCTAGTCAAGGTCTTTTGTGGTTCCATATAAATTTTAATATTATTTGTTCTTGTTTTGTGAAAAATGCCATTGGAATTTTGATGGAAATTGCATTAAATCTGCATATTGTTTTGTGTAGTGTGGACATTTCAGTGATGTTATTCTTTCCATTTTCAGCATGGTATATCTTTCCATTTATTTGTACCTTCTTCAGTTTCTTCAGTGTCTTATAGTTTTCTGAGTATAGGTCCTTTTGACTCCTTGGTTAAATTTATTCCTGTGTGTTTGTTTATTTTTGATGCAATTGTAAGTGAAATTGTATTTTATTTTTTTGTGATAGTTTATTATTGGTGTACACAAATACAACAAATTTCTGAATACTAATCTGGTATCCTGTTAATTTACTGAATTTATTTATTTGTTCTAATAGATTTTTGGTGGGTTCTTTAGGTTTCTCTATGTATAGTATCATGTCATCTGCAAAATAAATACAGTTTTATTTCTTCCTTTCTGGTTTGGTTGTTTTTAATTTCTTTTTCTTCTCTGGTTGTTGTGGCTAGGACTTCCAAATACTAAGTTGAACAAAAGTGGTGAAAATGAGCATCCTTGTGTTGTTACTGATCTTAAATATAAAGCTTTTAGCTTTCCTCCATTGAGTATGATGTTGGCTGTGGGTTAACGATAGGTAGCCTTTATTAGGTTGTTGTCTGTTTACACTATTTGGGCTTTGCTTAGAGTTTTTAATATTAATGGATGTCGAATTTGGTCAAATGCTGTCTCTGAATCTATAGATGTGATCATATAATTTTTATTCTTTTTGTTTACGGTCTCACATTAATTGATTTGTGGATATTACACCAACCTGCATCCCAGATCTTACGATAGCATCTGACCTTTTTAATGTATTGCTGAATTTGTTCACTCATATTTTGGGGAGCATTTTTACATCTATGTTCATCAGGGACATTGCCCTATAAATTTTATTTTTTGGAATATTTTTGTCTGGTTTTGGTGTCAGGGTGATAATAATTTTATAAAGTGAGTTTGGGAGCCTTCTTTCCTCTTCAACTTTTTGAAATAGTTTGAGAAGCACAGATATTAATTCTTCTTTGAAAGTTTGGTAAAATTTACCTGTGAAGCCATTTGGCCCAGGCAATATATTTGTATGAGTTTTTTGAATACTGGTTTGATTTCATTAGCAGTTATCAGTCTGTCCATATTTTTTTTTCTTTCTTGTTATGTCTTGGAAGATTGTATGTTTCTAAGAATGTATCCATTTTTTCCAGGTTGTACAATTTATAGGCATATAATTGTTCATAGTATTCTCCGATTTTTTGCTGTGGTCTCATTTGTTACTTTTCCTCTTTCATTTCTGATTTTATTTATTTGAGCCCTCTCTCTTTTTTCTGGGTGAGTCTGGCAAAATGTTTTATCTAGTTTGTTTATCTGTTCAAAGGACTGGCTCTTGTTCCATTGATCTTTTCTATTTGCTGTTTTATAATACTCTATTTTATTTATTTCTCTTGTAATATTTTTATTTCCTCCCCTTTGTGTTTTGCTTATTATTTTTATAGTTCTTTTTAGACATAAGGTTAGATTGTTTATCTGAGCTGCTTTTTGTTTTTTTCAGATGGGCCTATATTGCTATCCATTCCCCTTTTAAAACTGTTTTGGTTGTTCCCATGGGTGTTGCATCATTGTGTTTTCATTTTTGTTTACCTTAGGGTATTTTTGATTTTTTCCTAGATCTTATTGTTAACACATTTATTGTTTAGTAGCATTTTATTTAGCCTTCATGTGTTTGTGTGTGTGTTCTTTTTGGTTATTTGGGTTTTGGTGTGTTTTTTTGTTTTTCTTCTAGTAATTGATTTTTTTTAAAGATTTTATTTATTTATTTTTAAAGAGAGGGAAAGGAAGGGAGAAAGAGAGTGAAACATTGGTGTGAGAGAAAAACATTGATCGATCACCTCCAATTCGTGCCCCAACCAGGGACCAAAGCAGCCACCCAGGAATGTGTTCTGCCCAGGAATTGAATGAACTGGTGACCTTTTGCTTTGCAAGATGACCCCCAACGAACTGAGCCACACTGATCAGGGCAGATTTCTATTTTCACACCATTGGGATAGAAAGCTAGTCTATATGGTTTCAGTCTTCTTAAATATACTGAGACTTTCCCTGTGGTCTAACATATGGTCTATCTTAAAAAAATGTTTTATGTGCACTTGAAAATAATGTACATTTTACAGCTTTGGGATAAAATCTTAATATCAATTCGGTTTATCAGATCCAATGTCTTATTAAGACCACTGTATCCTTGTTCATTTTCTGCCTGAGTGATCTAAAGACTGATATCAATGGGGCATTAAAGTCTCCTACTTCTACTGTATTCCTGTCAATCTCTCCCTTTGTGTCCATCAGCATTTGCTTTATTGAGGGTGGCTGTGGGGCGGGGTGGAAAAAATTAAAGGGATTAAGCAAAAACCAAACAAAAACTCATAGAAACAGAAAACAGTATGGTGATTACCAAATGGGAAAGGTGGGGTCAGTAGAAGACGGTTAAGGGGGGAATAAATTGTGATGAAAGGAAAATTGACTTAGGGTGGTGAACATGCAATGCAATATATAGATAATATAAGCTAGAACTTGGTTCTCAAACTTAATTTTGCTTTGTAAGGTTTTGAGAAGTGATTTGTTTGAAAACCAAATCATTTTATTTTCCCATTAGAAATACAGTATCAGCATGAAAGGGCTGTGGGGTCAAGAACAAAAGTTTTGTCCATCAACCGAGACATTTTTTCTGTGAACATCTTGGTTGTGAACCAAATTGTTCAAGATGGGAGATGTTTGAGCACTGAGGTTTGACTTTATTGTGGAATTGTACATCTGAAACCTATATAACTTTACTAACTAGTGTCACCCCAATAAAATCAATAAAAAAGATTTGCTTTATATATTTAGGTGCAACTACTTTGGGTACCTACGTTTATAAGAATTATATCTTTTGGTGGGTTGATCCCATTAACATGAAATGTCCCTTTTTGTCTCTTTTTACAGCTCATCTTTTAAAGTCTATTTTGTATAAGTATTGCTATCCCACCTTTTAAAACTTTTCCATTTGCATAAAATATCATTTTCTATCCCATAACCGTCTCTGTGTGTTTTCAATCAAAAGTGGGTTTCTTGGAAGTAGCATATGTACGGGGCTTTGTTTGCTATCCATTCAGCCACCTTATGTCTTTCGATTGTGGTGGCATTTAATTTACCTACATTAACATGAATTGATAGGTATGTGGTTATCGCCATTTTATTAACTGTTTTCTGAATGTTTTTGTAATTATTCTCTTGCTCTCCTTGTAGATCAATGAGTGACTATAGTGTTATGTTTGGGTTCCTTTCTCTTTATTTCTTGTGTATGCCTTGCATATTTTAGGCCTGTGATTACTGTATGCTTCATATATACAAAGCTATGTTTATAGCAATGTATTGTAAATTGATGTTCACTTACATTTGAACACATCCTAAAATCACTACAGTATTTCCTTTACCCGACCATGTTTAATTTTGTAATTATTTGTTATTCCTTTTGTGTGTATTTGTGAGTACCCTTAATTTATTATAATTATATATTATCTTCCTAATTTTGCACTTTTACTTTTGTATTTGGTTGATCCATGATTTTACTGTTTGCCTTTTTTGGTGAAAATTCTTTATACTTTCTTATTCATATTTTTTATCTTTTCTACTTAAAGGACTATAACACTTATAATACTGATCTGTAGTGATGGTGAACTCCTTGTCTGGGAAACTCTTTCCTTTGATTCTGTTTGTTTTTTGTTTTTATTGTTGTTCACTTAAAAGTGTCTCAATTTTTCTCTGTTGCTCTTCCCTGCCCCACCCACCTGCCACCCCGTTTCCACAGTTAATACCCACCCTATGGTCCATGTCCATGGGTCATTTATAGTTGTTTCTTGTTTAGATCTTTCTCCTTCTTTCCCCTATTCTCCCCTTCCCCTTCCCCTCTGGATACTGCCAGTTTGTTCTTTATTTCCATGCTTCAGGTTCTGTTTCACTCATTCATTTGTTTTGTTCATAGTTTCCATTTACAGGCAAGATCATATGATGTCTTTTGCTGCCTGGCTTATTTCACTTAGCATAATTCTCTCCAGTTGCATCCATGATCCCAAAGGGTAGGAGCTCCTTCTTTCTCTCTGCGGTGTAGCATTCCTTTGTGTGAATGTACCACAGGTTTTGATCCACTCATTTACTGATGGGCACATAGGCTGCTTCCAGCACTTGGCTATTGTAAATTGTGCTGCTATGAACACTGAATTGGTGTTTAAGGATTCTTCTTAGGGTATAATCCTGGCAGTGGGATCACTGGATCAAAAGGCAGTAACATTTTTAGTTTTCTGAGGAAATTCCATAGTGTTTTCCATAGTAACTGTACGAGTCTGCATTCCCACCAACAATGTACTAGGCTTCCCTTTACTCCACAACCTCACCAGCATTTGTTGTTCGTTGATTTGTTAATGATGACCATTCTGACCAGTGTGAAGTGGTATCTCATGTGGTTTTAATTTGCATCTTTCTGATGGCTAGTGATGCTGAGCATCTTTTCATGTGTCTGTGGGCCCTCTGTATGTCCTCCTTGAAGAAGTGTTTGTTCAGGCTCTTTGCCCATTTTTTAATTGTATTTTTTGTCTTTCTGGTATGGAGTCATTTGAGTTCTTTACATATTTTGGAGATCAAACCCTTCATCAAAGTAACATTGGCAAATATGGCTCCCCACATGGTTGATTCCATTTTCATTTTGCTGATGTTTTCTTTAGCCATGCAGAAGCTTTATAATTTGATGTAGTTACATTTGTTTATTCTTTCCTTTGTATCCCTTGCCCTAGGAGAGATATTGGGGAATATACTGCTGTGTGGGTTATCTTAAATTTTACTAGCTATGTTTTCCTCTAGGACTTTTATGGTGTCATGACTTGAGTTTAATTTTCTATATGATGTAAGTTGGTGGTCAAATTTTCTTTTTTTTTTTCTGCATGTACCTGTTCATGTCTCCCAACACCATTTATTAAAGAGGCTACTTTTACTCCACTGTATGCTCTTGCCCCCTTTGTCAAATATTGGCTGACCATGGAGACATGGGTTTATTTCTGAGCTTTCTATTCTGTTCCATTGATCTATGTGTCTGTTCTTTTGCCAGTACCAGACTGTTTTAATTACACTGGCCTTGTAATATAATTTGATACCAAATATTGTAATCCCTCCTACTTTGTTCTTCTTTCTCAAAAGTGCTGAGGCTATTTGGGGTCATTTTAATTCTATATAAGTTTTTGGAATATTTGTTCTATATGTATGAAATATGTCATTGGTATTTTGATAGGGATTTCATTGAATGTATAGATTGCTTAGGGTACTATGGACATTTTAATAATGTTAATTTTTCCAATCCATGAACATGGTATATACTTCCCTTTATTTGTGTCTTCCTTAACTTCTTTCTTCAATGTTCTGCAGTTTTCCGAGTACAGATCTTTTACCTCCTTGGTTAAGTTTATTCCTAGGTATTTTTTTTATTGTTGCTGTAGTAAATGGGATTTTTGTCCTAGTTTCTGTTTCTGCTATTTCATTGTTGGGGAACAAAAATGCTTTGATTTTTGGAATATTGACTTTGTATCCCACTGTTTTTGCCACATTTACTTATTAGGACTAGGAGTTTTTTGGTGGAGCTTATAGGGTTTTCTATGTATGGTATCATGTCATCTGCAAACAATGTCAATTTTACTTCCTTCTTTCCAATTTGGATACCTTTTGTTTTTCTTGTCTGATTGCTTTAGCTAGAACTTCCAATTGCTGTAGCTAGAACTTCCAATACTATGTTGCATAGAAGTGGTGAAAGCAGACACCGTTGTCTTGTTCCTGATCTTAGTGGGAAAGCTTTTAGTGTTTGCCCGTTGAATATGATCTTGGCTGCAGGTTTCTCATATATAGCCTTATTATGTTGAGGTATGCTCCTACTCCCATTTTACTGAGTGTTTTTATTATAAATGGGTACTGTACTTTGTCAAATGCTTTTTCAGCATCTATTGATATGACCATATGATTTTTGTCTTTCATTTTGTTTATGTAATGTATCACATTTATTCCACTTGAATTCTACTTGATCATAGTGATGATCTTTTAGTTGCTGTATTATACATTAATTGCTGAATTCAGATTGCCAATATTTTGTTAAGCTTTTTAGCATCTGTGTTCATCAGTAATATTGCCCTGTAGTTTTCTTTCTTTGTTGTGTTTTTACCTGTTTTTGGAATTAGTATAATACTGGCCTCACAAAATAGTTTAGGAGTCTTCCCTCTTCTTGTATTTTTTGAAGTAGTTTTGAGAAGTATAGGAGTTAGCTGTTCCCTAAATGTTTGGTAAAATTGACCTTTGAAGCCATACAGTCCTGAGTTTTTGTGTACTGGGAGGCTTTTTTTTTTATTATTGCTTCAATTTCACTAGCTCTTATTGGTCTAGTCAAGCTTTCTGCTTCTTCTTCATTCAGTTTTGGAAGATTATATGTTTCCAGAAATTTGTCCACTTCGCCCAAGTTGTCAGATTATTTTGTCATATATTTTTGTTTGCATTTCTATGGTACTGGTTGTAATTTTTCCTCTTTCATTTCTGGTTTTATTTATTTGGATACCTTCTCTTTTTTCTTGATGAATCTGGTTAAAGGTTCATAAATTTTGTTCATGTTCTTGAAGAACCAGCTTCTGGATTTATTGATCCTTTGAATTGTTCTTTGAGTCTGTGTATTTTAATTCTGCTCTAAACTTGATTATTTCCTTCTTTCTACTTGCTCTGTGCATCATTTGTTGTTATTCTTCTAGTTCTTGTAGATCTAGGATTAAGTTGTTTATCTGAATTTTTCTTTTATAGGTAGGTCTATATTGCTAAAACTTCCCTCTCAGCACTGCCTTCACTGTGCCCCATAGGTGTGGGGCTCTTGTGTGTTCATTTTCATTTGTTTCCAGAAACTTTTAAATTTATTTTTGATCTCATTGTTGACCCATTCATTGTTTAATAGTATATTACACAGTCTCAATTAATTTGAATGTTTTTGAGTTTTTTTCCTTGAGATTGGTTTCTAGTTCCAGCCATTGTGATTCGAGAACATGCTTGCTGTGATTTCAATTTTTTTGAATTTGTTAAGTCTTGTTTTGCCACCTATCATGTGGTCTATCTTTGAAAATATTTCATATACCTATGAAAAGAAGGTATGTTTTACACCTTTAGGATGAAAAGTTCTGTATATATCAATTAAGTCTATTTGATCTAGAGTGTAGTTCAGTGTCACACTATCCTTGTTGATTCTGTTTGGAAGATTTTTCCATATGGACAGTGGCATGTTAAAATTCCCTACTATAAATGCATTGCTGTCTATATCTATTTTGATGTCCACCAAGATATTCTTTATACATTTGGGTGCTCCTATTTTGTGTGCATATATGTGCATATATGTTTATAATTATATCTGCTTGATGGATTCTTCCCTTAAGTATTATGGAGTGTCCTTCTGTGTCTCTTTTTATGGCCTTTGTTTTGAAATCTATTTTGTCTGATATAAGTATTGTTACCCCATTTTTTATGTCCATTTGCTCAGAATATTTTTTTCCATCCCTTCACTTTCAGTCTGTGTAGATCTTTTGTTCTGAGGTGGTTCTTGTAGACAGCAAAAATGTGGGTCATGTTTTTTTATCCATTCAGCTACTCTATGTCTTTTGATTGGAGCATTTAATCCATTTACATTTAAGGTTGTTAATGATATGTACTTATTGACATTTTCCCCTTTTGTACCTGTGTTTCCTCCTGCCCCTTTCTCTTCATTTTCTAAAAGCAGTCCCTTTATCATGCCTGGCAATCAATACTGGTTTGGTGGAGATATATTCTTTTAGCTTTCCTTTGCGTGGGAAACTTTTTATTTCACTTTCCATTTTAAATGAGAGCCTTTCTGTGTAGAGTAGTCTTGGTTGCAGGTCTTTGCTTTTTCATTACTTGATTTCTTGCCATTTCCTTCTGGCTTGTGTTTCTGTTGAGAAATCTGCTGATAGCCTTTTTGGAGCTCCCTTGAATGTTAGTATTTGTTTCCCCCTTGCTGCCTTTAAGATTCTCTTTGTCTTGGAATTTAGCCATTTTAATTATGATGTGTCTTATAGTGGACCTCCTTGGGTTCATCTTGATTGGGACCCTCTGTGCTTCCTGAACTTGTGTTACTTTTTCTCTCATCAAGTTAGGAAAGTTTCCTATCATTACTTTTTCAAACAGGTTTTCTATCCCTTGCTCCTCTTCTTCTCCTTGTGATATCCCAATTATGCAGATATTATTATGTTTCATGTTGTCCTGCAGGTCTTTTAACTCCTCTTCATTCTTTTTGAGTCTGTTTTCATTGCTCTGTCTGGGAATTTTTTTTACCTTGTCTTCTAGCTCACTGACTTGACCCTCTGCTTCATCTAACTGCTTTTAATTCCTTCTACTGTATTCTTCATCTCAGATATTGTATTTTTTATTTTCTATCTCTTAGCTCTTATTGATGTTTCTTTGTCCTTTTTCATGCTGGTATTGTTTTCAGTAACTTTCTTGTTTCTTCTTCCTTGTTTCCTGGAGTTCTTTGTAGTTCTCACTAAGGTCCTAGAGCATGTTTATAACCATTATTTTGATAGCCATGTCTGATAGCTTGCTTGCCTCTATTTCATTTAGCAGTTCTTCTGGAGATTTCTCATTTTCTTTTAATTGGGGGTTGTTTCTGTCTTTTCATTTTAGATGACTGTTCTTGTTTGTTTCTGCTTCTTAGATTGATCTTCTTTGACTCCTTGTTTTCATGATGTAAAATTCTGTGGTAGAAGACCTGTGGGACTCAGTGGTGCAGTCTCCTCCATCTCCTGACCTTGATGCTCTTGGGCTGCCCTATATTCCATTTGTGTGGGGTCCCTTGTTATAGTTGAATTTAGGTTGTTTTGGGGTCATTCTTTGGTGGGTCCTTTTCTCCATTTGGTTGACTGTACTCCACCCACTATGTCTTATATGCTGTTGTACAGGTGCTGCCAGAACCAAACCAAACAGCCCAGGAAACAAACCCACACTTGCTAAAATAGTCCCCGCAACCACACTATCAAGAGCAAATGAGCAACATCAGCAAAGGTGTAAAGGGATTAAGACTCTTTTCAGAAAGGAAAAATGAATATGGGATGACTAACTGTAAGAAAACTGATTTTTCCAGGGTAAAGGGGGGAGCAATAATAAGAGTAGGAAGTAGAGATAAGGCACAAATGGAAAGGAAAAATTTACATCATAAATTAATAAGGAAGAAGGGAAGGCAGGATGGAGTAACAGAAGGGAAATATATAGTATTAGGGTTAAACTAAAATTTAAAAATATATAGGCATACACACACACATACACATATATATATAGTGAGAGAAAAGAAAAACAATATATATTATATAATTGTAATATTAATATATTAATATATTTATTATGCATCAATACAATATATGATTATATACAATATATAACTATATATGATATATAATTATATATTAATATAACATCAACACAGAATATTATATTTTATTATATTAATATAGATATTCTTTAATATCTATAATATATATTTAAGTATAATATTAACATAGAATATTGTATTAATGTATATAATATGTATTAATATAATTAATATAATATTAAAATAGGGACCTAGTCAGAGAAAAAGATCCACTACAGCAGTATGAACAACAAATGAACTAAGGGTGGAATTGGAATACAAGGGGGGTAAAAAGAAAGAAAAACTTTGAGAAGTCTAAAGTAAAGTAATGTTATTTTGAAAGGATAGAGGGAGAGCGAATACTGAGTGGGGAATTTAAACCAGGATGAGACAGTGAAAAATTAATATTTACAATAGAAAAAAAGAAAGGGCAGGAGGAAGAGTACATGGAATAGGAGAGGGGAACAGTGAAATTCAAGATTTGAAATACAAAAATTGTGACTATATAGAAATAAAATTGAAGGAATGCAACCACAACCACCTTATCCACAAGCAATAAACAAAGATTGATAATGGTGGAGAGAGAATATATTTTAAGAACAGGAAAAAGAGTGTGAAATTACTGATGACAATTACGAATGATTTTGAGAGGCTGTAGGTGGGGAAAATAGTAGAATAAAAACTCATAGCAAGAAAGAAAATAGAATTTAGAAACAAAATTAAGCTGAGGAAGGGAGAAAGTAAAATGGAGTATGAGGAAGGAAGAACAAAATATGAGAATTTGAAATAAACTGTAATATAAAACCTGGTGACATATTAGGCCCAAATTTGAAGGATATGAAATGAATGTTGAGAAGCTATGTAGGAGAGAAGATAGTGCTTTTTGTTACACCTATCTCTCTTTACTCTGCTGGGTTTAGTGGATCAGGGCCTGGGGAACTGTGCAGCTCATAGTGTCTGGCAGAGATTTTTCTTCTTTCCCCTGTGGAAATGTATGCGGCAAGATACTCCTGAGCCTGGATTTGCTGATCTGGCTGGCAGCAGCAAATCTCAGGTGTTCAGTTATTGCATTCCAGTGCCAAGCCTGCCACTCTCTGGCAGGAGGTTTGGCCAGAATTCTCCACCTGGAAAGGCCCTGCTTCTGAACCGTGCTGGGTTGGGTCTTATTGTTCCTTCTTTGTACTCTATTCTTCTAAGTTTTTGATTAGGAAAGCTGCTGTGCCAGCACACAGGTATGCTAGCATCAGGCCCCTGCCAAGTCCAGGTTATGTCTCAGCTCCCCTTTTAGAAGAGTTTCTTTGTGGTCTCCAAGCTGTAACACCAGTCCCTAGGGGGCTGTTCTCCATATGCTTCTCCTCCCCCCAAATCATATGGTCTCTCATGATCAGGGCTGGCCACTGACTTTTAGAATCTCAGAGTTTTAGATAAATTTTCTCTCTGGATCTTTCTGGAGAGATGTGTTGGGAAGAGCCCTGCAGCTATATAATAAACACAAAGCCCTGGAGGAGACCCCGCTCTTCCACAGCTCTTCAGGCTTGGGCAGTCCTGCTCCTGCTGTGCTGTTTCTGTGGCCCACACCTCTCAGGCCTCCTCTCTCTGCTCTGGCAGCTCCTGGCTACTGAGCTAGTCTGCCACTGCCCCAACTTTGTACAGCCAGAAGGTTTGAGTTGAGGCCTGGGCTGGGCTGGGCTTGCTTATAAAGCCTGGACCACCAGCTTCTGGGTGGCCTGCAGGCAGGCCAGTTCTTGCCCACTGCTAAGAACTCCCCACATTTTCACCCATGTTCAAGCTTACTCACAGGGGCTCTCACACACTCTCTGACCTGCGTTTTTACTGCTCATCCTGTCTGTGTCTGGGAGCAAGTGGACAGAGCTATCAGCTACTCTGCTACCATCTTGGATTTCCTTCTTTGACTCTAGATGATAACCTCTCTGGGTAGAGAAATCTTGGTAATTATTTTTGTCAGTCCCTTCTGGCCTGCAAACTTTCTACTGAGAAATCAACTGACAGTTGTCCAGTCTGCAGGCTGCGTGAAGCCCAGGATGGCTGTGAATATGGCCCATGACAAAATTGTAAATTTACTTAAAACATTGAGACTTTTTTGTAATTATGTGCCACAATGTATTTAATGTGTAGGTCAAGACAATTCTTCCATTGTGGTACAGAGATGCCAAGAGGTTGGATACCCCTAGTCTATGGGATTCTCTTGTACATAACTAATTAATTGCTTTTCTCTTCCTACTTTTAAGATTCTCTGTCTTTCCCTTTTGGCCTTTTAAATTATGATGTGTCTTAGTGGGATCTCTTTTTGTTCCTCTTGTTTGGGGCTCTCTGTCCTTCTTTGACTTGAGCATTTACTTCCTTGACCAGGTTAGGGAAGTTTTAAGTTATTTATTTAAATAGGTTTTCAATTTCTTGCTCTCTCTTCTTTCAGTAACCCTATGATGCAAATGTTGATTTGCTTGCTATTGTCCCATACACCTCTTAAAGTATCCTCATTTTTAATTTTTTTTTTGTTTTTGCAGTTCCAATTAGGTATTTTCTACTACCTTTTCCTCCAGATCACTGATTTGATTCTTTGCCACATGTAATCTCTTATTCTCATGTATTCTTCATTTCAGTTATTCTTTATTTCTGACTGATTCATTTTTGTTTTATATCTCCATTTTTATGTTTCCTATCTTTCTTGAAGTAGTCACTCAGTTCATCTATTCTTCCCCTAAGTTCACTGAGCATCCTTATAACCAGTGTTTTGAACTCTGGATCTGGTAGTTTGCTTATCTGCATTTTGTTTTGCTTATCTGCATTTTGTTTTGACTGTTTTTCTATAGTATTGTCCTATTCTTTCATTCTGGACATACTGCTTTGTCTCCTCATTTTGGCTCTTCCCCTCCCCAACCATGTTTGTTTCTATGTATGAGTTAGATCTACGATGTCTCCCAGTCTTGGTGGTGTGGCCTTATGTACTACATGTCTTGTGGGGCCCTGTGGCACAGTCTCTCTGTACACCTGAACTTGGTGCTCCAGGGGTGTCCCTTGTGTAGAATATTTGTGCTCTTCTACTGTATTTGAGCCTTGATTGCAATTGGCACATTAGTGGCTGAGTATGACCCTCAGGTTGACGCCCTTTGACTACAGTAGAGGAACTATTTTGCTGGGGCCAATCCCATAGGATAGGGGGTACTTTAGAGGGTCTCTGATGTCAGCCAAGTTGACCTTTTCAGGTGTGTTGTTTTGGAACTGGTTTGGTGATGCTCTCGTGGTCTGAGGTGAGACCCTGGGTATGTTCTGAACCCTTTTAAGAGGAGCTCCAATGTAGGCCAAAGGAAGCCACATTTTGTGCCCTGCTTGAGGTCTCCTGATGGCAGCTACAAAGTGGTATGTAGTTGGTTGCCACTTGTACTGGGTTTGAAAGTGTTGGGGTAAGCTGTGCTAGAACCAAGTCTGGCTGCCACTCTTGCTGGGCTTGGAACCCTTTGCTGGGCACCACAATGTGAGCTGAGACCAAGTGCCACTAGTTCTAGGCTTGCAGGTCCTCAGCGGAAGCTATGTTCCAGGTCAACAATGGAGACAGCATGTGTGAGACCTGGGGCCACCTAATGGGAGTTATTATGCAAGTTGAGAATGGTTGCTGTTTATGATGGGCTTGGGGCCACCTAACAAGTGGTACAGGGTGCTCCCATGACAGCAGCTCCTTCTTTGGAGTTTGAAGATCTTAGATTTTAGAAAATTTTAACAACGTAAGCCTAGGCAGGCTGCTTACATGGAGAATCCACTGGAAACAGCTTGGGCCTGGTGGACTAACTGTGTGGGGTGGAGGAATTTCAGAAAATCACCAGGGCTAGGTGAGCAGTGTTAGCCACGTTCATGAAGATCTCAAATTTGGTGCCTACTTGTGCCTGCCAGCTGGGCGGAAGAAACACTCAACAAAGGAACAATCTGCTTGGCAGTACTTCCTGTCCCCAGAGAGAGCTGCCCTGAATTTTGTCCCTCCAGACCTAGCCCCGTAGAGAGTTGATTCAGTTTCCCTGTACATCTCTGGCACTTTCTGAGCTGCTGCTCCTGCACTGAAGCCCAGAGTGAGTGAGTTTGTGAGGGAAGTAGTCCATGCTTGGGCCCCTTAGGAGGTACCCCTGAGACTCCAGAAGTCTTCCATTCCACTCAGATTCATATCCCACTGACTTTTACAGCCATATGTCATGGGGACTCTTTTCCCCATCACTGTATCCCAAGCTGTGGAGCCTATGTCGGTTCGGGAGCCCTTGTTTCTCCGGTTGTCGGGGGAACCTCCACAACCACGATATTTCTTCTTTATCACCACATCATGGGTGCAGGGCCTGTCTGTTCAGCACCTCTGCCCACCCTACTAGTCTCATCATGGCTTATTCTGTACATTCTTAGTTACGGCACTTATGTTTAGTTAGTCTTCAGACATTTATCAATTATGGTTGTTTTATAATTTAGTGGTAGTTTTGACATGGTCATGGGAGGTAGTGATCACAGTCTTTACCTACTGCACTAACTTGACCAGAGTATTTTAATTTCTAATTTTTGACTTGTTGCACTAATATGCTCTCTAGTTCAGCATTTAATAGAAGAATGTTTGTTGTAGGGGTATGTGTGTGTGTTTCAAAATATAAATGCCCTGTATCAGGTTTAAAATGTTCCTCAAGATTCTTTAGTTTGCTGTGCTGGTTGTGTGTGTGTATATAAGTCATAAAGAGTATTGCATTTTATCATGTATATTCTGGATCTATTGAAATAATATTTTTCCTTTAACCTTTTAAAAAGGTAAATTTAATTACAGTTGACCCTTGAGCAACATAGGGGTTAGGGACACTACCTGACCAATAACAAATTGGTAAAAAATTCTCATGTAATTTTAAGCTGGCCCTCTGCAGACGGAAAATAGTAATTTATTTTGGATGTTACTCCACCCTTGCATTCCTAGAACAAGTTCCACTTGATGACGTGTTATTTTTGTATGTAGGAAACTGGTTTGAGCCTACTAATATTTTAAGATATTTCTGCCTGCGTTGAAAAAGAAGGATTGGCCTTCTTTTTAATGTTTTTAAAAAGTATGTTTTTAATGTTCTTGTCAGGTTTTAGTTGCATAGTTATATTATTCTCATAAAATTAGTTGAACAGCTTTTCCCTTTTTTAACCCTAGAAAAAGTTTGTATATGATTGCTAGTATTGTTTTAGATATTCAATAGCATTTACCACGAAGCTATTTATATCAGTTTTCCTTGTGAAAAGGTTTTAAAGTAAATATTCAGTTTAAAAGATAAGAGCATACAGTTTTCCATTTCCTCTGTGTCCATTTTGATCATATATTTTAAGAGATTTATTCAATTCATCCAACTTTTCACATTTGTTGATGTTAAGTTGTATAACGTGTCCTCTTATTATCTTTGTAATATTTGCCTTTTGGTCTGGATTTTCAAATTTGTTGATGTGAAATTGTTCCTCATTTCCTCTTATTATCTCTGTAACGTCCATAGCATCTATAGAAATGACCCGTTAAAGTTAGGTTTTATTGTTTTAAAATATGTATTTCTAGAGGATTATTACTTTTACACAAACATAGTTTATTATGTCTTCTGTAGTGCCCTTTGAGATACTGTTCTCACAAACTGGAGATCTGTTGCAACCCTGCACTGAGCAAGCCTATTGGCACCATTCTTCCAAAAGGGTCAAATGATGGCTAGCATTTTTAGTAATAAAATATTTTTCAATTAAGGTACATACATTGTTTTCTAGACATAATGCGATTGCACACTTAGTATACTGTAAGTAACCTTGATAGGCACTGAGAAACCAAAAAATTCATGTCACACACTTTATTGCAATATTTGGTCTAGCGTGGTGTTCTGGAACTGAACCTGCAATATGTATGAGTTTTTCCTGTATGTCTTTCCAGAAAACAATTTTTGGATTTCTTCATTCTCATAAATTGCTTAATTTTAATAGGTATATGTTCTGATTAACACTTTGCTAATTGATTTTGAGTTTAACTGTAGTCAGAGAACACATGCTATATGATATAAGTACTTTGAAATTTGTTGAGACTTGGTTTATGGAAAATTTCAGTAAATGTTCTATGTGCACCTGAAAATGTGTATTTTGTAGTTATTGGATGCAGGTTCTATACATGCCAATTCAATCTAACTTGTTGAAACTTGGTGCTGAAATATGGTATTTATTTCTACCTGCATGTTTTCTCATTTACTAAGAGATATGTTAAAACTACCTATGATCGTGAATTTCTTTCTCCTTTCAGTCTGTCAGTTTTTTTCTTTTTAAGGCTGTATTGTTAGTTGTATAAAATTTAGACCTGTGATATTTTTCTAGTAGATTTAAATAGGCTGTTCTATCATTACTAGGTACTCTTTTACTATGTCTTGTCTTAACTTCTACTAAGACTGGTATTATAATGTGTAGTTATACTAGCTTTCATCCTTCAAGTTTTCTGTGTGCTCATATTTAAAGTTTGGTATTTGTGAATAGCATATTGTTGTTTTTAACTTGTGGTCTCACAGAATGCCTTTCAAGTGTACTATTTAGACTATTCATAGTAAATGCAATTTGTAATATTTGTAGATTTAATTATACTATCTGTATGTATTTTTAAAGATTTTATATATTTTTAAAGATTTTATTTATTTATTTTTAGAGAGGGGTAAAGGATGGAGAAAGAGAGGGGGAGAAACATCAATGTGTGGTTGTTTCATGTGTCCTCCACTGGGGACCTGGCTGGGAATCGAACCGGCGATGCTTTAATTCGCAGACTGTGCTCAATCCACTGAGCTACACCAGCCAGAGCTGTATATTTTTCTTATTTCTTTCTTCTTTATATAATATTTTTTATTTTAATTGTTCGAGTACAGTTTTGTCTTTTACTCCTACCCAGCCCTTGCCCCCTCCCTCCCATTTCCACACCCCTAGTTTTTGTCCATGTATCTTTTATACTTGTTCCTGTTATGATTTTATATAATTTTTAATATAATTAACTCGGTAATTATATATTTTTCATCTCTTTGATGGTTTACACAAATAAAGCCTACTATACATTACACCTTTTATCACTGTCCAGCAAAGAAATTGCGTTTTTTTCCAGTCTCATCATTTGTGCTAGCGTTTCATGTTACAATGCTTCAGTGCCCTAATTCCTATAAGAAATTATTATTGTTAGTTTTTATTCTGTATATGAGGGTGTGTATATGTATACATTTACAGATATTAATCTTTTCTAGAATACTTCATTTCTTTCTGAATTTTCATATCATCATGTGAGATAATTTTCTTCTACTTGAAAGATATTGCTTAGTATATTTTATAGTATGAATCAACCAGGGGAATATTTTTCTTTTGCCAATATTTTAAAGAATAATCCAATTGGCTATAGACTTATATGTCAGTAGTTACTTTTTTGAAATGTTGAAATGTTTTAAAATTTTATATATTTTTAATTGAAGTATAATTGACATATTACATTGTTATGCAAGAATTTTTGATATATGTATATAACACAATAACAAGTCTAGTTGACATTTGTCACTGTATGTCATTATAAATTTTTGTGATAACTTTCAAATAGAAATACACTATTAACTGTAGTCATCATGTTGTACATTACATCTTTATGACACTTATTTTATAACTGGAAGTTTGTACCTTCTCACCTCTGTCCCCTTTGTCCAGCAACCTCCAATCTTCGGGTATCTATAGAACGTTTATTTTTTCAGATTACATATATTTGTGAGATCATATCATATTTGTTCTTTTTTGAGTTATTTCACTTAGCATAATTCCGTTTCCTCCATGTAGTCACAAAAGGCAAGATTTCATGTCCAAATAACATTCCATTGGGTGTATATATATATGTGTGTGCATATATATACACATACACACACATTCTTTTACACACACAGTTGACCCTTGAACAATGCAGGGGTTAGAGGTGGTTACCACCTCAGAGTCAAAAATCGCAACAGAACTAAAGTCAGCCCTCCACATATGCAGAATTCCAACTTCGGATGAAAAATACAGATGGCCATTGAACAATGGATTTCAGTTTAAACAGATCCATGCATTGTACTGTATGTTTACATCTTTGTATATATCCATTCATTCATCAATGGACATCTATGTTGCATTCCTATGCTGGCTATTGTAAAGATTGCTGCAATGAACTTAGAGGAGGGGATGCGTATCTCTTTTCAGGTTAGTGTTTTCATTTTATTTGGATAAACACCCAGAAGTGGAATAACTAATCATATGATAGTTTTAATTTTTTGAGTAACCTTCATACAATTTTCCACAGTGGTTGCACCAATTTATACTCCCACTAATAGTGCACAAGTGTTCCCTTTTCTCCATATCCTCACCAATACTTGTTACTTTTTTGTCTTTTTCAAAAGAACCATCTAACAGGTATGAGGTGGTATCTCATGGTGGTTTGGATTTGCAATTTTCTGATGGTTATTAATGTTGAGTACCTTTCCATATACCTGTTGGCCATCTGTATGTCTTTCAGGGAAAAAATGTCTAGGTCTGCCCATTATAAAATTTGATTGTGTTTTTGCTATTAGGTTGTTTGAGTTCTTTATAACTTTGGAGATACTAACCACTTTTCAGATATGATTTCCAAATATGATATATTCTCCCATTCAATAGGTTGCCCTTTCATTTGGCTGATATTTTTTCTTTGCTGGGAAATTTTCAGATCAATGTAGTCCCACTTATTTTTGTTGCTTTTGGGTGGGGGGGATTTGACACCAAGAGCAGTCATTGCAAGGCTGATGTCAAGGAGCTTACAACCTACATTTTTTCCTGGAATTTTGTGGTTTTGATCTTACCTTAAAGTTCAATTCACTTTGAGTTAATTTTCATGTATGGTGTAAGATAGCCATTCAGTTTTATACTTTTTCATGAGGCTGTCCAGTTTCCCCAAAATTGTTTATTGAAAAGGCCATCCTTTATCCATTGTATATTCTTGTCTTTTTTGTCATAATTACCATAAACATGTCAATTTATATCTGGGCTTTTTATTCTGCTCCTCTAATCTATATGTTTGTTTTTATGCCAATAGCATACTGTTTTGATTAGTGTAGCTTTATAAAACTGTTTTAAATAAATTAGCATAATGCCTCCAGCTTTGTTTTCATTTGTCAATATTGCTTTGTCTGAGTTTTTTTTTATGGTTCGATACAAACTTTAGGAATGTTTGTTCAATTTCTGTTAAAAATGCAATTGGAATAGCATTAAGTGATCCTTTTTAAAACAGGAGTAAATGAACAAAATTTATTATATGAATGTACCTTCAGTGGTACCATACAAAAATGGGACCCCAAATACATCAGGCAGTTGAGGGTTTTTTTTTTTTTTTTTTTTGCCATTGTGGACCAAGGAGAAAGAAAGGTAAAAGGTCTAGAGTCAAAGGACATTGACAATTTACAGGTAGTTGAGGGAGAGTGGAACACACACAGTGGGCAAATTCTCATTACACAACCCAGAAACAATGGGACCCAAGGGGATCTAGTAAAAAGGGCCCTGCCTGCAGCCTACCACACAAAAGAAAACATGCTAAGAATCCCATCATGGAGCAGGTCTTCCCATCCGAATCTTAGGTAGAAAAGTGGACAGGGTCAAATGCTTTATTTCTAAGTTTTTAAAATATTTTAACCACAGTCCACATTCAAGATTATATTAGTTTCAGGTGTATAGCATAGTGGGTAGACACATCTTACCAAGTGATCTCCTAGGTAAGTCTAATGCCACTTGATACCATGCATAATTATTGCAATGTTGACTATATTCCCTATGCTGTACTTAACAAACCTATGGCTATTTTGTAATTACCAATTGTACTTCTTAATTCCTTCATCTTTTTTTACCCAGTCCCCTCTGGCAAATACCAATTTGTTCTCTGCATGTATGAGTTAATTGCTTGTTCATTAAGTGAAAGTATAATACCCTCTCGGTCCATCCCTGTGGTTGAGAATGGTAAGATTTCATTCTTAGGGCTGAGTAGTATTCCATTGTATATATGCACCTCTTCTTTATCTACTCTTTTACTGACTTAACACTTTGGTTGCTTCCATATTTGGCTATTGTAAATAATGCTGCAATGAACATAGGGTGCATACATGTCTTCAAGTTAGTGTTTTGGATTTCTTCAGAAAAATACACACCAGTGAGATCACTGGGTCATATGGTAGTGTTATTTTTTTTTTTGAGAAACCTCCATACTGTTTTCCAAGGAGACTGCACCAATTTGCAATCCTACCGACACCGCCTGACAATTCCCTTTTCTCCACATCCTCATCACAGTTCTGTGTGTGTGTGTGTGTGTGTTTTCATGATAGTCATTCTGACAGGTATAAGGTTGATGGTTAGTGATGTTTGGCATCTTTTCACATGCCTAATGAGCATCTGTAGGTCTTCTTTGGAGAAATGTTCATGACCTCTGTCCATTTTTAGGTTGCCTTGTTTTTCTTTGTGGTGTTCTATGAGTTCCTAATGTATTCTGGATGTTAACCCCTTATTAGATGTATCACTGGCAAGTACCTTCTTCCATTCTGCAGATCGTCTCTTCATTGGGTTGATGCTTTCAGATGTGCAGAAACCTTTTAGTCTGATGTAGTCCCACTTGCTCTTTTGTTTCCCTTGCCCTAGAAGACATATAGGACAGAAAATATTACTGAGAGCAATATCAGAGAGTTTACTGCCTATGTTTTCTTGTAGAATTTTTACAGTTTCAGATCTTACATTTAATTCTAATTCATTTTGAGATTATTTTTGTATATGGTGTAAGAAAGTGGTCTAGCTTCACTTGTTTTTTGCAAGTACTCATCTAGTTTTCGTAGTGCCATTTATTGAATAGAGTATCTTTACCCCATTGTATATACTTTCCTCATTCATTATAAATTAACTGACCATATAGGTGTGTGATGTGTGGGTTTAGTTCTGGGCTGTCTATTCTGTTCAGTTAATCCATGTATCTGTTTTAATGTCAGTATTGTGCTGTTTTATTATAACCTTGGTATTGTGATACTTCCAATATTGTGCTTCTTTCTCAATTTATTTAGCTATTTGGAGTCTTTTGTGGTTCTGTATAAACTTTAGGATAATTTGTTCTAGTTCTGTAAAAATGCCATTGATATTTTGATAGGTGTTGCATTGAATCTGTATATTGCTTTGGATAATATGAACATTTAACAATATTAATTCTTCTAATCCATGAGCACAAACTAATCTTGTTTCCTTCTTCAGAGTCTTCTAGTTTTCAAGCACAGTCCTTTGAATTCTTTTGGTGGACTCTTTGGGGTTCTCTAATATAGTAATTAATATAGTAATTTATGTCATCTGCTGGTGTTTAATCTATTCAATGCATTGTTAAATTTGGTTTGCTAATTTTTGTCAAAGATTTTTGTATTTATGTTCATTAGGGATATTGGTCTGTAATTTTCTATTTTTGTGGCATCTTTTTTGAATTCAGGAATGCAGGCTTTATAAATTAAGTTTGGCAGTGGTTTGTCCTTTTCTATTTTTTGGAATAATTTAAAGAGGGTTGGAAGTAATTCTTTCAATGTTTGGTGGAATTCAACAGTTAATTCATTTGCTTCTGGGTTTTTGTTTGAATTAATTAAAGACTATTGGAGTTGCTTTATCTTTTTTCAATCACAGTTTACATTCAACATTACTCCAGATTAGTTTTAGATGTATAGTAGCACAGCAATTAAATAATCATGTACTTTACACAGTGATCCACTTCATATTTCAAGTACCACCTGGCCTCGTACATAATTATTACAGTATTAACTATATCCCCTGTGTTGTACCTTACATTCCTGTGATAATTCTGTAATGAACAATTTGTACTTTTTAACCCCTTTAACTTTTTCACTCAGCCCCCAACCCCTGTCCCCATCACCTTTGTCTGTTCTCTGTATCTATCTGTCTGTTTCTCTTGTTTACTTTGTACTTGTTTACTTTGTACTTTATATTCCACAAGTATGAGAAATCATATGTATTTGTCTTTGTCTGACTTATTTCACATAGCATAATACCCTCTAGGTCCATTCATGCTGTTGAGGGTAGGATCTTATTCTTTGTTTATAGCAGAGTAGTACTCCATTGTATCTATGTGACATAGCTTTATTATCTACTCATCTACTGATGGGCATTTGGGTTGCTTCCATATCTTTATTATAAATAATGCTTTAAAGAACATGGGGGTGCATATATTCTTTCAAATTAGTGTTTTGGTTTTCTTCAGATGTATTCCAAAAGTAGAATTGCTGGCTCATAAGACAATTCAATTTTTATTTTTTTGCAGAACCTCTGTACTGTTTTCTGTAGTACTTTCACCAATGTGCATTCCCACCAACAGTGCACGAGATTTCTTTTTTTTCTCCACATCCTTACCAACGCTTGCTGTTTGTTGACTTATTGATGATAATCATTCTGACAGGTGTAGGGATGGTTTAGATTTGCATTTCTCCCATTAGTGATGTTGAGAAACTTTGCTTATGCCCATTGGCCATCTTTATGTCTTCTTTGGAGGGGTATTTCTTCAGGTCTTCTGCCTACTTTCTAACTGGGTTGTTTTTCTGATGTTGAGTTGCCTGAGTTCTTTTAAAATTTTGGATATTAACCCCTTATAGTTGTATCTTTGGTAAAATATCTTCCTCCATTCAGTACACTGTCATTTTGTAATAGTTTCCAGTCCTGTGCAAAAACTTTTTAGTCTGATGTAGTCTCATTTATTTGTTTCCTTTGCCCAAGGGGCCATGTCAGAAACAATATTGCTGAAAGAGGTGTTCGGGTTTTCTATTTATGATTCAGACTTGGTAGATTGTATGTTTCTAGGTTTTCTTTTTCATTCCTTCTAGGTTGTCCTATTTATTGGCATATCATTTTCACAGCAGTTTCTTATGATCCTTTGTATTTCTCTGGTATCATCTGTAATGTCTCCTCTTTCATTTGTTTTCACATATTTGACTCCATGCTCTTTATTTCTTGTTGAGTCTAGTTAGAGTTTTTCAACTTTCTTTTCAAACAACCAGTTTTTACTTTCATTTATCTTTTCTTTTTTCCCAATTTTTAAATTTATTTTTCAAGTACAGTTTTCTGTCTATTACTCCCATCCCAGTGCTCCCATTTCCACCCTTCTTAGTTGTTGTCCATGTCATTTATCTTTTCTAATTTTTTTTTTAGTCTTTATTTTGTTTCCTTCTAACTTTGAGTGTATTTGCTTTTTCCTACTTTCTTGAGATGCAGAGTGAGCCTGGGTTTTTTTTTTTCTTTTTGATGTAGGTATTTATTGCTGTAAACTTCTCTTAGAACTGCTTTTGCAGTATGTTGTACTTCCAGTTTCATTTATCTCAAGGTATTTGATCCATTGTTCTGCAGAATGTCACTCAATCTCCACATACTTGCCTATTTTTCTCTTTTCATCTTGTAGTTAATGTCTAGTTTTCTACCATTGTAGTTGGAAAAGATGCTTTGATATTATTTAATGCTTTTCAAATTTATCTACTTCCTGTTTGGTATCTGCTAGCCAGTTAGTCACCTCAGATACACAAAAGCCAAGGGAAAACAGGGAGCCTGTCGATTAAGCTCCTGACAGTCTCAGGTTGCTGCTAAGTCTGTCTCACATGGAGATATTGGAAAAGTGCTGTTTTGAAGCCTCCCCATTCTACTACTTCTGAATGCAACATTTAACTCATCCATTCTGCTTTCTTTTATTCTTTAAATTGAAAGAATTCCTCTTGGTGCTTCTTTAGTATGTTTAATCTTCTCTAGTTATTTTCTGTACAGCATCATGTTTTTTATGCCTATTTTACCCCTCTTACTGATCAACAAGGTGAGGATAGAGTTCATAACATTCATTTCTGTACATCTCATATCATTCAAGTTATATGAAATATTGTGTCTGATTAACTAATTATTTCTAATAGTATAAATAGAGCCAAATTATCCCTTATTTAATCAGGTTCATTTTACATGGATTTTGCTATGATATTATAACCGATCATTTAACAACCGATTGTACCTGTGATTTCACCTGCTCTCTACTAACCAAGTTTTATTTTGTTTTAAAATTGTTCTCTACCTTCCTCACTATATACAGTACCTTTGTGGGGAAAGATACACATGTATCCCTCTCCATACATGCAAGTTGTAACTCTAGCACTTCAGATGATAAATTTATTGTGTTGAACTTTGTACTTCTTGTCAGTATCTTGCTTGATGCTAGCTAGACACATAGTCATTGCTTAACAAATATTGTGTTTGAATTATTTTGTTTTTTGAAAACAAATATGGCACACTTTTTATAGTCTTGTATAGTTACATATGATTTACAGCAATTTGTAACATCCTTATGTGGAAAGTAAATATGGGACTGCTTTTCACTTCTCAATTAAATGTGATCTCCAAGCCACCCATAAAGCAAGAAAAAACTTTTCAGGTGGGACACAAATTTTCCCTTTAAAATCAGACTAAGGAATCTGTAGAGTGCTGTGTAGTTTTGAGTTATCCTAAAGCTGGCAAACACCTATATCTACATCTTCCACATCTGGGGCAACATCTGTTCTGCGTTGTTAGCAAAAGAAAACAAGGATATTCGGGGTAAACACCATAGCACAGTATCAAGTTCTACAAATCTAACAAACGTATTTATTTTTTCAATCAAGTGGCCAAGAAGCAGTGTGAGGCTCATACTGAGGTGCTTGATAATAGCGTTTCTCAACTCCCTTTAGAAAATGCCCTACTCCTGGCCTGGGAATAACAAGCTTTTGCATAACAGCATAGGGGCCTGTAAATAAGAAACTCATTACGCTACCTGTAACAGGCCTCTACCCTAGCCCTGCACTGGCTTGGGGAGCTTAATGAGGTGATAATGAGGAGAAAATGGTTTGGCTCCTTTTTGGCCTGGTTTGCAATGGATAGGAAAATCCCAGTCTTCGGTGAAACAGCCACCATAGAGCCCAATTCATCATTCAGGGTGGGTCTATACTAGAGAAATAATTTGCTTCTAGGCCCTGAAGTTATTTGGCTCCCCTGTCTATGGAAACAAAGCAAGCTATTCATCCACATTTGAAGGGACTGTCCGAATGACACCAATAAAGGGTGTTAAACTAGCTGGTCATTAGCATTTGAAGGGAATGGCCAAATAACACCAACAATGGGTGTTAAACCAATCCACATTGTGGGTGCGGGTGGGAACACTAGGCAATTCTAAGATTCTAAGTGGATTGATGCCAGCATTAATTTCTCACTATAAACCCAGCCTCTTCCCTAGGATTTCATATTCATGGCTGGATCAAACCTTCTTGGCAAAGCACTCCCCTTTCTTTCCCCTATAAAGAAACTAAAGCCATGAACTGGGATTGAGAATATAACCTTTAGCATAGTATTGATGAGACAGAGATCAGATCACCAAACTACTGAGTACCCAGGCCACAATCCAAAGCTATTAAGATGTTCTGTGGCAGTCCTGGCGGGGGGGGGGGGGGGGGGGGGGGGCATTTAAAAGAACACTNCTGAGACTAGACCAGTGATCAGTTTCAGTTGACATAAGCTTTTCTGTTAGGCTAAATTTTGCTGCTGAGAACTCACGAAGGAAAGGAAAATTTAAACAGAAAGATAGAGACAGAATCTCAAGAGGAAAATACCTCAACAATCACTGGGTCTGACATTTCAAACGAAATAGAAATCCTCTCTAATGGTCCTTTGGAGAGGACATTCATCCAGTCATTGAAAGCAGATAGCAACGTCAGGGAGACCGCACAGCTGGATTACAGTTGAGGTTCTACTGTGGGTGCTGCCTATTATTCTACCAGGTGGAAAATGTCAAGATGACACATGCATATGGCACTAACCCATGAATTATACTTAATTTTATTTAAGAATATATTTGGATGCATAGAAGCCTCATTTTGTTGATAATATATCAGCTAAGAGTTTAACTTATCCTGCCTAAAACAGCTAGTAAGTGCTTTAGCCAAAATTCACAGCTGAAGAACATTGTTTCCTGTGGTAGCCCACGACCATAGATCTCATTTGACAGGGGATGGTGATGTTTTAGACATACATTCCAAGGAGAGGATTTCAAGTAGATCATGACCTATTTTCATATAAGAATTTAATCTTTACCCCTCACCAAATCAACAACAAAGAATAAAAAAAGGCAAGCTCACAAAGACAAAGATAATGGGAGCGATAAAGACAGCAGTGGGGAAAGAAGTATAATAAAGTTTTATTTTTGCTTTATCTCCAAGGGATTGGAGAAGGCCAATGACAAGCAAGTTAACTCATGATGTAGAATGGGGTTAAAAAGGGTAGGGGGCTGGGTGGGGTAACAGCAAGTCTAGGCTAGGATGCTGGATGGCACTGATACCAGAGACTAGATCAGTGTGTGTTCCGCTCCCCGAACCCCTTCTTTAGGACACCAGGCTAATTCAATGTTTCCTTCCACACCCTTCAACCTCACGCCAGTTTGTGATCAATTGGTCAGATTGATTCACATCTTCTACCATAACCTTAAAGCCTAACTGACCCCCAAACATCTTTCCCCCTTACTACTGATCTCTTCTACGAACTTCCTTATTTTGCTGACTTTTAACCTCATTTTTCTATTAGGTTATTTTATTTACAGTATTAATACTTGTTGATTACCTATTCTCCCAGTTTATAGTTTCTTTTCATTTTATGGTATTTTAAGAAACATATTTAAATTTATGTAGTAATTGTACTTATCAAACTTTATTTTCTTTAATTAGCATTTGTGTATGTCTTGCTGAAGAAAATCTTTCTATGTTTCAAAAAATAGTAGTCTAAAGGCAGGTCTAAGAGAGCAGTAGAGATTGATGCTGAGCTTGTCTGCCTCACAAGAATAGATTGAATGACACAGATATTTAGAGGAAATCTTCTTGAGACACAATTGTGAGCCAATGTAACAGATTAGGCACAACAAGCAAGAAAGAGGGACTGCATAGAGAAGGCTGGTGGACCATGAGAAAGAACAGAGCTGGTAGTGCATTGAGACTCAGGCATGCAGAGTGGCCCTATCCAGCCCCTGCTGTGACTGTACACAATTAAAGCAACCGCACATGCATACATGCAGGGCTGCCCTCGTAGAATGAGAGTGAGAAGTATGGGAGTAGCTGTACTGCCCAGAGAGGGAGTAGGACCAGCAAAGTGTGATGGTGCACACAGGCAGACCTGCCTCTGATCAAAGACGGTTAAAGCAATAGGGGACACCTTGTAGAAGCTCCTCTATCAGGCAGCTCAGGAAGCATGCACTCATCAGGCTACTCCACTTGGACCCATATTCCTTCATCTAAGAGAACAAAGGAGGTACCAGACATGCCAAAATACTCAACACACCGTCTGCACAAAGACCACTCTTTCAAGACTGGAAGAGGTAGTTATTCTATCTCATAGGTACAAACATAGAACATCAAATACAATGGGGAGGCATAAGAATATGCTCCAATGAAGAAATTAGAAAAGCCAAAATAAACCAGAGATAGATAAGTTGCCTAATAAAGAATTCAAAGAAACAGTCATAAGGGTGATTAAGAGACTTGAGAATACAATAGAAAATACTTCAACCAAGAGATAGAAAATATAATAAAGAACCACCCTGGCTGGTGTAGCTCAGTGGATTGAGCACAGGCTATGAACCAAAGGGTTGTGGATCAATCCCCAGTCAGGGCATATACCTGGGTTGGGGGCCATATGAGAGGCAACCACACATTGATATTTCTCTCCCTTTTTTTTCCTTCCCCTCTTCTCTGAAAATATTTTAAACAAGAGAAAATATATAATAACCAATCTGAAATGAATAACTGGAATAACTGAAATGAACCATACATCAACAGAAGTNAGAACCACCCTGGCTGGTGTAGCTCAGTGGATTGAGCACAGGCTATGAACCAAAGGGTTGTGGTTCAATCCCCAGTCAGGGCATATACCTGGGTTGGGGGCCATATGAGAGGCAACCACACATTGATATTTCTCTCCCTCTTTTTTCCTTCCCCTCTTCTCTGAAAATATTTTAAACAAGAGAAAATATATAATAACCAATCTGAAATGAATAACTGGAATAACTGAAATGAACCATACATCAACAGAAGTCAACAACAGATTTATTAATATAGAAGAACAGGTAGTGACATGGAGGACAAGAGTGGAAATCACCCATCAGAACAATATGAAAAAAATGTTTTCATGAGGATAGTAGGGGAGATCCCTGGGATAGCATCAAGTGCTCCAATATTTGCATTGTGGGGTTTCCAGAAGAAAAAGTGAGAGAGAAGGGCATAAAGAATATCTGAAGAGATAATGTCCAAAACCTTCCCAGTTGTGGGAAAGAAACAGACAGGCAGGTCCAGAAAGCACAGATAATAAGATGAACCCAAATAGAGCCACATAAAGACATACTGTAGTTAAAATGGCAAAAAAACAAGGATAAAGAAACAATCTTAAAGGGAGCAAGAATGAAAAAAAAACAAGAGATATACAAGGAAAAACTCATAAGTCTATCAGTGGATTCTCAGAAGCAAATTTATGGACTAGAAGGGAGTGGCAGAATCTGTAACCTAGAATGTATTATCTAGCAAAGTTATCATTCAGAATAGAGAGAGAGTTGCTCAGACAAGCAAACACTAAAGGCGTTCACCACCACTAAACTTGCCTTTCAAGAAATATTAAAGGACAGGAAAAAAATATCTCACTGGTAGAGGCACAAAAGTAGGAAGAAAATAATAGAATAGAAATAGATTAATTAAAATTAAAAACAATATAAAAGACTAAAGAAATTAAAAGGATAAATAAAATTGACAAACTTCTATTGAGACTTAATTGAGCAAAAAAGAAAACAAAATTAGAGATGAAAGATTATAGCCAATACCAGAGAAATATAAAGGATCATTAAAGAAGATGAATAATTAAATGCCAAAAAGTTCAACAATCCATAAAATATTAATACATTTCTGGAAACATAAGCTTTCCGAGACTAAAATATAGGGAGAAAAAGAGAATCTGAACAGTGAAGTCACTGTTCAGAAATTTAAGCAGTAATCACGAAACTCCCCCCAAACCAAAAACAAAACCGTATCAGATGGCTTCACAGGTGAATTCTCCCAAAATTTAAAGGAGAATTGGTACCTATCCTTTTCAAACTATTCCAAAAATTTGTAGAAAAAGGAAATCTTCCAAACTCATTTTATAAAGCCAGCATTACTCTGATACCAAACGAGACAAAGACACTACACAAGAGAGAGAATTACAGGCCAGTATCACTGATGAACATCACCAGAATTCTTAGTAAACCAAATTCAACAGTACATTGAAAGGATTATGAAACATGATCAAGTGAGATTTTTACCAGGGATACAAGAGTTGTTCAACACCCTCAAAACAATTAATGGAATTTATCACATCAACAAAACAAAGAATAAAACTCATGTGATTTTCTTCATAGATATAGAAAAATGTCTGTCAAAGTTCAAAATTCATTTATGATTTAAAAAATCTCAAAAAAATTGGTATACGAGAAACTTACCTCAAGTTGATAAAGGTTATATATGACAAGGCCACAGCTAACATCATACTCAATGATGAAAAGTTGAAAGCTCTTTTTCTGAGATCAGGAACAGTATATTCTATACAGCACTAAGGTCTTAGCCACAGCCATCAGACAAGAAAAAGAAATAAAAGGCATCCAAACTGGAAAAAAAGAAGTAAACCTATTACTTTTTGCAGATGAAATTATACTACATATAGAAAACCCTAAAGAATCCAATAAAAATTAATAGAATTAATTAAAAAATTCAGTGAAATAGCAGGATAGAAAATATAAAGAAGTCTGTTACTAAAACAACAAACTGAAGAAATTAAGAAAAACCCCATTTATAATTGCAGTTCCTATTTCATAATAAAATAGAAAAAAAATAACCAAGGAGGTGAAGAGACATGTATTCTGAAAATTATATTGAAGAATAAAATTGAAGAGAACACAAATAAATGGAAGGATATACTGTGCTCAGGGATTGGAAGGGTTATGTGATTAAAATGACCATACTGCCCAAAGCAATATACAGATTCAATGCAATTCCTGTCAAAATACCAGTGACATTCTCCTCAGAACTGGAACAAATAATCCTGAAATTTTCATGGAACCACAAATGGCCACAAAAGCCAAAGCTATCTTGAGAAACAAGAACAAGGTTGGTGGTACCATGATCCCTGATTTCAGACTATCCTACAAAGCTATAAGAATGAAAAAATATGGTACTGATACAAAAAACAGATATGTAGATCAATGGAACAGAATAGAGAGCCCAGACATAAACCCTTGCTTTTATGGTAAACTAGTCTGTGACAAAGGAGGTAATAATACACAATGGAGTAAAAGCAGTCTCTTCAACAAGTGGGGCTCAGAAAACTGAACAGATACATACAGAAAAAAGGAACTGGAGTATTCTGTTACACATTTTTTAAAAAGCTCAAAATGATTTAAAGACTTAAATGTATGGCCTGTATGGCCTGAAACCATACAAATCTGAGAAGATAACACAGGTAGTAAATTATCGGACATCAGACTGAGTAATCTTTCTGGATACCTCTCCTCAAGCAAGAGAAGCCAAAGCAAAGATCAACAAATGGGACTTCATTAGACTAGAAAGTTTTCTTACAGTGCAGAAAACCATCAACAAAACAAAATAACAACCTGCCGAATAGGAGACTATTTTCAAATGTGTATCAAATAAGGTATTATTATCCACAATATAGAAGTAATCCCTAAAACTCACTAACAAAAAAAAAATAAGCAATTTGATCAAAAAAGTGGGCAGAGGATATGAAAGACACTTCTCCAAAGAAGACATACAAATGGCCAAGAGGTATATGAAACGATGTTCAACATTATTCATCATCAGGGAAATGCAAATCAAAACCACAAGATACTATCTCACACCTGTCAGAATGGCTGTTGTCAAAAGCCAACAAATGTATTGGTGAGAATATGGAGAAAACGGATCCCTTGAACATTGTTTTGGGAATATAAATTGCTGCATCCACTATGGAAAACAGAATGGCATTTTCTTTAAAAAGTTAAAGTATAACTACTATATGAGCCAGCACTTTCCATGCTGGGTATTAATCCAAAGACATGACACACTAACTCAGAAAAGGTGTATGTTCTCCATGATAACTGCAGCATTATTTATAATAGCAAAGATATGGAAGAACCTAGCAGTCCATCAGTGAATGAATGAATGAAGGAGAAACATACACACATATAGAATATTATACAACAAGAAGAATAATAAAATCTTTCCATTTGTTTCAATGTAGCTGGACCTAAAGATTTTTTTTTTTTTAGATTTTATTTATCTTTAGAGGAGAAGGGAAGGAGAGAGGGAGAGAGATATCAATGTATGGTTGCCTCTCATGCGTCCCCTGCTGGGAACTGGCCTGCAACCCAGGCATGTGCCCTGACTGGGAATCGAACTGCAATCATCTGGTTCTCAGGCTCACTCTCAATCCACTGAGCTACACCAGCCAGGGATTGACCTAAAGATATTATGATTAGTGAAATAAGTAAGAGAGAAAAATACCATTTGGTTCCATTTAACATGTGAAATCTAAAAGAAAACAGATAAAAATAGACTCATAGAAACAAACTAAATGAATAGCAACAAGAAGGGAGGGAGTCAGGGTATTGGTGAAAGAAGGTGAAGGGGAATATAGGCAATGATACTGTGGACAGATCATCAATCACTAGAATTAGTGGGGTGATCGCATAAGGTATAAAATTTCCAAATTACTACATTGTACACCTAAAACTAATATAATATTGTACCAGATATACTTAAATAATACAAAGAAGGCAGCTGCAGTTGTGGACATGTTGTGCAAACACTGTGGTAGGCAACGCAGTATTGCTTTTTCAGTATCGCAACAATGAATGAGGCAGCATTGCCAGGATGGTTCTGTGTGAATCCTGGGATTCCAACAGATCAGATGGGAAATGAAATCAAATCGTATGACATACCTCTCCTTTGTAGCAACTCTCATAGGAACATTATATGCTGGCAGGAAGGCAAGTCTGTTTTCTTGGTACCCAGTGACCCATTTTCTTGTTTTTTTTTCCCTTAAAGCAACTTTTTCATGCTGTTTCATTAATATTAAAAGAACTATCAATAATTAAGAAAAAATAATGTAGCATATAAATTTTAAAGTTTTTACTACCTATTCTAATCTATTCAGGAGGCTTTTTCTTGTATTTTATTGTATGAGGCTCTAAAATGAGAATTCTCTATGAATTAACAATGTTCACAACACCATTTAGTCAAAAGTTTCTCATTTTCCCATTGTCTACAACATAACACATACATCATTGTCATAATTAGGGTAATAATTCATATATCTGTTTATTGGTTGTTCTTTTCTGTTCCATTTATCTGTCTTTTCCTGCACTAGTACTGTGCTGCCCAAATTACCACAGCTATATAATGAAGTTTAATACCTGGTAGAGTACTCTATCTTCAGTTGATTGTTGCTCAAGAGTAGCTTGATTTTCTTAAATTTATTTTTTAACTACACGCTTTTAGAATCAGTTTGTCATTTCCATTAAATATTCCCATTGTGGTTTTGATTTTTAAAAAGAAAAATATTACATTAAAACTGTTCATTGATTTTTAGTTTTTCTTAAATTCATGAATGTGGTATTGTACTATTTTACTAAGATTTTCTTTAACTCCTCTGTATATTTCTAATAGAGGTCTTACATTTATTTATTTAATTTTAGGTATCATGTTGTTATTATATGTTATAATATTGTTTTCTTCTATTTTATGCTGTTCTGTATAAATATAATAGGTAATAATCTCATATCCAGCTGAATACCCTTTTCAATTGATCTAATCTTCCAAAAATGTTCTATATAGCTTTTTTTGGTTGTCTATACTGAGAAACATTTGATAAATTGTTTATCAACAGTTATGTTTTCTTCTTTCCAAATCTTAAATAGTACATTTTCCTCCTTTTATCATGTGGGTTAAGAACTCAGCTAAAACAATGCTATCAACAGTTGGTGTTAGTGGGCAGTCATCCTGACATTAAAGGTTATAATTCTAATGTTTTACCATTAAGCATGCTATTTGTCTAGTTTATGAAAACATTTTGTGCTTGTTTCTCATAAAAATATATTAATATTAATATTGAATTTTATCAAATGCTTTATCCATTTAGCAAATTGAGTTTTCTTTTAATCTGTCTATATGGTAGATTGTGGTCACATATTTATTAGCATTAAATCACCCTTGAATTCCTATAATAAATGTAATTAGACATTTATTCTTTCTTGCATTATGTTTTTGAGGAATTTTTAATATAAATTCATGAATAAAATGGGCTTTGACTTTCCTACTCTGTAAACCCCCTTTTCTGATTTTGATTTCAGAGTTATACTAGGCAGATTGTGTGACTTGTGGTACCCCCTATTTTCATGTCTTCTGAAAGGTTTAAACAAGATTGAAATGGTGTGTTCCTTGAATGATTGGTAGAATGTTCTGGGTAAACCATCTGGTCCTGCTTTTCAAACACTTTAATGAATATAGAATATACAGTCTTTAACTATCTTTTCGAGTCATTTATACTGTTACATTTCTCTAGAAATGTGACTATTTTTCTAATTTAAAATTTATTATTATTAAAAGATTCACAATCCTTAGTTGCATTTAATTCTAGCCTGCATACAAATATTTGCCAATTTTTCCCCTAATAGTATTTATACATCATCATCCTTTTTCTTTTTTTAAATCAATTTTACTTGGGGGGTTCTCATCAAAGAACCAATTCTTTGTATTTTGGTTTTCTTTTTTATTCATTTTGAAATTTTATCATTGTTTCTGGTCTTCTATTGTTTTAGGTCTGGCCACTATATTTAAATTTATTGTTCTTTGCCTCATTTCTTATATTACATGTTAGATTGTTTATTTCAGCAATTCTTTTAAATGTAATAATTAGGATTATAAGTGTCTGTCAAATTGTCACTTTTGCTCCATTCTAGATATTTTGTTTATTATTTTAACTACATTCGATTGTTTTCTTCCTCTAAATTCTATTTTGCTTTCTTCTTTAGTTTTCAATGCATACTTTTGAAACATATTTTTTGTTACTAATATTTTACTAAGTCGAATTGCCATAAGAGAGCCTGGGCTTTCTTATCCCGGGTAAATTTCCTTATCTGGGGTATGAGCACTCACCCCAAGGGCAGCATTTACATTCTTATTTGCTTACATCCTGAAACTCTTGTTCTACATTCGCTCACTGTTTCTTTTTATTTATGTAGATGTTCAGTCTTTCTCAACTACTTTCCCTTCTGTCCTGTGATTTCAGCAATAGAGTAAAGCATATTGGTGCTAGTTTATCCAGAACCTACAGTAGTTGTTTTGTTTTAGTGAGGCCCTTCATCATAGCTGCTTAATATCTAGTGAACTCCAGGAAACTTCTCCAAATACCTCTAACAAACAAAGTCAAATGAAAATGCCAGGCACTCATAAGTTTGAAGTGTTTGTTGTTCCGTATTTTCACCTAGTCAGACTGCTCTTCTCTCTCTGGTTCCCCAACTGTGTGCTGAGTAAGGGCAGAGGGGGGGAATCTTAGCCAGTGCTAACCTGAAATAATCTGCTTTAGCTAATTTCACTTAATATCAGGCTCATGCCATCTCTGGTGTAGGTAATTATGTATATTGATTTAAAAGATCTCCCTTTCCAATTTTTAGTGAAAGACAAGTAAATAGAATAAATGGTGTTGTCCAATTTTCTTGGCTGTATAAAGAGGTGACTAGAATAGGTGAGCTCGAAAGTGCTTTTCAGTTCTAAGAAAATATTTCTGAATCAAAAAATAAAACAGTATTTCCTATGAATTACCAGCCAGTGAATAATTAATAGTTAAGGATACATTCCACTTCTCCTTTGTTAATGGAGTAGCAAGTTCTAAAGTATCTCTTTTTTTTTGCCCTTTAGTCCTTACAAAAATCTAATGCTGCCCTCAAGTCACCAAGAATTGCTGCTGTATCTACCTGTCATGTATAGATTGAGATTTAGTGCAGTCTTGGCTAGTAAATGCAGATGGATAATCCAGCCCTAAAATCAAAGTTCAAAAATGTACCCTTGGAACAGGACTCCAGGGACAGAGCAATGGCTTGTCTTGCAGCCTATAACCAGGCAGTTCAGAAAGAACAGGTTTATTGAATTGAAGCAGTTCTGACCCAGTGGTATTTATGAAGTCAGAAACCAGGAAGAGGAAATCAAGTTTGTAAGGTTAAGAAAATATAAGGAGCGGCCTTGAGAGTCATGGTCACGGTCCGTGGAAACCAGCTCTGAAGGAACACTTATGAAAAACACAGGTGGTGTGTGTACATACACAACAGTGTATGAAGCAAACTCTTAAGAATATATCATTACCTTTTTGTAGAAGTCCTGAAACACTAGATTTCCTCTTTACTTATAATTTAACTGAAGTAATGAAATACAAGAGAGCCCTTAACATCCTTTGCAGGGTCTTAAATATACAAAAATCTACAAGTAACATTTTAGAAAATAAAACTTGAAAGAGATCATTTCTGAGATCAGATTCATAGGAAATCTGTACATGTAACCACTATTGGCTTTGTTTTATAATGATGTAATATAAAATAATATACATTACTATGCAGAATTGGGATAATTATGTAGGCAATAATTTTGCTTTATAAAAGTTAGTAAAATGAATTAAGATGGATGGGTTTGTATGAATCATACTATGGTAAGGTACAAAATTTGATATATATTTACAACTAAGCAGCATACAGATATTTTTATTAGATGACTCAATAAAGCAAAGGCAATCTCTACCATTAACATTTTGGTAGTACATGAAGTTAGTGTCTGTATTTTTTTAGGTTTGAAATTCCTGCTCATTCTCTAGCTTTCAATTATAATTGAGAGATCTTATGTCTAAAAGAGAGAAAAAAGTGTCTGAGCAATTTATCTTATACCATTAACAGGTAGAACCTCAGACCCCGAGAAACAGCTCATTAAAAATGGACTGGAATGTTCACCTATCACTCTGTATTAGTTTTCTTATGGAAAGTGAATATAGAGTAACAGCAGTATTGTTTGTCAGTGTCTTTCTGTGACTGTTAACAATGCATCCTTGCACATATTGTTTCAGACAAAAAATTAGTATTTTGCATTAGAAGAGAATAATTAGGCAATAAGATACAAAAGCGAGTGTGGTTATCATGAGATAAACACACACATGGGGTGTTATGAGGCACAGCCAAGTGTCTGTAATCCCTCTAGGGTATGATTATCTCGTGATAACCATACACCCTGGAGTTGCCTTATTGCTATTATAAAATATCTTTATTATAGGAGGAAATGTGCATTTTTGTGCAGAGGAGGAGACAGAACTGGCAATTTAAAATGCCGAACAGCAATTTCAGCTGAGGTATGTGGTTTACATAGATTAATCTATCCCATTGGAATGTTTCCCTGGCCAGAAAATGTTCCCTAAATCCAAGCAGCCATTATCTGGAGCATTTGAAAAGTCCATGCCTGGTGCTCTGGCCATTGGCTCCATGGCTGCATGGGGTGATGTGGAGATACATGGTGAGGAGAGGGTCTGTGTGCACAGTGTCTGGGGACCCAAATTGTGATCTAGGCAAAGGTCAAAATTCTCTGCCATAATTTTATTTTGTTTCCCAGTCAGAAGAAATATTGAAATCCCTTACAGAAACATAAAGACTGAGATAAAACTGAAGATGGTCAGGAAAGAGTTAATAAATGTCCCAGATAAGAGATTATACACTTGAGACCAACAGATTTAAGATATTGAGGGTTTTAAACTGAGGGTATTAAGGTAAAGAAATGAAGACCAAGAAAAAGTAGGATGTGTATTCATAAGTATCTAATTTATAATCATAAGGAGTAGATTTATTCAATATTGCTCCAGAGATGGAATCAATTTAAGTGAAAATCATGGGGAAAATAATTTTATTTTTCATAAGAATCACTTTTAAAATATGAGTGGTTACAAAAAATAATTGTTTTTTTCCTGAAAGAAAAAATCAGACAGTGATATATTAAGAGAGATTCCTCCATTAGAAAAGGTTCCCCATACTTCAAAAATTGATTTTACAATAAAAATAAAACTTGTGGACACATAAAATCTAAGAAGATTAAAAATCTCCAAATTTGCAAGAAGTGAAAATAGATTGCAAATCTAAAACAGTTCTTGAGTATCTTCTAACAGGAATAGAATTAAATAATTCTCATATGCATCAGGAATTTGTAGGTATACAAAGCACACTAAAATAAGGCTCAATTTTACTGTGCCATCCTTGGTAGCTAAGTGTGAAGAATTGGCTATAGGAATCCTATTTGATTTAACAGTTATAAAATTATCTTTTCTGTGAATCTGATTAATTAATCTACTATTCTAAAATTGATAGAACCAGAGGATGGGTGATAAACACTTTATTTAAATAAATTTCCTTTCTGTGAAACGAATTGTGAAACGAATTGTGAAGTAATTTCAGCAATGGACCAACCTATAAACTGCACGTAAAATAAAAATCAATATTTATATTTGTGTTTGGGCAGACAAATCTTTGGGGGAAGAAATCCAGAGAATTGAGCTCTCATTTGTATTTACATGGTAGCCACACTGAACTGTATTAACACTAATACTATTGTTTAATATGGGATATGAAACTGATGGAATTTGTTTGAATTAAAAATAAAACTTCTAGGACTATATACCACACCTTTTAAAGTACAACAAAGCCAATAATTGGTTTAAATGTAAAAATGAATTATGTTCAGATATTTCTTACCCAGCTATGGTGATGTTTTATTGGGCTCTTCATTTCACTAACTGATACGCTTTCATGTAAAATCAATAACTCAGTCTAATATATTTTGCATTGTTATGATGTGGGTTCTATAAGCTAAAATACATTTCTGATATATAACTCCAAATCTTTATTTTACAATAAAACTTGCCATGGGGAAAATTTAAAAGGGTACCATTTGTTTTCTAAATATGTAACAGCATCTTGCACATAATTGACAATTGTTTCAACGGAATGCTATCATTTCTAGTCTAAATCCCCATCTTTTAATTTAGCCCTAGGCCATACCTTTTAGAGAAATTGCCATCCATGAAATATCAGATGCTCCAACAGGGCCAGGCTTGTGCACCTCCCTAGTAGAGCTGCACGAAAAATTTCACACCTACACCCAAACTGCCAAAATATGCTTCTTCACTCTTTTCAGTACCAAAGGGAAAACATATACTTTTTCCCTTTGGGCAGTTTTGACAGTTTTAATACAAGTGAAAAGCAGGTTTTGCCAGCATAAAAAAAAAGGAAGAAATCTTGAAATTATAATGTGAGAACCTCAGTCTTAGCAGGCGGTGGAGGGGAGAGGAAACGGAAAATCTAAGCTAATAGTTCGTCTTGTCCATGGCTGACCACGTGATCAGCAGTGTTCAATTGCTTGCTGGGGAAGATCATGGCAAGTGAAAGAGGCTAAACACTTTATGGGTAAAGCCAATACTAAATAAAAATAATTATAAAATTGGCAATAAAACTTGAGTCACCCGCAGCATTTTCCCTCAGAGTTAAATCATAACTAAAGCCAATTACTTCTAAGAATCTATTCCACATTGCCAAGCTTGCTTATACCCCTGTGCCCCCCACCCTGTGTATTGTCAAGATTTAGAAGTTTTCTTTGGCTTTAAGGGAAAGAGATAAAAATATGAAAGTCAACTAATATATCCTTGAGACATTTCATGGTCCTATGGAAAATTACCCCTTCTTCTTTATATTGTTTCTCTTGAATTTTTTTGAGGAATCCTGTACTTTTGTGAGAGAGTAAGAGTCTTCTTTGCTGAAAGGTTTTAAAATGGAAAATTGTCATTTGCAATGACCATGTCCCTCAATCACTGCAATCTCCAAACACTCAGAAAGGTTTGGAATAAAATAATGGGTCTAGAAAATACAAATGGATGTAACTCAGGGGATTCAGCGTAGCAGAGGATTCTTTTGGAGTCATGAATTCCTGTAGCATTTTTACACTCTTTAGTCATGCTTTAAAACAATTGAACACCCAACATAAACATCAAGTCAGTGGAAAATCAAATGTGCTGAACTGTTCTGCGTCCACCCAAACTCATCTGGTAGAATACTGTCTTTTCAGGACACATGGAATGAATTTTAATTTGACTCTTATGTGGAAGTCTATACTACATGCAGTTACAATCATTTACATAAAGATGCAGCTTCTGTCACTTTGAAGATAGGGTTACTGTGCATTGAGGGACAGAAATTGTTGGGTCTTTTATATGAAGAGAGAAGTGGCTTTTGTCTTGTTTGGTTTTTGTAATAATCTTAGAAAAGGGGCATTTCTAAATGCTGTATTTGTAATTTATGGAAAAAACTGCTATTGAGGATTTTTCCCTTTGCGTTATTTTGTATGTTGTTCAATAAATAATGAAAATAGTCATTTGAATAAATGCTATTTAACTTTTCCATACCCAATCACTGTAGACTGGTAAATTTATACAACTAAACACATTGGCATAAGATAAACTGAAACACTATGTGCCAACATTTCCGGCGGGAGGAAGGCAAAGGAGGGAATGTGTTTTACTGTTTTTATGTGGGAAAAATAACATGGATTTTCCCAATAGTATCACACTGACTTTGTATTCTTATTCAGAGCTGAGGGTCAACTGTCTTTCCTAAGAGGCCCTCCTTAATTAATCACCTTCCAACACAACAGTTCTGGGAATTGGGGCTGAGCTTACAGTGACTTGTCACTGCCAGTTAGGCCTTCCATGGAGTTATCTCCTGCTACTGTTCTCTGCTGAGCTCCAGGCCCCATGCCAGCTAATGCCACCTCCAGCCCAACAGCAGTGCCCCATCGTCACCCGCACCGCCCTCGCACTGCTCAGGCGAGTGTTGCCCCTGGAAATGCCGCTTCCAGAAACCCAGGAAGGTTGAACACAGCTGACTCAGCGCTGCTTTCCCTCCCATCAGGTCTTACAGACTTTGGGTGAAAAAATGTTTCTCGTGGAAGAATGTTACCTTTCTCTCTCCTGAATATTTAGACCTATGTACACAGGGGCTGAGATGGAACAGATGTGCCAATGGCCAAGTCCACATTTTCCTCACCACTGTTCTTTTTCTTTATTAAATTTATTGGGGTGACATCATTAATAGGATCATGTTGGATTCAAGTGTATATTTCTATGATAGTTAATCTGTACATCACATTGTGTTTCCACCACCCAAAGTCAAGTCATTTTTCATCACCGAATATTTGGCTGCCTTTACCCTTTGCTCCCCCACCCCCTTCCCTCTTGTAACCTCCATGCTATTGTCTGTGTCTATAAATTTGCTTTATATTCCACATGTGAGTAAAATCTAACAATGGAAGAATGCTGTGAGATAAAGTTTTGCTGTTGGCTTCCTCTCAGGATAATTTTTCTCTAAGATCCTTCTCCACCTACCCTGACTCCCAGAGAAGGACACATATACCCAATACACAAATATAGTTTGGCCAAATTGTGGCAAACGCTGCTAGTTTTCTTTGAGTGTCCACTTGTTCCTTCTTCATTTTAGTAATAGGACCTCCCCATCAAGCTGTCCCTGAGTTTCAGCAGGACATGAAGCAATTCTGTTAGACCCTGTATGCCCCAACCTCTCTGTGGGTGAGGGTGATTAAACTCTCGCAGCAGGTGTGATAGGAAGTGACCTTTCGAGGATTTGTCCTTAAAAACTGTCCTGCATGCATTGCCCTCTCTCCCGGCCCCGTCCTCCTGGGCTGGGAAACGCCCACAGCTGAAGCAGCTGCCTGGAGCAGAGACAGAAGCCACGTAGTGCGGATGGCAGAGAAGAGCACGCGGCCCGTACACCACAGACCCTGTGGACAAAGAAAGGGAAGACTCTAGCCCTGGACACTAACTAACTCTTCTATGGGAGGGAAATAGGCTTCTAACTTGTCTGCTCCCTTTATTTCTGCATTTTGACCTGGATTCCAACCAACAAAATAAGGCTGAGGCAACACATTTGATAGGTATTTTGTCACATACCACAAAGAACAGTCAATTAATAAAACCAATCAACTATCTTCTCTTTTAGCATCAGAGGTTTGGAAGGAAATAATTTCTCAATTACACGTGAAAATGGTAACAAAAGATGACTGGCTGCCTTTAACCTTGGGATAATATAGCTTGCAAATAAACTGAACCAGTGTCTCAAGATTAAAAGCAATGTTGTATGTGAAAATAGATTGTATATAAGAATTTTGTGTCCATCAGCAGCTGAATGGATAAAAAAGCTGTGGGACAATTACACAGTGGATTATGGCTGTGCCATAAAAAAAGAAAATCTTACCCTTTGCAACAGGGATGTACCTGAGAGTACTATTCTAAATGAAATAAGCCCGTCAGAGAAAGAGAAGTACCATTTGATTTCACTTATATGTGGAATCTAATGAACAAAAACTAGCTAACAAAGTAGAAACAGACTCATAAGTACAACAGACTGACAGCTTTTAGTCAGGGAAGAGAGTTGGGGGCCTGGGTCAAAAGGTGAAGGGATTTAGCAAAGAAAAAATAAAAACTTATAGACAACAGTTGGCAATTACCAGAGGGAAAGAGGGTGGGAGGAGGTAGAAGAGGGTACAGGGGTCTAAATGATGAAGGAAGGAGACTTGACTTTGGGTGGTGAACAGACAATACAATATACAGATGATGTATTATAGAATTATACACCTGAAACCTATTTAATTTTATTAACCAATCTCACCCCAACAAATTCAATAAAAATTAAAACTTTGTGGACCACTAAGTATTAGTTATAACCATAATAATTATCATAAGAATTACTATTATTTTACTGATATAATCATTGTGTTTTAGCCAGAGACCTAAACAGAATATATTCCTTCTGGTATTTAAAATATACCTCAGCCATCAGACAATGGTACATTTTAATTGCTGTATCCATCCATTCAGTATATCTTTGTGGACCACATAGCAGAATATATCCCACAGAGGTCAATGTAACAGTGATCCCACAAAAACTGACCCATGCTTGAATTTAGACACACAAGGGACTAGACTATATGTCACTAAAGAGCAAATTTCCAAACTGTGCATTTGTTGATCTGTGTTTATGAAAAATATGTGTGTACAGAGAAAAGTATACAGGACAAACCAGGAAATTGCTTAAGAGAGGGTTAGTGAAAAATTTTTTAGAAAAATTATAAGGAAACAATAACAAAACGAATGCCTGGTTTAGGGAGAAATTGAATGGGAGGAGAAGGGTATTCTCTGGGGTTTCAAAAGGTAAGAAACTCACATTTCTTTCATACTTCAAATGTGTGGGAAGCATTTTTGGTGTTGCATCCCTCTTTGTGTGGATACATAACTGTTTTGTTTTTCATGAAGATAACTGGTTAAGCCTGTGAAATGTTCATTGATCTCAGTGGATGGGTCTGAGGGGAAGGCCTTGTCAGCTGGGACAGCTTATCAGAAGAGGGCTGTCCTTTCCCTCCCCTCCTTCCTATTTATTCCTAAAGCAGGGAAAATTCCCCTGGGAGCATGGAGGCCTCAGAGGGAACATTGCAGAGACTCAAGAGATGAGAAACAGTTTGTAAATGAGCATTTAAAACATGAAAACACTCCTGTTTTTAAAGCCAATGAGTATAAAGTACCAGTGGGAGATGGGAGTTGACAGCTGGGACTCTTCATCCGTCTGGTTGAGAGATTCTGAGTCAATCTCTGATGGATGAAAAGTAGGACTGGGAGAATTCAGACCTGTCAGAATCTGCTCAAAATTCCTGGGCTTTACCATTTCAAACCAAATGCAAACCTTCCAGAGCTTGAGATTAAAGAGACTGTTTATAGGAAAATAAAAGAGGCTTGAAAATGCTTATTAAGAGGCATCTTAGAAATCTTTATAAAGCGTCATCTGTGATGATTTACATGCAAATGAATCTGAATGTGTTTGGCATACATTATGTAGGGTTTTCAGATTTGATCAAATCTCTGCTGATCATGAAAAAAGAAATGCACACACAGAGAGCCACTAGAGAGTGTACAGCAAGGACAGCTTATCCATCCCTGCTTTAAAGCAAACCAGGGATAAGGGATGACACATGAGTGCTGTTTATTCAGTCACTTAAGGACAAGTTTTGTTCCCAGAGCCTCATTCTGAGAGCAGAGATAGCTCTGAAGACTTCTGGAAGCATAAGATGCCCTGAGAGCTTCAGGTTTGTATTGGAGGGGACTTGAGTAGGGATTTACCTGATGCCCAGAAGCTTCTAGAGGCTAGAATCTTATTCCAGTGTTTCCTGGGGGTCTGCACATTTTCCCACCCAGAGTTTCTAGGTTTCCCAGATGGTCTCCAATCTGAAGTGACCTCTCTCTGTGACAGGAACGGAACTGGGACCCTGGGCCTTTGCTAATCATAGTCTGAATTACTAAAAAGGTTTCCCAAGTTCAGGAAATTGCCACAGGGTGTAGGATGTAGATAAATGTAAATAGAGACAAAAACCTGCCACCGGGGTTTTTCCAAGCTGCCCTGAGCAGGAAAGTCACGACAAGGTTATGCAACCAGCTAAAATAGGTCTCCGTGGAAACTTGATGGAATTACTGAGTTCTTATCTAATTGCTCGATGACTACCAGTCAGCACCAAACTATGGGTCCTATAAATTGCAAAAGAACAAAAAAAGTATGAAGGGAGTGTGTGTTGCTCCATCAAATAGAATCATCAGCTTTGCACATTACCTAGCATAGCGTTCCCAGAGTATCTCATAGTCGCTAGCACAGCACTCTGGCCAGGTTTTTCTGATTTTCTCTCTCGGTCTCTCTTAAAATCAGTAACTCAAGCACAGAGCCAAACTGGCACTGAATTAAAATATGAAGTAAGCAAAAGTTTCCTTCAGATGCCTCTCCCTTCCTCTTCCCACCTGCCTCTTCCACGCCCTTGACTGTGTCTACTCTCTTCACCATGTCTCCTCCAGTCCCAGGTGCGTCCCTCTATTTCAAAGTCAGTTGGCCAAGATACCTGCGGAGAGGTTTTGTCCTAAAAAAATACTGCTAGGTTTAAAAATAAATTTGATTGTTTTCCATAACCCAAAATGTTTGTAATCCTTTAGTTTATCTATTACTCTTTCACTGTGTAAACCAGATTCTTAAAACAGAATATTCCCCAGATGTTTTAAACACAATTTTATGAAACATCCTTGACAGAGATGTGGGCAGGGTCCAGGAAACAAAGAATGGCTGGCACCAGAAAGCAGAAGAAACCATTGACACCCCTAAGTCTGAAGAAGCAAGCGGGAAAGCAATATTCGTGGTGCTCAGAGAGAGCTGGAGTCACAGAGGAAGGCAGCTCCGTCTGGAGATTTGGTACCCAGGCAGAGCGGGAGCAGGGAACAAATACCCTAAACATATTTTCTTGCTGGAGTTTCCCATTGGTTGAACCCAGGGAGAGGTCAGAGGGCCAGGAAGCCTATGGCTGCTGCATTCTGTAGTGTCAGCCCACTGGGCACAGCAGGACAGAGGATGCAGAATGTATTGGTGAATGGGGTAGGTGGTAGAAGTAAAACCCACACACTAATCCTTATCTTTTCCTGTAGCTTGATGAGGATGTTACCCATATTTTACTGTGTTGTCCGTGCAATGGGCACCCACATTCTTGTGCACATTATACACGGGACGATTATGCCCATTATTATACCCATGTATAATGTGTATCCTTATTTTTCCCTCAAATATTTGGGCAAAAAGTGTGCATTTTACATGGCAAAATATGGTATTTTCCAAGATCCTACCTTCCTCATTATAGGTAAGTCTCTCCAAGCTCTGGTTGTAGCAATGCAGACAAGGTCAATTTCAAAATTTTATCCTAACTATCACAGTAAATATCTACTTGGTTTTCTTTTCTCTCCTATTCATCTTGTTTTCCACAACCTAATTAATCCTCTTAAAATAACTACACAGTTCATTTATTCTTATTCCAATACTCAGCTCAAATGACAGTTTTTATCATGTTTTTGTCAATTGCACCAGATAGAAACGAGACTGTTTTTGAGTTTTCCGAGTACTTGTCTGAGCCGCTTGTGTGGTATTTATTCCATGCCTCTCAGTAAGTACCCCACAAAATTACACACATGCTTTTCTCCTTTATTACCATCAAATCTTCTTAAAAGTTTAAATGGCTTCTTGCCCATGTTATGTCCCTCACTAGGTCACTGGGTTCACATACTTTCTATACAGTAATCACAACTTAAACATTTACTAGAGAATCAGCTTACAGATGAATACCCCCTCCATCTCTCCTTTCTTTAATGGCCTCATGTGATCTATAATTCTATCTAAATGTCACTTCCTCCAGGAAAACTTCCTTGACCTTTGCCCCTCCCAGGGACATGTTGATTCTCCTCTTAGGTGCACTGTGCCTTGGTTACCATGGCATTTAACTCAGTCACACAGCTTGTCAATGTCAAAGTCATGGCTCAAATTAAATTCTTTGTGATTGCAGAGATGTTTTTATGGCTCATCATACTTCTTCTCAAGGATCAAGTAGAAGGGGGAAATTACATTTAGGTGATGAGATAAGAACTTCATGAAAAGGGTGGTGATTGAGATAAATTCTTGAAGTATAATGGGTTTTGGCAGGTAGATATGGCTAGGTGGGCTTTATACTCAGAGAGAAAGAAAATGTGTAAAGTCATGGACCTGGTGTAATGAAGACTATGTTTGAAGTGTTGTGAAAACTCAAGCTCTTGTGGTTGGCATCGTATTGTGGATCCTTTTGCTGGGAGTGAGGACACTCTGGACAGGGCAGAGTGGAGAAGTGTGGACAATGAGTCCAGCTCACACCTGTCAAATGAGTTAAGATGTGTTTTGGATTTGAAAAAACTGTTTTGTTGTTGTTGCTTTTTAAACAAAGGCCTTCGGAAAAAGTGCTTTAAGTCACATACATGACTTTGATAGTGAAGATTTTAAATAGCCTGAGAGAGTGTTTCTATTCTAAAATTGAACCACTGGATACATCCGTTATGCAGGTGGGTCCAGAGGTAGGTCGTAATGAACAGGGATTGCCATAGCTGGTCACTCAGGCAGGGGTAGTTCGATGAAAAGTTCTCGTGGAAGAACAAGGGTCTTCAGGAGGGAGGTCGTCACAGTGCTGAGAGCTGCCAGGGTGGTCAGTTTAATGCTTTGTGCTCTAGTGCTATTTCTAACATACATGTAGACCAATGTTAAAAGTTAATAAACATTTTTTAAAATTTTTTAAAGATTTTATTTATTTATTTATCTTTAGAGGGGAAGGGGAGAGGGAGAGAAACATCAATGTATGGTTGCCTTTCGTGCATCCCCTGCTGGGAGTGGGCCTGCAGGGAACCAGCCTGCAACCCAGGCATGTGCCCTGACTGGGAATCGAACCGCGATTCTCTGGTTCGCAGGCCCACGCTCAATCCACTGAGCTACACCAGCCAGGGCCAATAAACATTATTTTTAAATAATGAATTTAAAATGTCTCAGCCATTTTTTTTCAAATACTGTATAGGCCGCATTCTATCATTCTACTGGGACACTATATTATGTACTTTTCAACGTGTTCTATGCCTCTCCTATGGTCTCTGTGTCATTATTATTTCTTTAGTGTTTTATTTTCTATTTATCTATGGACCAAGTCACCAATCGCAACTTCTGTGTTTCACTTGCCCTTAGACCTATCTTTGGAGTCCCTACTTTCAGTTATAGTTTCAATTTCAGAATTTCTACTTGATTATATTTCATAGTTCTAATGTTCATGTAAAATTTTCCATTTTCACGCTATTTTATCCATCTTTCACCATATTTTAACATACTGTTAGTTTAGTTTTGTCTTTGCTAATACAAATATTTGGATCCCCTGCTTATCTTGCCTTTTTTAAACTTGTTTTTTGGGGGGTGGGAAGGGTTGTATGGTCCTCCCTCTTGGCATGACTAATTATTTTGACTGAGCAATAGACAATGGGTGTATGTAAAGAATCATAGGAGCCCCAGCTGATACCGTCTTCCTCTAGAGAAGGTCACTCCTCTATTCTGCAGCTAGAGCACAGGCCTATTGCCTTAATGCAGTCAAGCACTGGGCTGAGCAAAAACAGAATGCAGGTTCAGTAAAGCTCAGCCTCCTCTAGCTCACCCTCGCTCTTAGGGTATAGATCTCATGGTTTTCATTTTAGGAAATAGTATGTTCCCCAAGACACCACCCCTCCGCTTTTCCCCCTGTACTTAACACTTTTTTTGTAGTAGGTGAAACTGTAAATAATTCCTCCTTGTTTTTTATAGATGTTTTGTTTAGTTTCATGTGCTTCTGTTCCTTGAAGCGCCAGAGTTCAGCAAATATCTTAAAGGTATAGTCAGCCCTGTCTCAGGCTCACTTCTTTGTCCTTCCCTCACATTCTGACCTGAGCCCTCAAGTTTCCAGTTTTGTCTCTCCAGTCTTATAAAGACTGCTGGTTTCTCTGTGACCCATTAGTGGCTCACTATTTACAGAAAACCTGGATTCTCAAGGTCTCATTTTATGCCTAGAACAAAACATGGCTCCAAAGCGAAATGAGGATAGAAGGTAAGCTTGCCTTCTCAGTGCCATTTCCCCGTCTCTGTCCTAGTTGGTTTTGTGGTTGTTGTTTATTTACTCTTCTCATCCAGGTTACTTCAGAGGCTCTCTGATGCCTTTAATACATTTTTAAAAGTACTTTGTGTGATTTTTCTAGCGGTTCTCAATGGGAATGCTGGTATGCTACAAGCTCCTTGATCCTACTCTATAGTTGTTGTCCTAAGTATCATTCTTAAAGGAAAGCAGCTCATAGAAAGGAATTGAAGTAGGGTGCTCACACATTTGACGTGAGACCTAGGACACCCGGACTGTATCTCTTGCTCTGCAATTGACTGCATAGCACGGGGCAATTTATTTTGCCTTCCTACATCCTAAGTTTTGTAGCTTAAAAAATAAAAATGTTATGCTACATAAGCTCTAAGATATTTTCTTTTACGCTGTGAGTTTGAATAATTTTACTAGCTTATAAATAGAATATTTTATATGGTCATATAACTTTCTACAGAATCATCATAATAACAAATAGTAATAAGTAATTAAATTGGATCATGAGGAAGAAGCTACCACCACTTAGGGCCTGCCACGTGGTACAGAGAATGCTGCGTCATCTTGCTGCTGCCCAAGGTGCGCCTCCTCGGTAAGTTCCCTTAATAAACTCTTCGCGTAACGATGGGGCTCTCAGCTTCCTTCTCACATCTCTCAGCCCCAGGAAATTTTCCTAACAGAGATATGCTTAGAAAATGATGAGTCTTTAGAATTCTCTCTTCATTATAGATTAATCAGTGTAAATCACAAAGCTGACAAGTTTCTGTAAGGATGTTTAGATGGACCATTGTAACCAAGATGACCATATGTTTACCAGGGACATTACTGGTTCATAAATTTTTGTCCCAAAATACTTATAAAGTTTTCTCATTCACTCTAAAAAGTATTCTGTTTGGGCTGAAAAATGTTCACTCTAATTATAATTCCCAAAGAAAGAAACACTCCACACAGGTCAGACACATAATCATTTTTGTGAGACTGCTTTGAGATTAGAATTTTGAATATGCCAGAATGATTATTGATGGAAACTACATTAATTTATATTTGGATATAATGTTGATAATATCTAGAATATCCAGGCATTGTTTGAATCCCTAGAATAACTATATGACAGTTTTCCAATGTGTTCATCTTTCTTACAGAGGAGCAAGAGTCAGTTAGACAAGGTGTTATTCCTAACAGACCAATACAAAGACCATCTAGTGAGTGGGCTTTTAACCATCAGACAACAAAAGACAAAATATCAGTAAGAGTGTAAAGTCAGGAATGGAGAACTGTTTGTAAGGGGACGTATAAATGTTATATTAATGGTCTTCATGGACCTATCTACCCTAGCATTTAGAGACTTCATAGTTTGATTGTGAGGTTAAAATGACTTCAACAGATATAATATTTCACTTTGTCATTAGATTTTATATGTAAAGAAAATTATTTTACCAATTACCTACATACCAGGCAATATGTCTACAAGAGACATTTTTAAAGTACTCTGAAAAAATTTTTAATTAAAACATTATCTTTATTAATAGGGGTTCAGATTAAGAGGGTGATATAGGAAGTGCCTGAATTCACCTTCTCCCATGAACAACAAACCTACAGATGCATATGACACACTTCCCTTTGAAAAAATCCTGAGAGTTAGTTGACCCCTACACATCAGAGAAATGAGAAAACACCCACACAGAAGCAGGTAGAAGGGCTGAAACACAGCCTTGCCATAATCTGTTACACCCTTGGCACGGTGTCCTTCAATCAGGAGGGAGGGAGATAAAACCTAGAGCTTCTCCTTGAGGAGTAAAGGGTTTGAACAACACATCAGGCACCCCAGCTTATAAGAACTACACCTCAGAGATGAGCTCCTGAACACCTGGCTTTGAAAACCAAAGGGGCTTCTGTCCACAAGACCCATAAGGCTAGAGCAAACTGAGAGACAGCTTTTAAAGGGCTTGAAAATGTTGACTCACCTTACTCAATGACCTGCACAGAGGTAACCAACTGAGTAGCTCCCAGCATTTGTGGAAAAAGGGCTTATTTGTTTATCTTAAAGCACTATGCTGAGGAGCATGCATCTAATTTGATGCACATGTAGGGCCCTCTGGGGTAACCTTTGGGGATATAGGCCACCATCTTTGTGCCCTCCTGCCTAGCTCCAAATTGCTGGTAACTTGAAGAGAGGAGCTCATTCTCCTTTGGCACCCCAATTTTTGTGAATGCCACCTGCTCATCTGGCTCTCATGGCCAGCAGGGCTTATGTTTCCTGTCCCACAGGACTATATGTATTTGCATACATTAAAAGCTACTGCCTCAAGGTCTAGCTTCCAGTTAGCCCGGTTCTGAGTGGTCCCACTTTAGGATACTGTTAGGTCTTGGCACCTCCTCAACCACTAGGAGTTGGACAATCACAAAGGTTGAGAGTCACCTAAGAATGAGGGCAGGGTTGAATGACAAGATTTTTCTTCTACATGAGGTTACTCTTTCAAGACTGGAGGAGGTAGCTATTATATCTAATTCATAAAACCAACACAGAGTCAAACAATGTGAACAAAGTAATATGTTCCAAACAAAAGAATTATCATAAAGCTTCACAAAAAATCTTTAATGAAATGGAGGTAAGTGATTTAACCAACAAGAGGTTAAAAATAATGGTCATAAAGATGCTTAGCAAACTTAAGAGAATGGAATAATATAGTGAGAACTTGAACAAGAAGATAAAAATATAAGTACAAAATAGAAGTCAAAGAACTTACAAAAACAATAAGTGAACTAAAATATTCACTAGAGGCGTTAAACTGCAGATGAAGCAAAAATAATTATTGAACCTCAAGACAGGAAAGTGGGAATCAGCAGAAAAAGAAAGAAGTTTAAAAAGGGAAAATAGCTTAGGGGACGTATGGGACAATCTGGCAAACCAACATTTACATTAGAGGGTCCTAGAAGAAAAAGAGAGAGAAAGAGACATAAAACCTATACAAACAGATAATAGCTAGAATTTTCCTAAACTGGGGAAGAAAATAGACTCCACATCCCAGAAGCCTAGAGAGTTCCAAAGAAAAATGCAAAAGAGAACCACACCAAGAACCCTTATAATTTAAAGAGTTAAAAGCTAAAGAGAGAATCATAAAAGCAGCAATCAAAAACTCACTATATATAAGGAAACCATCAGAAGATGATACAGATATTTCAGCAGAAACTTTGCAAACCAGAAGAAACTATAACAATATATTTTAATTACTGAAAGAAAAAAAGTCCAACCAAGACTTCTCTAACCATCAAAGTTGTCATTCAGAATTGAAGGAGATATAAGATCTTTCCCAAGAAGCAAGAGCTAAAAGAGTTCATCACCCCTAAGTTGACCTTACAAGAAATATTAAAGGGACGTCATAAAGGTGAACAGTAATGCTGCTAATGAGCAACAAGAATACACATGAAGGGATAAACCTAATTGGTGAAGGTGTTGGATCAATCAAGTATGAAGCTAGTATAAAAACAAAAGTAATAAAAATAACTGTATAATAATTAGTTAAGGTCTAAACAAAATAAAAATATATAAAATATAAAATATGCCATCAAAAACATGAAACATTGGGGAAGGGAGAGTAAAAATGTAGAGTTTTAGAATGTATTCAAACCCAAGTTATTATCAACTTACAAATAAGCTGTTATAAGTTGTAATAGGTGATGTTTATGGTCCTACAAGAGAAAACCTATAATAAACACAGAAAAAATAAATAGAAATGAATCGAAGCATACCACGAAGTAAAGTTATTAAACTAAAAGGGAGCGATATAAGAAGAAACAGAAGAACAAAAAAGCCAGAAAACAATGAACAAAAGGACAATAAGTACAAACAAAATAATTCCTTTAAAAGAAACTGAAGTAAATTCTCCAATTAAAAGACAGAGTGGCTGAACTAGAAAAAAGAAATGAGACTCTTTCACACCCTTCCTAAAAAGACTCACTTGAGATGTAAGGACAAACAGAATTAAAGTGAAGGAATGGAAAAAATAGCATACGCAATAAAACAAAGAAAACTGGAGAAGCTATACTTTTCCAGTATAGACAAAACAGACTTTTAAAACATAGATTAAGGGACACAGGAAGTCATTACATAATGACAAAGGGATGAATCCTACAAGAGAATACACTCTTGTCAATATTTATGCACCCAATGTAGTAACACCTACCTATATAAAGCAAATATTGACAGGCTTAAAGGGAGAAATAGAGAGCATACAATAAGCATAGGGAACTTTAATACTCCAGTTTTATCATTGAATAGATCACATGGACAGAAAATCACTAAGAGATCACTGGCCTTAAATATCACCTGGTATTCAGATGAATCAGAGGCAGAACATTCCATACAAAAAACAACAGAATACACATGCTCCTCAAGTGCACATGAACATGCTTCAGGAAAGATAATATGTTAGTCACAAAACAAGTCTTGTTACATTTAAGAAGATCAAAATAATATCAAACATCGTCCTATAAACATAATTGTATAAATTTATAATTTTTTAAAGAAGAAAACTGTAAAAACCAGAAATATGTGGACCTTAAGCAACATGCTACTTAATGATTAGTGGGTCAAAAAAAAAGAACTCAAAAAGGAAATTAAAATGTTTTAAAACAAATGAAAATGAAAGTACAACACACCGATACTTATGGGCTACAGCATAAGGAGGAAGCTCACAGTAATCTATATTAAGAAATATATTAGATTATTTGAGATTTTTCTTAATACCTTAAGGAGCTAGAAGAAGAAGACAAAAAGAAGCCCAGAATTAGTACAAAGGAAATAAAAATCAGAATTTTAGTAACTAAAAAAGACTAAAATAACAATAGAAAATATCAGTAAAACTAAGAACTGGTTTTTAAAAAGAAACAAAACTGGCAACATTTAATTAGACTAAGAAAAAAGGTAAAAAACTCAAAATCAGAAGTGAGTTAGGAAATAACGCAGAAATACAATCTTACAAAACTACTATGAACAAGAATGCCAACAAATTGGACAAGCAGAGGAAATGGAAAAGTTCCCAGAAACTTATGACCTACCAAGACTGAATCATGAAGAAATATAAACATTTGAACAGAACAATTCCTACTGTGAAGATTGAATCATTAATGAAAACCTCCCAAAAAACAAGTCTGGGACCATAAGGCTTCCTGGTGAATTCTCGAAGACTTTTAAAGAATTAATATCAATCCTTCTCAAAAGTTCCAAAAAACAAAAGAGAAGGGCCCATTTTCAAAGTCAATTTTCAAAGCAAGAATTACCTGAATACCAAAACCAGAAAAGAACACCACAAAAAAATAAAATTATATGTCAATATCCCTGATAAACATAAATGCAAAAATTATCAATGAAATATTAGCAAACTAAATTTAACAATACTTTAAAAGGATCATCCACCATGAACAACTGAGATTTATTCCAGGGTTGCAGGGGTGGTTCAGTATCTGCAAATCAGTCAACGTGGTGCACCACACTAACAAAGGGAAGGATAAAAGTCATGATTATCTCAACAGATACAGCAAAAGCATTGGATAAGGTTTTATATCCATTTATGATAAAAGCTCTCAGAGGGAACTTCCTTCCACATAATAAAGGCCATATATAACATATCCACACCTAACATTATACCCAAATGTTAAAAGCTGAAGGATTTTCATCTAAGTTCAGGAACAAACGAGAGTAAGAACTCTTACCACTTTTATTCAATATAGTATTGGAAGTCTTAGCCAGAGCAATTACCATATTTTGTCCTGTATAATGAGTGACTTTTGTACACATTTTTGAGGAAAAAATAAGGGTGTGCACGAGTACTACTAATTCCACATCTATATAAATATTTTAATTATTTTATTTATGCTTATGTGTTAAGTGTATCTCCTTTAAAATTCCTTCAAATATAAGAATTACAAAATTCCTTTATAATACAAAAACAAGTATCCAAATATAAATACATAAATAATTAAATCAAAAAATTAAAACAAAAAATTTTTCCCGAAAGTTTGGGCTAAAACATGGGTGCATATTATATACATGAGTGTAGTATACTTGGCAAAATATGGTAAGCAAAGAAATGAAAAATATTTGAATTGGGAAGGAAGAATTATAATGGGGAGTATTAGCAGGTGACATGATATTGTAAAGAGAGAATCCTAAAGATTCCACCCCAAAATTGTTAGAAGTAGTAAATTCAGTAAAGTTATAGGACACAAAAATTAAATGTACAAAAACCTGTTGTGTTTCTATAGATAAATAATAAACTATCAGAAAGATAAATTAAGAATGTCATTTGTAATTGGATCAAAAATAATAAAATACCCTTGAATAAACTAACCAAAGATATGAAAGACCTGTACATTGAAAACTATTAAAAATTGATTAAAGAAATTGAAAAAGACAAATAATTAAAAATATATTGTGTTCATTGATTGGCAGGATTAGTGTTTTTTAAGTGTCCATAATATTCAAAATGCTGTGCAATTCCTTTCAAAATACCAAGGGCTTTATTCACAGAAATAGAATAAACAATCCTAAAATTTGTGTAGAATCACAAAACACCCAGATAGTCAAGGACACCTTGAGCATGAATGATGCTGGAGGCATCACACTTCTTAATTTTGAACTACATTACAAAACAATAGTTATTGAAACAGCATGATATTGTCATCAAAAACAGATCTTTGTAACAGAATAGAGGCCAGAAATAAACTTAATGTATATATTTTTAATTAACTTCTAAGAGCCAAGTATGCACAAAAGGAATGAACAGACTTTTTAATAAATTTTGCTGAGAAAACTAAACTGTTTACTATATACAAATGGATGAAATTGAATCGCTATTTTATATAATAAACAAAATTAACTCAAAATAGAGACTTGAATGTGTGATTGAAACCACAAATCTCTTAGAAAAAAACATAAGCTTCTTGACATTAGTCTTGAGTTTGAGCAGTTAGAGTTGATACCAAAATAAAGGCAACAAAAGCAAAACACAAACAAGTAGGACCACATCAAACTAGAACCGCTCAGCAAAGGAAACCATCAACAAGATGAAAAGGCTACCTACTGAATGGGAAGAAGTATATTAAAATATACCCTTTGCAACAGTATGGATGGACCTGGAGAACACTATTCTAAGTGAAATAAACCAGTCAGAGAAAGGCAAATACCCTATAATTTCAATCATATGTGGAGTCTAATGAATGAACTGAACTAACAGACAGACTCATAGATAGAGAGCAAGATGATAGCTAAAGGGAGGGAAGGTAGAGGTTAGAGGGTGGAGGGATTGAGCAAAAAGGAAAAAGGTCTCATGGACACGTATAACAGTATGGTGATTTCAAAGGGGGAGTATAAGGAGACTAAATGGTAATGTAAAAAATACAATACAGACAATTAAAAATAATAAACAGCAAGGTACCTTAAATATCATATATCTAAGAAATGATTAATATTTAAAATATAAAATAGGATTCATATAACTATAAAAAACAAACACTTTGATTAAACAATGGGCAGAGGATATGTATAGACAATTTTTCAAAGAAGATATCAGATTGCGAACAGACACATGAAAATGTGCTCAACATCACAATCACCAGGAAAATACCAACCAAAACCATAATGTTAGAGTGGCCTACACCTCATTGTTAGAATGACAATTATCACAAGTTAAGAAATAGCAAGTGTTGGCAAGGATGAGCAAATATGGAACCCTTAAGTACTGTTTTGGGAATGTAAATTAGTGCAGTCACTATGAAAAACAGTATGCCATTTTCTTTTTAAAAAGTTAAAATATAACTACCATATAATCCAGCAATTTCATTTCTGGGTATTTATCCAAAGAAAATACTATCTAGAAAAGATACATGCCCTTCCATGTTCACTGAAGTATTATATGCAATAGCTAAGATATTTTCAAAAAACCTGAGTGTCCAATGGTAGATAAATAATACATTATATGCACATGTGTGTGCATGCACATACATGATGGAATATTATTCAGCCATAAAAAGAGGGAAATCTTACTATTTTAACATTGATGGACATTGAGGCATTGTGTGAAGTAAATATGTCAAAGAGAAAATAAGTACCACTTTTTCTCACTTGTTTGTGGACTCTTAAACTGAGCTGATAGATACAGAGAATGGATTGGTGGTGGCTAGCAGTAGGGGGTGAGGGTTAGAGAAAATGGCTGACAGGGGTCAAAAAATACAAATTTTTGGTCATAAAAGAAGTAAGTCATGAGACTATCATGTATAGCAAGGTGACCATAGTTAATAATATCTGAAAGTTGCTAAGAGATCTTCAAAATTCTTCTCATCACAGGAAAAAACATAACTATGTATGGTGACAAATAACTAGACTCACTGCATTAATAACTTTGTCCTATATACAAATACAAAATCATTTATGTGTTATATACATAATATATAATTTAAAATTTTTTAAATCTACATTTATTTTATTATTGCTCTGCCACTTATGAACTTTCTCTTTGTTAATTATAGAATGCATATACACTTCTTGTTTGAAGAGTATTTCATGGATGAAGAATAGTTCCAAAACTTTGTTGTATATTAAACAAATGTAACCTATTTGACTATTCTTTTCTCTTTTTATGCAAATCTCATTTTGGTGACTGCCCCCAAGTGGCACCAGGAAATTCATGCTTATTTATTCTAATTTATTTATTGTTGATACTAGAAGGGCCCAAAAGAAAGTGTGCTGGATATGTCTGCAGTCCATTCGTTCACTAACTCATCTATTCATTCACTGTCTCAAGGAACATGTATTGAAACACTATTTTTGATATTGATTTACATTGCTTTTATTATTTAAAATTATTAAATTATAAATATTTCCAAGGCAATGCCTGGTATTCAAACCCATAGTATACCATGACTAATCACAATTCCATCAAATCTATGTATAGAAGTTTTCTTAATCATTCTATTGTTGGCTTTTTTGTTACTTCTGGAGTTTTTACAGCCCTGGAGCTATAATAAACTTCTGCATATAAATAACCGTACATGTTTAGGATTATTTTCTTAGAACTTTTTAATCAGGATAAGAATTACTGGGTCAAGGAGAATTAACATTTTTAAGGCCTTTGATATGCTACCAAATTGCTTTACAAACTAGCCATGTCAATGATCATTACCAGCAGCAAGATAACAATTTAGCTTTATAAATAAAAATTGCTACTTTCATTATGGACAGCACAAATAAAAATAGCAATAAATTTTGAATATAGGGCATTAGTAATCAACTTTTATTCAAGATTTTAAACACACATTTTTCAAGATGAAAAATAACCTTTCCTCTTAGTCTTCCAAAATGTAAACTTGTTCCTTTTAAATATGTTTGATGACTGGTCAAGATAGTGGAGTAGGTAAAAGTTGTTTTTGCTTTCCTCTATGACCACATCAAAATTACAACTATATTAGAGAACAACCATCAGTGGGAACCACCTGAAGACTAGCTGAAGGGAAGTACTGTAACTAAGGCTATAAAGAAGAAGCCATGTTGAAACAGGAAGGGCTCAATGTGAAATAAGCAGCTGCAAGGGTCACTCCTGGGGAGTAAGGCTTCCCAGCCCCCTAATACATCCCTCAGCCCAGGGACCTAGTGCCTGGAAGAGGAGTGCCCTTAACATCTGGCTGTAAAAACCAGCCAGAATTGTGTCTAAAACAGAAGCCTACTAGAGGTCTAGGTATTGAACATATTAAAGAGACCACACACAGCCTCTCACTCACAATTCACTTGGTCTGGGCTCTAGTGCAGTCAGCAACTCAAAAAGCACAAGAGGCACAGGCAAATAGCTAACCTCAGGGATCACTGCAGCTCTCTGGGGACAGAAGTGCTGGCAGGAAAGACCATTCCTTTGTTGAACCCTGCCCTGGCCCAGCTTGCATGTGGGCACCAAATATACTTTTTCATTTACTTGACTGACACTCTTAGCCCCACCCTGGTGCTTCCCTTAGACAACACTAAGCCTCTTCCAGTGGCCCCTCCACACAAGCAGCCTTGCCTTAGCTCATGTTGAAGACTTTCTTGAAAATTCTCAAAGATTTATAAAGGCCCAAAACAAGGAGCAGCTAGCCTTGGTGTGCCCTGTATCTCTTGTTAATCTTCCCTAAACCTAGCAGAAGTGGCAACCAGTCATGACTGGCCTTGTATCTCCCATCAGGAAGTTCCAACTCTGGCATAATCAGCAACCAGTCTTGGCTTAAAACACAGCTTTCACTGAAAGATCACAAAACCAGCACAAGTGGCAGCTGGCCTCAGCTCATGAAATTGTTCCCACCAAGTGTCCCAAGCCCAACAGAACAGCACCAGCCTCCGTGTGCTAAATAGCTTTTCCCAAGTACCTCTAAGCTCAGTAAAAGTGACAACCAGCTGCAGATCATTTTGTAGCTCCTACCAGATGACCACAGGGCAGGCACTAGTGATGGCTGATCTTGATCTGAACCAGAGCCCTTCCCCAAAGGTTCTTGAACCATACACTTAGTGGCCAGCTTCAGACCATACCAGAGTACCACCCAACTACACAAACAAGGACAGATTCAGCTAGCACTAGAGCACTTTTAAAGTGAATGACACCACTCTGTGGAATCAGCTACTCAGCAGTTCACCAGCTGTAGTCATGGCAAACCTTCACAGCCAGTCAACCTGAAGGTCAATCCTACCCACTGATGTGCCAATAGCAATCAAGGATCAATTACAACAGATGGGTACACACAACCCACACAAGGACACCCCTGGATGCTGGAGCACTAAGCTCAGGTGACTAGGAAGACTACACCACTAGACCCACAGGACAGTTAGAATTTATAGGGCCCTCTGCCAAGACCAGAGATGGAGATGATCTAATTAAAACATAGCCACAAACACAAGGTCTCTGCCAAAATTAGGAGACAAAGAGACATGTCCCAAAAGAAAGAAAACTCAAAACAAACAAAACCCTTAACTAAACAAAATGGAGACAAGCAGTCTACCAGAACTAGAATTTCAAACACTGGTCTTAGAATGTTCAATGAACTTAGGGAAACAGTAGATGAACTCACTGAGGATATCAACAAAGATATAAAAAAAACATAATAATGAATACACAAAATCTAAAAAAAGAACCAGTTGGGAATGAAGAATACAAACACTGAAATTAAGAATTAGAATCAACGGCATATTGCATAAAACAGAGAATTAAATCAGCATATAGAGCAATAAGCTGTAAAAAAAAAATCCAAAGGGTCAGCAGAAAGAAAGGAATCCTCCCAGAAGAAGATAGTTTAAGTGGCATCTGAGACAACACCAAGAATAGCAACATTTGCATCATAGGGTTACTAGAAGGAGAGAGAGAAGGCAAGGGATTGAAAACCTCTTTAAAGAAAGAATAGAAAACTTTCCCTAACATGGTGAAGGAAATAAACATACAAGTCTAGGAAGTGTGGAAAGTTCCAAAAAGGATGAATCCAAAGAGGCCCACACCAAGACACATCATAATTAAAAGCATACAAAGAAACAATGTTAAAAGTAGCAAGAGAAAAGCAGTTATATACACTTGGACTTCCATAAGATTGTTGACTGATTTCTCATCAGAAACTATGAAGTCCAGAAGACACTGGCATGGAAGGAAAATATATGACCAAGATTGCTCTACCCAGCAAGGCTACCATCTAGAATGGTAGGAGAAATAAAGAGCTTCCCAGAAATAAAAAAGCTAAAGGAGTTTATCACCATTCAATCAGTGTCTCAAGACATGTTAAAGGGACTTTTTTAAGAAGAAAAGATAAAAAATATTAATAAGAAAATATAATAAAGGCCATGCATATATGACAAACACACAACTAACATTATAGTCTTTTGTAAAAAGCTAAAATCTTTTTCAGATCAGTAAGAAGAGAAGTATGTTCACTTTTACCACTTGTAATCAATTTAATATGAGAAGTCCTTGCCTCTGAAATCAAACAAGAAAAAGAAAATGCATCCAGATTAAAAAGAAAAAAAGTAAAATTATAATTATTTACAGATGACATGATACTACATAGACATAAGCCTCAAGAACCCACCTAAATTATTAAAATAAATAAATTTAAGTAGCAGAATGAAAATTAACATTCATAAATAGGTTGAATTTTTATATAGTAATAATGGATTATCAGAAATAAAAAAAAATTTTAAACCCTCTTACAATCACACAAAAAATGAAACACCTAGGAATAAATTTATCCAAGGAGGTAAAAGACCTGTAAGATTAAAAAAACTGTAAGACACTGAGGAACGAAATTGAAGAATCAAATGAGTGGAAAGATATACTGTACTCAGGGATTGAAAATTTTACATTGTTAAAATGTTCCTACTATCAAAAGCAATCTCTTCAATGTAATCCTTATCAAAATATCAATGAATTTTTTTCATACAAATCGAGCAAAAAATCCTAAAATTTATATGGAACCACAAAAGATCCCAAATAGCCACAGCTACCTGATATCACACTGTACTGTAAGATTATAGTAATGACATGGCATGGAAACAGACACACAGACCAGCAGGACAGAATAAAGAGCCCAGAAAGAAAACCATGCCTATAAAGTCAGTTAACATATGACAAAGGAGACAAAAATATGCAATGGGGTAAAGACAGTCTCCTCAATACATGGTGCTGGAAAAACTGTAAAGACACATGCAGAGAAGCAAAACTAGATCACTTTTTTTACAGTATATACAAAAAACTGCTCAAAATGGATTAAATATTTAAATGTAGGATCTGAAACCAGAAGACTGATGGAAAGAAAACATGAGCAATAAACACTTTGACCTTGCTCTTAGTAATATTTTTTATGTATGTCTCTTTATGCAAGGGACACACACAAAAACAAATGGGCTGCATCAAATTAAAAAGTTTCTGCACAGCTAAAGATAACATCAACAAAATAGAAAGACAGTTTACTAAATGGGAGAATATCTTCATTAATTGTATATCTGGTAAGGGGTTAATATCCAAAATATACAAGGAACTTACACAATGCTAAAACATACAAACAATACAATTAAAATATAATCAGAGGACCTGAACAGACACTTCTCCAAAGAAGACATACAGATGGTCAACAGACATGTGAAAAAACACTCAGCATCAATAATCATCAGGGAAATGCAAGTCTAAACCACAATAAGATACCACTTCACATCTGTCAGAATGACTGTCATCAGAAATAGACAAATAACAAGTGTTAGCAAGGATATGGAGAAAAGGAACTTTCATGCACTGCTGGGGAGAATGCAGACTGGTGCAGCCACTGTGGAAAGCAGTATGGAGTTACCTCAAAAATTAAAAATTAAGCTACCCTATGAACCAGTGGTTCCACTTCTGGGTCTTAACCCCCCAAAATTCAAAACACTATTTCAAAAAATATGTGCATTCCTATGTTCATTGTGACATTATTTATAATAGCCAAGATCATACACACACAGAATATCATTCATCATAAAAAAGAATGAAATCTGGCCATTTTTGACAACATGCTTTGACCTACAGGGTATTATACTAAATGAAATAAGTCAGATAAAGACAAATACCATATGATGTCATTGACATGTGGAATCTAAAATACGAAATGAATGAACAAACAAAACAGAAACAAACTCATAGATACAGGAAAAACAAATTGGTGTTTGCCAGAAAGGAAGGGAATTAAACGGGTTAGAGGCCTGGGTGGAAAAAATGAATGAATTAAGTACAAATTGCTAGTTATAAAAATAGTCTAAGGGATGAAAAATACAGCACAGGGAATGTAGTAAATAATATTGTCATGAATGTGGTGTCAAATGGTTACTAGACTTATCAAGGTAATCACTTTGTAAGTTACATAAATGCCTAATAACTATGTTGTGCACAATAAAATATTGCTTATCCATTATAATTTAAAATATATAAAAATGAGTTTTATCTTTGACTTTATAAAATAAAAGGAAAATTCATTTGAGTTTATAATATACAATAGAATATCTGTCTTTAGGTAAAGGATTCACACTATGATTCTAAAAATATAGTTTTATTTGTAAAATCAAAAACTAAGAAGACAGTAATATTGTATGTGAATCTCTTCTTAGATACTTGTGGTCTAACTTCTCCAAATTTATGTATAAGAGTAGAAGGAGATTGACATTTACCAGCTAGTAAATTCAGAAGCATGTAATGGGTTTATCCCATCATGAATAACTTATTAATTTGGGTATATTTATCTATTTTTCCTCCAAACTGGTTAGAATCCAGTTTTACCCCACTCTGCATTTAGACCATTTTCCATACTGAAGACAGTGATGTTCATGAAATACCCCATACTACTTTCACTGAAGTGGCAAATCTGGTCAGTAACTGTTCTTTTTGTTGTTGTTGTTGTTCAAGTACAGTTTTCTCCATTCCCATCCCCCTTTACTGCTCTTGCTCACCCCACCAACCCCTACCTCCCACCCTCAATCTTACCCCACTTTGGCTTTGTCCATGGGTCCTTTATACATGTTCCTTGATGACCCTTACCCTTCTTTCTCCCCTTACTTCCCTCTCCACTCCCCTCAGATTACTATCAGTTTGTTCTTTATTTGTTCTGTATGTCTCTGGTTATATTTTGCTCACGTGTTTGTTTTGTTTCTTAGGTCCCAATGTTATGTGAGTTCATATGCTATTTGTCTTTTCACTGCCTGGTTTACTTCACTTAGCAAAATGCTCTCCAGTTCCATCTATGCTGTTGCAAAGGGTAGGAGCTCTTTCTTCCTTTTACTGAGTAGTATTCCACTGTGTAAATGTACCACAGTTTTTTGATCCACTCATTTACTGACAGGCACTTAGGCTGTTTCCAGCACTTGGCTATTGTAAATTGTGCTGCTATGAAAAGTGGAGTGCATAGGTTCTTCTGAATTGGTTTTTCGGAATTCTTAGGGTATAATCCCAACAGTGGACTTGCTGGGTCAAAAGACAGCTCCATTTTTAGTTTTTGAAGAAATTTCATACTGTTTTCCACAGTGGCTGCACCAGTCTGCATTCCCACCAGTAGTGCACTAGGGCTCCCTTTTCTTCACAATCTGGCCAGCATTTGTTTGTTGATTTGTTTATGATGGCTGTTCTCACCAGTGTGAAGTGCTGTCTCACCCTGGTTTTAACTTGCATCTCTCTGATGGCTAGTGATACTGAGCATCTTTTCATGTCTCTGGGCCCTCTGTATGTCCTCCTTGAAGTCTCTGTTCAGGACATTCACCCAGTTTTTAATTGGGTTGTTTGTCTTCCTGGAGTGGAGTCATGTGGGTTCTTTATATATTTTGGAGATCAAACCCTTGTCTGAGGTATCATTGGCAAATATATTTTCACATATATTTGGTTCCCTTTCCATTTTGCTGATGTTTCCTCTAGCCATGAAGAAGCTTTTTATTTTGATGAATTCCCATTTGCTTATTCTTTATGTCCCTTGCTCTAGGGGGCATATTAGTGAAAATATTGGTGCATGGAATATCTTAAATTTTCCTGGCTATGTTCTCCTCTAGGACTATTATGGTTTTGCAACGTGTATTTAAGTATTTGTCCATCTTGAGTTTAATTTTGTAACTGTGTGTGTAGTGTAAGTTGGTGGTCCAGTTTCATTTTTTCACGTATAGTTTGTCCAGATCTCCCAAAACAATTTGTTGAAGAGGCTATTTTTACCCAATTTTTTGCTTCTGCCCTCTTTGTCAGATGTTAATTGACCATACAGATGTGGATTTATTTCTGGGCTCTGTATTCTGTTCCATTGATCTATGTGTCTGTTCTTATGCCAGTACCAGACTGTTTTGATTACAGTGGACTTGTAATATAGTTTGATATCAGGTAATGTGATCCCTCCTACTTTGTCTTCTTTCTCAAAATTGCTGCAGCTATTTGGGATGGTTTATGGTTTGATATAAATTTTTGAAATCTTTGTTCTGTATCTGTGTAATATGTCATTGGTATTTTAATAGGGATAGTGTTGAATCTATAAGTTGCAGTAAACTGTCCTTTACAATGAATGTTTATTTAGTGTGCTGCATAATAATCTAACATCACTTGGCTTCCTGATGTAGTCTTTGATGTTCTCAAATAAAGTTTGATCTCACATCTGTATTATTATTTATGGCAACATAATTCTGGTAAAACTTATTATGGACCCCCTTGTCCTCAAAACACACACATAAAAACATATACATTAAGTTGAGTGCAAAACAAGCATTTTTTTAAATAATGATGAGGAAAGGCATCTCAACTGTTTATTTGAAAGATCTTTTTACCAATAAAAACATTCCTAACATATTCTAAGATCTAATGCACACAGACACTGACATCACACTTCCATTCATAAACAAAGTGTAGTCAAAATTGCCTTAGCAAAAGCTAAAACACATGAAGCTTTGCATACTATCACCACTGAACAAGTTATTCAAAGTTATAGCTCTCATTTGTTGGTAATTAATTACACTAAATGTTTGAAATTGTAACATCAAATTTCTTAAATTTATTCAGAAAAAAATGTATTAATATATCAAGATCAAGATAATTTGATTGCTTACATGTAAACTTCATAGACTTCACAATACAAAATCTGTGTTGAATGTTGGGATGATTGATTGATCATGAGTAATTATTGGGCCGACTTACTTATTTTATATGTATGCAATGTATTTAATAAATCTCATTGTATCTGTACAGGATACAAAGAATGAACAGTCTTAGAAAAAGGACACTTACATTATATTAATGGTCTGTTGTTTGGAAACCAGTGATTTTTTTCTTCTGGGTATTTGACATTGCATTCCAGTCCCAATTTCCATGATATATTATTCTCTTGACCTTAAGTCTCCGAATGCTATTCCCTGATTACTCTTTGCCCTGAGAGTTGGTAACTCCTAAGCATATTTACAAAATTCCTTTTCTTTTTTGCTTTAGGGAATTCATATACTCAGAAAAAAAACTACCTGCTTTATTTTGTCATCTCTTGGTTTGATAACATATCCTATTGCAACTATGAAGCATCAGTTGTCTCCTGAAAAGCATCATGTACATTAACTATCGAAACCTAAAAGTGGACATGTCAGAAACTGAGCTGGCATTTCTTTCTCCCTCGCCATTTGCCATTCATTTTTCATTTTCCATGATTTTCTGTGTTGTTTTTCCTTGAACCCTTGCAGTTGTTTTCTGTTCTCATTTTTATCATTGCCTATGTACTAGATGTAACAAACAGATCAACATCTTTCATTTTTTTAAAGATTTTGTTTATTCATGTTGAGAGAGAGGGAGAGAAATATCAGTGTGTGGTTGCCTCTCGTGCATCCCCTGCCACGAACTGGCCTGCAAGTCAGGCATGTGCTCTGACTGGGAATCAACCACGGTTGTGTGGTTTGCAGGCCTGCGCTCAATCCACTGAGCTTCACCAGCCAGGATAGATCCACATCTTTTATCTGCTTTCAAATAGTCCAACATAAGCTAGACTCTAATCATTATCCAAATGCAGATAATTACACAGCTTTCACTTTAGGAAAGATTTCTGGAACTGCCTCACTCCATGGATTTTGTTCCTATAATACTAAGTCTAAATTAGTCTGGCCTTACTAAATTGTTTTCACTCTTTTTCAGGCGAGTTATGTTGTTCAATACACATATTTCTGTGTTTCTTCTGTGTACACTATTTTCTTTTCACCCCAAATATGTACCTTGTCTTCCCAGTTCCAAATCAGTCTTTAATTCACCCCTTTTATTCTTGGTTTGCTTTATTTAGGTTGCATTCAGCTTTACATGACATTGTGAACTTAAACTTCCCAATGGGACTGGTAACTCTTATATTTCTCTTCCACAAAGATAGAGCAATGCTTGCCAGGTTCAGTATCTACTCTCTATTCAACCAATACTTTTGTTGACTAAACTATGTCATGAGATACATATATGTATATGTTTATATATTTACATTGATTCTGTAATATGAAGAAGTTTTTTAAGAGTGTGACAGATAAGATCAGAAAAATATTTGAATCTATAAGAACCCTCTAACCCCCTGTAAAAACCAGAAATATGAGAGTGAAATGAGAAAATTTAAGTGTTTGTTTATAATAGCGATCTGTAGAAAATCACACAAGTGACAGTGATATGTGGCTCAGGAGCCTTGAGAATGCCCAAGCCCCATGTAGTTAGTGAGAGTACAACCTCAAATTTAGAATGTAATGAACTTAGAAACCAGAAAAGAATCAATTGTGGTGAGGCCTATTTAAAGAATGATGTGTGAACCAAAACGGGTTGGTCTGAAAGAAGTCTGAACACACTGGGTTAGAGAATATGACCATTTGTGAGCACTGTCAGAGGGAGAGGGATGCTGAATCTGGGAGGGCAGGAGTTTTCTTAGGAAAGAACCTGTCTCTGTGCTTTGCCACATCACTGGTAAAATTTCACTTAGGATTTACAAGGGCTCTAACTCCACAAAATGGAAAGTCTTCCTTTGCCCCTATAAATCCAGTCTCTAAACTTCTGACTTGTATGGCCCCAGGCTTCCCTCCTCAGCCTGTATGTCAGTGGTCTTTTAACTCAAACTTCCACTTGGTCTCAGCCAATGAAGTAGGGGTTGAAGTGTACCAGCACAAGGTTGAAGGTCAGGAGGAGAGTTCAGAGTACAGTCCTCTACCTAAGGCCATGAGTTCTGTCAAGTGCTCTCTCTTCAAAGCTCTCACCAAGTTCTGGTTACAGTTAGCACCCTTTACCCTTTCATGCCCTAGTATATCACCAGGGATACTTAACATTGTGCTGAGACTCCTGGGGTGCTTCTTAATCCCATCATCCCTAAACTCTGGTCATGTGTGTCTAATAAACTTTAAACTATACAAAACTCATACATTCTTTAATTTCCACTTTGTATGTGCCATCTGCTTCTTCTTGGGACTCTGACTGATATACAACATGATCACCTATTGACTGCTTATTAGCTTTTGAACTCTGATAATAAAATTGGTGATAAATAGAAGCATATTCTGTTAAATGATTTTATATTTATGTATAAAAATTGTGTGTTTGTATGTGTTCCTCGTTGTAAAAAAATGAGCTTTTAGCCCTGGCTGATGTGTCTCAGTAGATTGAGTGCTGGCCTGCAAACCAAAGGGTAGCTGGTTGATTCCCAGTCAGGGCACATGCCTGGGTTGTGGGCCAGGTCCCTAGTAGGGGGCACACAAGAGACAACCACACATTAATGTTTCTCTCCCTGTCTTTCTCCCTCCCTTTCTCTCTCACTAAAAATAAATAAATAAAATCTTTAAAAAATAAGTGTTTATTCTAATTTGAAAACTTGCCTTGAAAGGGTTTGGCTTTCCTGAGTCAGTCTTTGAGAATGTGCCCTACTTTGGGTACACTGACTTATTTGAATGTGGGGTCACTGGGCCTTATGGAATCTTAGGTCGAGTGAGAAACAGGCGCAGGGATCTTAACTAATTTGAGAATTTTCTAGGAAAATGTCAAAGTTGAAGAAGTCTTTGAAGCCAGAAACAAATTTAGATTTAAATCAAATAGTGGAAATTTTATGATGGAATTGGGCCAAATCTGGTTTCCTCTTTGGAGAATTACTGGAGCAGTCCTATATTGGAATATGTTCTTTAGCTCAATGATCTTTATGTGCCCTTTGACTATTGAGTCATTTTTAGATCTCTTATGGGAACATGATCTTTCAGCTTGGGCTCAAAAAGCTACATTTTAATGGCCTGCCTAGACATGATAAAAAACAACTCTCTAAATTACAAAAAAAAATTTTTTAAATAAGCAAAAGATCAACAACTATACGGTGAAAAAAATTTAGATATGAACTGGCAATTCATATAATTAATATGCAAATTACTTCAATATATGAAAAGTTGCTCAAATTTTCTCATAAAAGAGATATTAGGGCTGAGTGACGGAATGTATAATCTGAGCCTACAATATTTAATCGCTTCAGAAAATAAGAAAATTGTCAATGATTGCTGGGTTCATGTCAAAACAAAACCTAACCTCAGAAACTAATTTAAAGAGGCTTCCACTGGCCTGTGCAGAACTAGTGAAGCATCAATAAAGAATGCTATATGAATACAACTAGAGCATAAAAATAGATTTAAGTCCATGAGGTCATAATGGCATTAAAACGATTCATGTGTAAATAGTTGGAGGATGCCAAAAAGGCAACTCATTATTCTGAAAACTAATAAAAAGTGGAAACAAGAATTTATTCTGTATTTCCTGTAAAAAATTATTTAACTGGACAAAGAAAGTTTCCCTCAATAGAAGACTCCATCAATAAATTAAGAAGGAATGACAGATTTAGAATACCACTATTTTCAAACCCCAATGCAAACATTAACAAAATAGATATAACATGGTTCCTGACAGAAATAAACATTACCACTTATGAACTATTCTTACTGAAGAAACAAATCAAAATCAAACCTCAATTCAGTCAAGGCTCTAGATCTAGCTACCGCTAGTCGGGAAATACCTCTTAGAGTTGTCTACACTAATGATTTTTAACCAATATGCCACATGGCAGGCACACTGGTGTGCCGCAAGAATTTTTAAGATATGCAGTACTTGACTGTTTAGTCAGGGGCACTGACCTCTTTTTCCTTAGACTGTCAGGTAAGAAGATAACAACAGCCAATATAACAATATCCATCTGGTGTGAATGAATCAAATTATATCTTTTGGCGTGTGTGTCACACGAAAAAAATACAATGTAGTTTTTGGCGTGCCACAGAATTTTAGTAGTTTGTTTGTGTGTGTCATGAGATGATAAAGGTGGAAAATCACTGGTCTATGCTGAGCCCCCAGTAATTCAATTACAGTTCAGATTTTCCTACTCAGCACCGGATCTCAGAGTGGCTTCCACCTGAGTCACTGCTTCCATAAATTGTTACAATCTCTATTTGCCTGCTCGTGTCTCCAGTCTCAGGGACAGCTGTTTGCCCTAGTGTCCTTAGCTCTCTTGAAGATCCTAGAGATGTTGATTTTTCAGCTTGTTCAGCTGTCTGTGTGTTAGGACAGAGTGGTGACTTCCAAGCTCTTTACATGTGGAACCAGGAAACCTGGTTCTAGTTTCTGTTGCCTAGTGTGCTATCTGCTGACTCTGACCTGAAGTTTAGTTGGGAAAAAAGTGACCCCTTCAGTCTAGATTGCTGAAAAGAGAAAATAATACAAAGTAACCGGAAGTTGGGATAATGAGAAAATTGAGATTCCGGTAGCTTCCATGCTCACTTTAGGACAAAGTGATTTGGAGGTATTAATATTCATGTGAACATGCCTCAGGCCTTTAGGATGATTCATATGGAAGCCAGTCCTCAGTTGTGCTCTGTGTGTGACAGTCCAGGACTGGAGATCTATTATTACATGACATGTAGAGGGAAAGCACGTGTATTTTAACTACTTCTTTGAGAAAGAAAAATGACCAATCCAAATGAATTACTGGCACATAAATTGCCGATTAAAACTAAATATCTGTTTATCTACTTGGTGGCTTGTCTATAGCAGGATATTAATCTATGGTTAGGACACCTTGCTTCTTCACAGCAGAGTACTTGTCCAGTGTCCTGTTATCCACAAGATATTTTATAGGCAATGCTAATTAATATTTATATACTCCTAAGCAAAATAAAATGGAGTAGTAAGTGTGCTTTTAATAAAACAACATAGCACTTATATACTAAAAGCAAATGACCTTGTCATTATTTTTCCTTCTACTTTTTCCCCTTTGACAGAAACAGGAGAGTGAGTTTCTGAGCTGTGTGCAAGAGAGAGGAGGCATGACAGAAGCTGGAATTAATGAATGGTAAAGACAGCTAACACAAATGAGGAAGGGTGCATCAACAGAAAATAAATAGAAGACAGGATCAAGTGAGCAAAGAAGTGCCCCTTCAGCCTAGATTGCTGAAAAGAGAAAAAATAATACAAAGTAATCTGAAGTTTGGATAACCAGAAAATTGAGATTCCAGTAGCTTCCATGGTAACTTTAGGACAAGGTGATTTGGAGGTGTGAATATGCATCAGGTATTGTCCTTCAGCCTTCTAGGGTAACACTCTTGTCCTGTGGACACCCTTTCAGGAAGGAGAGCGGTGAGGAGAAGTTAACTACAGATTTTTACTAAGCTAAAGTTTCACTTCTGCTATATCATTAAGAATGACAGAGATATTGCCAGGATTTCAGATGGGTACAAATTGTGGCTCATGAATAAAAATAAGGAAGATCAATTAATAATATTTGTATGAGAGAAAAAAGTCTCAGAATTCTCATGTCGAGACAGTCCAGTACTGCCTAAGCACCCAATTTATGTGTTGAATTCTGACATGAGTTTTCATTTAGTCAAGTATTGCAGGTTAAAAGAAATCCTATGACCTGAAGAAATTTGATTCAAGGCATCCTAATGGAGTAAGGCCAGATGCACAGAACCCCATGTTTATGGAAAATGTTCCATGTACGTGGGCCTTTTTGTCTATCTCACCATAATTTTTCTCAACTTCCTACAACCTGAGACTTAAACTCCCAATCCTACTTTTTGGATAAAGCCTGAGCAGTTGCCTAGCAGGCAAGACTGTCCATAATCTTGAATTTTCTCTTTGCTTCTTTATCTTCCATTTACATATTTTCAACTTGAGCCAAATTCAACTATGTGAGTCTCTTGCTTTTCAGCCTCATTATTTGGTCAAGTAGCTTCAGCTGTAATACTCACTGCTGTGGGGAATGGGGGCCCATCTGTGTTCTCCACTTCTTGCGTGCAGCCTTTCCTGATTCTGCAACTGGATATAACACCTTCCTCCCCTGCATACACTTTTTGGATATCTGGATTTTTTGTCATATATCTTCTCTTTCTCTTAATACCAGTTAGTTTTGTGTATGTTTGTAATGTGCTCCTCAGACTATATCAGTGTGTCTCCTGGCAACAAGTGTTTATGACAGGGCACCCTACTAAGGCCCTCAAGCTCTGAGAAAGTGTCTAACTTGGGCATAGGTTGGTGATGCCTCCTGTTCTCAAGTTTGATTTTGTGATGTGCAGTCCTAGGGGCAATATTTTCTTTATGCCAGGCAAGTGCTTGGATCTATGACTCAATTATTTCTAATCTTCACACTTCTAAGAGGGGGGTGGTCTTCCATGTTTATAAATCACGAAACTTAGAAGTCAAATAAGTTACTCAAGGTCATGTGCACATACATGTCTGAGCCTGGCCTCTATCTCAGCCCCAGCAGCCTCCATATTCTACTTGCTTTCCATTGGGTTCTCATATTTTTTGGAAATATCCATAAGTGGTCATTTGTGTTTAAAAAACAATTTTTTATAAACTTTTTTATTATTTTTATTTTTAAAGGTTTCATTTATTTATTTTTAGAAAGAGGGGAAGAGTGGGGAAGAGAGGGAGAGAAACATCAATGTGTGGTTGCCTCTCATGTGTGCCCACTGGGGACGTGGCCCGCAACCCAGGCGTGTGCCCTGACTGAGAATCAAACCAGTGACTCTTTGGTTCACAGCCTGTGCTCAATCCACTGAGCTACACCAGCCAGGGATATAAAATTTTATTTTTAACTATAATTTGCATTCAATGTTATTTTGTATTAGTTTCAGGTCTATAGCATAGTGGTTAGAGAATCATATTCTTTACCAAGTATTCCCACCAATATTTCTAGTACCTATCTGGTGCCATAATTATTAAAATATCATTGACTCTATTTAACTTGCTATACTTCACTTTTCTGTGACTATTTTGTAACCACTAATTTGTGCTTCTCAGCCCCTTCACGTTGTACACCCAGCCTCCCCACCCCTATCCCCTAGGGCAACCATCGGTCTGTTCTCTGCTTCTATTAGGATGTTTCTATTTTGTTTGTTCACAGAATAATTTCTTTGTACAGAATGTATATCTAAATTTTTCTCTTTTAAATATAGAAGGCCAACTTCTCTCTGCCTACCACATGTCCCATCTCTCTGTCTCTTTCTCTAATGTACATGTCTGTTTTGCATGTGGTGGATCTTCTGTGTACTTAATACAAATTCTGGAAGTTCTGCCTGCCGATTCCAGAAACTCTGTAGGTAAAACAATAAGACACATGGCTATAATCTTTCCTACAATAATCCCTTAGACTAAGACCGCCGAGACCCTCAAATCCATTGGTCAAAGGCCACTCACACCAAGGGGAGGGACTCCCTCTAGGAGGTGACAAAATTTTTCTACACGAATTGCTCCAAAGATGTTTTAATGACAAAAAGGAGTGAACTTAGCAAACACTTGGCAAATCACTACATTTATTCCTCAAATGAATCTCTGACCCAAACCTTAAGACTTCATGTCATGACAGTGTGAGAAAATATTAAAATATACACATGCAGAGTCTCATTATCTCCCTTTGCCAGGAGGAGAGTGTTATAAAAACATTTCAGAATGCAGTTTTTCNACACCAAGGGGAGGGACTCCCTCTAGGAGGTGACAAAATTTTTCTACACAAATTGGCAAATCACTACATTTATTCCTCAAATGAATCTCTGACCCAAACCTTAAGACTTCATGTCATGACAGTGTGAGAAAATATTAAAATATACACATGCAGAGTCTCATTATCTCCCTTTGCCAGGAGGAGAGTGTTATAAAAACATTTCAGAATGTAGTTTTTTCTTAGTTTGTGTTCGACTACTTACTTAATGTCTGATCTTTCCTCAATCTTATTATCTATAAAATGTGAATGATATTATTACCTCTTTAGGATAATTGGAATTGAAGTAAAACAGAAAAATGTGAACTTTCAGCCAAGATGGAGGCATAGGTAGACACACTGTGCCTCCTGTACAACCAAAATTAAGGACAACAAAAATTTAGAAACAAAACAAAACAAAACAATCAGAACTGACAGAAAATCGAACTGTTCAACAACCATTCATCCAGACCAGTAAGAGGAACAGAGTCAGCAGACAGTGGAAAGGGGTCATGGCAGGAAAAAGTGGTGGTTGGCAAACCAGGTGCACAGGCGGTGATTGGCAAACCCCAGGAACAGGGTGGCAATGGGCAGACACAGTGAGGTGCGCAAGGTGGCTGGGTGACTGTGGTCACACATTCACACACAGATAAACCAGATAAAAATGGGCAACAAGACAGACCTCACAGACCAGGGCCCCAGCGCAGGGAAATAAAGCCTAAAAGCACCGTTTGAAAACACTTGTTGGGGTTAAGGTGCCAGGAGAGACTCCCAGCCTCACAGGAGAGTTTGTTGGAGAGACCCATGGGGTCCTAGAATATACACAAGCCCACCCACCCGAAATAACCAAACAGAAAAGAATGAAGAAACAATAATTCAAAAAAAATGAGGATAGGCTTAGGAACCTCCAGGACATTTTTAAATGTTCCAATATCCAAATAATAGGGGTACCATGAGGGGAAGAGGAAGAACAAGTGGAAAACTTATTTGAACAAATAATAAAGCAGAACTTCCTCAATCTGGCAAAGGAAATAGACTTCTAGGAAGTCCAGGAACCTCAGAGAGTCCCAAAGAAGGTGGCCCCAAGGAGGAACACACCACAGCACATAATAAGTATATTACCCAAGATTAAAATAAACGAGAGAATTCTAGAAACAGCAAGAGATAAGGGGACAGTCACCTAAAAAGGAGTTCCCATCAGACTGTCAGCTGATTTCTCAAAAGAGACCTTGCAGACAAGAAGGGGCTGGAAAGAAGTATTCCAAGTCATGAAAGGCAAGGACCTACATCTAAGGTTGCTCTATCCAGCAAAGCTTTCATTTAGAATGGAAAAGCAGATAAAGTGCTTCTCAGATAAGGTCAAATTCAAGGAGCTCATCATCACCAAGCCCTTATTACATGAAATGTTAAAGGGACTTACCTAAGAAAAAGAAGATAAAAAATGTAAACAGTAAAAGGACAGCAAACTCACATTTATTAACAACCACACCTAAAACAAAAGCAAACTAAGAGGATAGCTAGATCAGGAGTGGAACCATAGAAATGAAGATCACATGGAAGGTTAGCAACAGGGGAGTGGGAGGAAGAGAAGGGGGGAAAAGGTACAGAGGATAAGGAGCATACATGGTAGGTAGAAAATAGACAGGGGGAGGGCAGGGATAGTATGGAAAATGTAGAAGCTAAAGAACTTAAGACACATGGACATGAACTAAAGAGGGGAATGGTAGGGGAGGGAGTGTGCAAGGTGGAGGGGGATTAAGGAGGGGAAATGGGACAACTGTAAAAGCATAATCAATATATTTTAAAAAAGAAAAAACAAAAAATGTATCACTCAGAATAAGTACCCCAAATATTAGCCATCATTATTATTACTGCTTTCCAAAACTTTATGGTGATGGTTGAATTATGATGAGAACAAGAGGAGGAAAAAGCTAAGAGAGGCTAAACTGATTTATATTATTTATAGTTGGTTAATATTTATACAATATAAATTTGCCATTTTAACCATTTTGAAATACATAATTCAGTGGGTTTTAGTATATTTGCAATGTTATACAAACATCAGGACTTTTGAACCACTGCAAAATGAAATCCATACCCATTAAACAGTCAGGTTCCACTCTTCCCCCAGGCTCTGGCAACCACTGATCTGCTTTCTGTCTCTATTGATATGCCTAATTCTGTGTATTTCATTCAAATAAAATCATGCAATATGTGTCTCTTTCTGTCTGGCTTCTTTTAATTAGTAAAATGTTTTCAAGATTTGTTCATATGGTAGCATGCATCAGTAATTCATTCCCTTTTATGGCTAAATAATATTTCATTGTATGAATACATGATATTTTGTTTATCCATCCATCAATTAATCGACAGAGTTGTTTCCACCCAAATGTCAGCTTTGCCTTAAAAACATTGACTAAATAGTGGGACAATAGAGCAATAGATTGCTCTATTGACTAAATAGTGGGACAAATGCAATAGATTGCATTTTGGCTATTGTCATCGTGCATCCTTGTGGAAAATCACATTCAACCTACTTGTGGCTTTAGATCTAATGTGAGTCAATTACAGACACCACATAATTGGATACTGTTTTTTTTACTCATTCTACTAGGGAGTCTGCGATGCTTGCAGGTAAGTTAACCACCACAGAGCTCTCTTACTGAGATTAAGCTTTTCCGTAGTGAGCATTACTCTGGTTGTGGTAAGTTTTTGATTAGACTCCAAAAATCCTATAACTGGTTTTGTGGAAGGAGAGTTTGGAGCTCCACAGAGTTTGGAACACCATTTTTTGCTGATGCCATATTGTCAATCAATTTGTATTTTAAAAGGAGTGCAGAATTTAAAGAGCACAGCTAGAGGTTCCACAGGCAAATGAGAAAAGAGAGAGTAGAGCACGTGCCAGGGGTCCCCAAGGCTACTGCTGGCTTGCTGATTTTCGGGGAGGACTCGCCATGTAGTTGTACTTGAAGTGATGATTTTTACAGTGAAAATACAAAAAAGCAAATCAGGACAAAGAAAAGGCACATGGGAGAAGTCAAGATGAAATTGGGAACAATCTCTAAAGAGTCCCGCTTGAATGGAGTCAAACGGGGAGCACCAATTCCTCCACGAACAAATTATGGCAATACATGAATACAAGATTGTTAGAAATTTGGTGCCTGGAGTTATTACTGGGGACTGGTCACATAGGAACCCTCTGCCTGGCACATAATAAAAGCCTAGACTAGCCCCCCAAAAACTCAGTAAATGTTCAGTATAACTTACATTGTTTGTACAAATACTTTAGGCATAGTGAACAATTCTTATGATTAATGGTGGTGGGAATGCTTCTGAAATCCGTGGGGGCAAATATCAGCCAACCTGGCAAGCAGGTCTTTCTAGAATAGCAGTCTAAGTCCTATTATGTTAAGTAGTTTTTAAATAAGGCACTTGCAACATGGTATTAAACTCTGGGACAAAGTGAGTAAAAGATATTATTTGAAATTTTTGTAGTACATATTGTGACATAATTTTCCTTCTTTTCTTTTTTCTTTACCAGGAGATTATGATAAAGACTTACCAGTTCATGATAACCATAGCAAAACCAACAGTAGATACACAAAAGATAAAGAAATCTAAGCAAACCACTAAAGAAGGTCATTAAACTATAAAGATAAAGAGCAAAAGAAAAAACAGAGGAAATACAAAACAGCCAGAAAACTGTGAACAAAATGGAAATAACACATACCTATTGATTACTTTAAATATGAATAAATGCACTTAATTATCTAATATTAAGACATAGAATGGCTGAAAGGATAAAAACAAACATTACCCAACCCATATACCACCTATGAGAGACTGACTTCATGTAATGACACAAACAGAGTAAAAGTGTAGGGATCCAAAAAAATATTTCATGCAAATGGAAACAAAAACAAAGCTAGGGTATCTATAGTAATATCAGAATGTATAGACTGCATATAAACACTGTAAAGACAGAAAAGACCATGATCACATCATCTTAAAGGGGTCAACCCAACAAAAGAACATCATGTTGGCAAATATTTATGCAGCTAAGGTAGGAGGAACTAATAGGTAAAGCAAATATTGCCAGGACTACAGAGAGAAAGAGACAGCAGCACAATAACAGTAGGGGCTTTAATACCTCACTTTGTCCAGTGGAGAGATCCTCTTGACAGAAAACAAGAAAACATTAGCTCTAACCAATGCATTAGACCAGATGGATTTAGCAGATCTACACAGAAGAGTCCATCCAAGAGGAACAGAATACATATTCCCAAACACACATGGCCCATTCTCTAGGATAGATCGTATGACAGGCCCCAAACAAGTCTTAATAAATTTAAGAAGGTTAAAATCATTTTAAACAAAATTTCCAACTGCAATGGCATAAAACTAGAAATCAGTTATAACACGAAAATGAACATTTACAAATATGTGGAAATTAAAACCATGCTACTAAATAACCAATGGGTCGCAGAAGAACACAAAAAGAAGATAAAAATATTGTGAAACACGTGAGAATGAAAATGCAATATACCCAAATTAGAAGATGCAATAAAAAACAGTTCTCACAGGGAAGTTGATAGTGATAATGCCTAAATAAGAAACAAGAAAAATCTCACATAATTAACCTAACTTGACCCCTCAAGGAACCATAAAAGAACAAAAGCAGCCCAAAGTTGATACAAAAAAGGAATTAACAAAGATCAAAGAGGTGTTAAATTAAAAAAGACTAAAATGATAATAGAAAATATCAATGAAACTAAAAACTGACTTTTTGAAAAAATGAAGGTGAGAAAGCTTTAGCTAGACTCACCAAATAAAAAAGAGAGAGAGAACACAAGTAAAATCAGAAATTAGAAGTTACTGATGGTATTACAGAATAGAAACAATAAGATACTATGAAACATTATATGCTCAAAATTGGACAACCCAGAAGAAATGAAAAATTCCTAAGAATATAAATCTACCAAGACTGAAAATGAAGTGGAAAATATAAACAGACCAATTACTAGTAAGACTGTCAGTAATCAAATACTTTCCACAAAACAAAAGCCTGGCACTGGACTCCTTTACTGGGGAATTCTACCAAGCACTTATAGAAGAATTAACACCAACCCTTCTCAAAATTAAACAAACAAACAAAAAAAGTCCAAGAGGAAGGAATACTTCCAAACTGATGTTATGAGGCCAGCATTACCCCGACACCAAAACCAGGTAAGAAAGCCACAAAGAACATCACAGGCCAACATCCCTGAAGGACATAGGTGCATTTTTTTTTGTAAAATATAAGCAAGCCAAATTCCATGATACCTTAAAAGGATTATACACCAAAATCAAGTGGGTTTAATTCCAGGGGTGCAGGGATGGCCCAACAACCCCCAATCCATTATTGTGATGCACTACAACAAAATGAAGGATAGAATTCATATGATCATCTCAATGGATACATAAAGAGCATTTGAGAAAATCCAACATCTATTTTTAATATAAACTCTCAATAAAGTAGGTAAAGATAGAATGTACCCTCAACATAATAAAGGCTATATATCATAAACCCATAGCTAACATCAGACTCAAATGTGAAAAGTTGAAAGATTTTACTATAAGATTAGGAACAAACTAAGATGCACAATGTGCCACTTTTATTCCATATATATTTTAAGTCCTAGATAGAGCAATTAGACAAAAAAAAAAAGAATTAAGTATATTCAAATCAGAAAGAAGTAAAATTGTTGCTAAATGGAGATGACATGATATTACATATGGACACTACCATAAGGACACCACCAAAATCTGTTAGAACTAATCATCAAATTCAGCAAAGTTGTTTCTTGTACAAGTAATACAAGAAACCTGTTACATTACTACAATCTAATAACAAACTAGCAGAAAGAAAAAATAAGAAAACAATTCCACGTACAATTTTATCAAAAAGGATAGATGGCTTCACATGTGAATTTTACCAAACATTTTGAGAAGAGCTAACATCTCTCCTCAAACTACTTCAAAAATTTCAAGAGGAAACCCCCATGCTCATTTTACAGGGTCAGCATTATTCTAATTCCTAAAACTGATAGACACCGCAAAAGAAGAAAATTATAGGCCAATATCCCTGATGAACATAGATGCTAAAATCTTCAACAAAATGTTAGCAAACCGAATATAGCAATATATAAGAAAGATCATACACCATGATCAAATAAGATTAAATCTACTTGCAAGGTTGGCACAACATTCACAATTCGATAAACGTGATTCACCATATAAACGAAATGAAAAATAATAACCACATTGATTATATCAATAGATGCAGAAAAACATTTCATAAAATACAGCACACATTTATGATAGAAACTCACAGCAAAGAGGAAATAGAGGGAACATACCTAAACATAATAAAGGCCAGGTATGACAAACCCACTGTCAGCATCATACTCAATGGGCAAAAACTACAATTGTTCACCTTAAAATCAGGTACAGGACATGAATGTCTGCTTTCACCTCTTATTTAACATAGTACTGGAAGTCCTAGCCATAGCAATCAGACAAATAGAAAAAATAAGAGGAATCCTAATTGGAAAGGGAGAAGTAAAACCATCTTCATTTGCAGATGAGATGATACTGTACAGAGAGAACCCTAAAGATTCCACCAAGAAACTACTAGAACTGATTAATTCATTAAAATAGCAAGATACAAAATTAATATCCATAACTCAGTTGCATTTTTATATGCCCATAATGAATTATCAGAAAGGGAAATTAAGAAAACAATCCCATTCACAATTGCTTCAAAAAGAATAAAATACCTAGAAATCAATCTAACCAAGGATGTAGAAGACTTGTACTTGGAAAATTGTCAGACACTGAAGAAAGAGACTGAAGAAAACATAAGTAAGTAGAAGCACACACTATGTTCATGGATAGGAAGAATTAACATTATTAAAATTCTCACACTACCCAAAGCAATCTATAGATTCAATACAATTAATATCAAGATATCAATGACATATTTCACATAATTAGAATATATATTTCAAAAAAGGTATATGGAATAACAAGAGGCCCCATATAACAACAGTGATCTTGAGAAAGAACAAATTTGAAGGAATCGTGCTACCTAATATCAAATTATACTATAATGCCATAGGAATCAAAACAGCACAGTACTAGCATAAAAACAGACATGTAGGTAAATGGAACAGAATAGAGAGACCAGAAATAAACTCACACCTTTATAGTCAATTAATATTTAACAGAGGAAGTACCCTACAATGGACTAAAGATAGTTTATTCAATAAATGGTGTTGGGGAAATTGAGACAGATATCTGCAGAAAAATGAAACTAGACCATATTCTTATGCCACACCCAAGAGTAAATTCAAAAATAGATTAAAGATTTAAATGTTTGACCTGAGACTATAAAAATCCTAGACAAAAACATAGGCAGCAAAATCTTGGATATAATCCATAGCAATATTTTTTCTGACATATATCCTCAGGCGAGGAAAATGAAAGAAAAAATAAACAAATTGGACTATCTCAAACTAAAACATTTTTGCACAGCAAAGGAAACCATCAACAAAATAAAAAAGACTACTCACAAAATGGGAGAACATATTTGCTGATACATCTGATAAGAGGTTAATATCCAAAATTTATAAAGAATTTCTAAATCTCAACACCAAAAACACAAACAATCTGATTAAAAAATGGGCAAAGGACCTGAACTGACACTTCTCCAAAGATGGACAATAGACATATGAAAAGACGCTCAATGTCACTAATCATCAGATAAATGCAAATTAAAACCATTATATATTACCTCACACCAGTCAGAATGGATGTCATCAATAAATCAACAAGCAACAAGTGCTGGTCAGCACATGGAGGAAGGGGAACCCTCTTGCACTGTTGGTGGGAAAGCAGATTGGTGCAGCCACTGTTGAAAGCAGTATGGGCATACCACAAAAAATAAAAAATGGAACTGCATTGTCACCCAGTGGTTCTACTGCTGGGAATTCATCCAAAAAACCCCTAAAACACTAATTTGAAAGAATGTAAGCATTCCTATGTTCATTGAAGTGTTATTTGCAATTGCCAAGATATAGAAGCAGCTCAAGTGTCCATCAGTAGATGAGTGGATAAAACAACTATGGGACATTTACACAATGGAATACTATTCAAACATAAAAACAAAGAAAATTTTACCATTTGCAATATCATGGATGAACCTGGAGAGTATTATGCTAAGTGAAATAAGCCAGTCAGAGAAAGACAAATTCCATATGATTTCACTCATATGTGGAATCTAATGAACAAACTAACAGGCTAAACAGAGACAGACTCATTCATAGAGAGCAGGCTGATATCTCTCTGGTGGGGTTGGGGCTGAAGGGGGGTTGGAGCTGGATGGATAGAGAGAAATGGGAAAAGGACACATGGACAATTGGGTCATGATTGTGGGGTAGGAGTATAAGGGTGATAAATGGTAATGGGAAAATAAAATTTTTAAAAAAGGAAATATAAAAAATATTTTAGTGCTGACTGGTGTGGCTCAGTAGATTGAGTGCCAGCCTGCAAACCAAGGGGTCACTGGTTTGATTCCTAGTCAGGACACATGCCTAGGTTATCAGCCAAGTCCCCAGGAGGGGGTTGCTTGAGAGGCAACCATACATTGATGTTTCTCTTCCTCTCTATTGCCCTCCCTTCCTTTGCTAAAAATAAATACAATCTTTAAAAAAAGTTTTAAAGGTACTTGCAAGGTAAAAAAAATAAATAAACAAACTTGGCAGTCAAAAATAAAATAAAGCAATAAAATATCAAGGAATAAACTTAACCGAAGAAGTGAAAGAAACACCTCTACACTGAAAACTATAAGTCATTGATGAAAGGAAGTAAAGGATATACAAATAAATGGAAATATTCTGTGTTCATGGGTTGGAGGAATTAATAGTTAAAATGTCCATATTACTCAAAGTAATCTGCAGATTTAATGCAATTTCTATTATAATTGAAATGGCATTTTAACAGAAATAGAATAATCATAAAATGTGTATAGAACCACAAAAGAGCCCAAAGAGCCAAAACAATCTTGAGAAAGAAGAACAAAATTACAGGCACCATGCTACCTGATTTTAAACTATATTACAAAGCTAGAGTAATCAAAATAAGATGACACTGGCATAAAAACAAACATGTAAACAAAGAGAGCTCAGAAATAAACCCACCCACATATGGTCAATTATTTTATGATAAACAAGTCAAAAATATACAATGGGGAAAAGACAGTCTTTTGTTGTCTTTTGAATAACTGTTGTTGAAAATACTGTACATGCAAAAGAATAAAAATAACTATCTTACACCATATATAAACATTAACTCAAAGTGGAATAAAACTTAAATGTAAGACTTGATACTGTAAAACCCCTGGAAGAAACATGGCTGATAAACTCCTTGACATCAGTCTGGGCAATGATATTTTTGGATTTGACACCAAAAGCAAAGGCAACAAAAGCAAAAATAGACAAATAAAAACAAACATTTTCTTTGCTGAACAGAAAAGAAATTATCAAAAAGATGAAAGGCAACCTACTGGGAAAATATTTGAAAATTGTGTTTTATAAGAGGCTAATATCTAAAATATATAAATAATTCATACAACTCAATTTCAGAAAAACAGTCCAATTAAAACATGGCAAAATGAGTAGACATTTTTCTGAAGAAGGCATACAGATGGCCAACATGTACATGAAAAGTTGCTCAACATCACTAGTCATCAGGGAAATATAAATCAAAAGCCTCTTTCACCTGTTAGAAGCTATTATCAAAAGACAAGACATCAGTGTTGGCAAGGATGTAGAGAAAAGGCTGCTGCTGGTGGGGATGTGCACTATAGATGTGACTGTAAAGTGGTACAGCCACTATGGAAATCTGTGGGAACCTTTCTTTAAAGTTAAAATAGATCCTGCAATTCCACTTCTGGGTATATATATGAAAAAATAAAAATACTAACTTGAGATGCGTACTGCATGCCATTCATCGCAGCATTGTGTATAGCAGTGAAGGTAGGAAAATAACCTCAGTGTCTGTGAGTCAATGAATGAAAGAGAAATTGTAATATCACAATGGCATACTATTCAGATATAAAAAAGAAGGAAATCTTGACATTTGTGATACTATGAATAGAATTGCATGCATTATGCTAAGTGAAATGTCAGAGAAAAACAAATATTGTATGATATCACTTACATGTGGAATATTTAAAAAAAGGCGGGGGCTGAGCAAAATTGGTGAAGGGGGACAAGAAGAACAAAAACTTCCAGTTATAAGATAAGCAAGTCATGAGGATGTAACGTACAGCATGGTGACTACAGTTAATATTTACTGCATATTTAAAAGCTGATCTGTGTAAGACCTTAAAAGCTCTCATCACTGTTAAAAAGCTGTAACTATGTATATGGTGACAAATGTAAACTAGATCTATCGTGGAGATCATTTCTCAATATAGAATCCTCAAATCATTAAGTTGTATACCAAATACAGTCACAACGGGGGCTGGACACCAACATCAGAGTTTTGAAGGGGCACAATTCAGTTTGTAACACCATGCCATATCTTCCTGTAGGATCCATTTCATTCATACCCTCAAAGCCTGCAGGAGGTTTCTTTCTAGTGGGTGAGGTTAACTACAGTTATTATTCATCTCACATTACACTTTCTAATAATTGTTCCTAAACTTGCCTTCATGGTTAAGTTGAATATCTGAAAGTGATGAAGTGAGCCACCAGCTCTTTTTAACATTCTGAAAAAAGAAGTGAGACACAGAGAGTCTTACTACTATTTGTTTTCATTAGACAGAATTGTCATTTTGCAACCAGATCATGTTTTTAAATTATTTTTTAAATCGACACCTGAGGATTTTTTTTTTTACTTATATTAGAGAGAGAAGAAGGGGGAGAGGGAGGGAGAGATAGATGATGTTCATCAGTTGAGTCCCTTTGGTGCCCCAAGTGGGGATCAAACCTGGAACCTAAGTATATGCCCTGACCAAGAATCAAACCTGAAACCTTTTGGTGTACAGGATGATGCTCCAACCAACTGAGCCACCCAGCCAGGGTTGATCATCTCATTTTAAAAGAATTTATAAAAGCCTTCAAGTTTTACACATTATACATAAGTGAATGAACAAATAATACAGTAGCCCCCACCCCGTGATGGGGTATGTTCTAAAACACCCAGTGGATGCCTTCATCTATGGACAGTACCAAGCTTGTTCTATGGACAGAACTCTTGTTCTTCAGAGACATTATTAGATAAGAGTTACTTGAACACAAACACTGTGGTACTTTGAAAGCCCATCTGATAATTAAGACAGCTGAGTGACTAGGTAGCAGAGAGTAGCCTTTACAATGTGGAGTCGCTGGACAAAGAGACGATCCACATCCCAGGCAGGATGGAGCCAGACCGCACAATATGTCATCGCACCACTCAAAATAGCATGCAACTAAAACTTACAAACGGTGTATTTCTGAAATTTTTATTTAATATTTTCAGACCATAGTTTATCACTGGTAACTGAAACAGTGGAAAACACCACCATATTTCTCTTTCTTGCCATGCAACCTAAATGCAGTTATGCTCATAGAGGGAAGGAGAAAGAAAAGAGTTTCAAATTCAGGTACAATGCTCACATCCAGTGTAGCCATTGGCATTTTCAGGTGGTTTTAGATGAGAGCCAGAGTGAGCTCTTAGAGTGTGTCAAGACTTCCAGACGATGGCGAAGATGTGCCGTGAGGTATGGTGGTCTCAGGCCCGAGCTCCTGCCTCTACCCATTCCTGGGATGTGCTCAGGTGCTTGCTGGTTTTGTTATATAACACAGTTACTTAGCACCCTAGACGATTTTAACTGGCTCTGTTTTTCTCATGTAATTTTCTCTTGAGGTTCAGAACGACAAATGTTTCAGAAGTGCAGTTAAACTGTTGCCAGGGCTGCTCAGCTTAGTTGCACACTACTCGCGGGCACCATAGCTCCTGGAGCTGAGCAGTGTACACTGTTTCTTGTTTGCTTTATTTTCATTTTAAAGAATTTTATTACAAGCTGTTAATATTCAGGGCATTTCAGAGCACCTTGTACTTCCTATTAGATTTTTTGGTAACCGATTTTAAAGTGTTATCTGTGTATTTTTTTTTCTCCTAGTGCCTTCCAGGCAAAAGTATTATGTGGTGATTGTTTAAGGTGTTAATTTGATGAAATAGTTTATCCTCAAGAACCTGAAATACCAATCCATGGATATCTCCTAGGGTGGTTTTACAGCAGAGCAAGTAGCTTTGGCAAGCTTTTCTTCTGATTTTGGTCATGTGTTTAAAGGCCAGCATTAAACTCCCTCATCCCAGCTGGCCTTCTGACTGATCTAACTTTACAGACAAACTAAAGACCTACCCAGTGGTACAGTCTGCATTAACAAGCAAGCTAGAGGCACTCAGCATATTCATTCCCTATTTATTCCAACGATAGCTCGAGCAATTTGCAATCCAAAGAGAATTTGAAATATGAGACTTCTAAGATAAAATATTGTTTGCAGTGTAGACCAAAGTCTTCTATTTTATTAAGTGGGATAATCTGTTACTCTGGTCCTTCATCAAGAGGTTTATAGCCCTTTGTGCATGTCCTGAAGGAAACAAGATTCACTTTCATTGCAGATATTCTTCTTGTTGGGCATAAACAAACCTGAGGTATAAACCTCCTGAGAATCCCTAAGATTCTCTACCCTCTGCTATTCCCCGGATCTTCCAATGCTAAACTTAGGCAGTGAGTTTTGGTATCATTATGTGTAATTCTCTGTGAGTTGAGACTTTTTATTAGCATTCTTACAGAGCATGGATTGACCTAGGCCCACTTAATTATCTAAAGCCTCAGCCTAGATTTATTACTAATCATAATAAATATGATGGATATAGCATTTAAGATAAGTGGCTCTGGGCAGCCTCCCCAGTGATTATGGAACGTGTTAAGGTTTTGTCTTTCATGTCCACATAAGAGAAGAAAAAGGAAAGCTTAAGGGAAAGGACTCATTAAAAGTCCTTTGTCTAAAAACCTTGGGAAGTTTGACATCCTATTCTTCCTGACCTCTGAAGGATCACGAGTACAGCCAGGGGTAATGTTTTTTAACATCCCAGTTTGAACATGGCCCAATGTTTTAAAGTGGATCCACAGATTAAGCTGCCTTATAAATTTCCTGGTTCCGCTGCCTTACATTATTGGATATATTTCTGTTTCCTTTGCTTTCATAGGCCTAAATAATGAAAACTCTTTATAGTTCATCCAAAGCTCACTGACTCTGACATGTGGTATTCACATTTTGTGAGTAATTTCCAGGGCACTTCCTACTTTTCTGCTGAGCTGTATGCCAAGATAACTTTCGGAAGGTACAGCAGCCTGGGCAATTGGCAGTAATCCAGACTTGTGTTGGATATGTTATGAAGGTGTTTCTATAAATTAGGGATCAATGCAAGTGGGTAAATTTTACTATCTAATAATTCTTATTGGCATATTCCCTTACTTTATTTCCCTTTTAATGTATTTATAAGAAATTGCCTTCAATGATACTTTCTTTTTTCTCTGAAGGAGCCCATCAATAGATATCCAAAGACAGCTATAATTAGGTAAGCTGGCCAATTAATACGGAAACACAATATCTTGTTAACAATTGGAATCAACGGTTGGGTGACATTTTGATAAACTGCTTCAATATAGATAGCATTTTGGTGCCTCTTCACTTCTTAAAAAGGTCACAGTCTCTGAAAAGTAACATTGAGAAAGCTGATATTTAAAGGGTATAGGAAAATTCAAATAAATAGCCTGTTCTACTTCTACATATCTCTTCTCACAATAAAATCCTTTTCAGTCTACTTGGCCTTTTTATTCTACTTGTTGGGGTTTCCATTGCTGTAAGGGGGGGGTTGATACATCTTTTTTTCTCTAGTCCAGTTTTGATATCACTGAAAGTCTTACTCTGTGTTTTCAATAAGAAATATAACAGTTGACTTAGTAAGATCTGTGTGAATAGCAGTGCCTCCCTCCTAAGAGAGTCCTAGTGAGACTTTCAGAAGAGTTCCTCCAATTGCTATGAGGACTGTGCACCACATTGCTCTTGGGGGGAAATCAGGGTGAACTCCACAAAGACTCTAGGTTAGTGTTTCTTACAATACAATTCACAAACTATCTACCTTAAAACAACACCTGAAGTTCTTTATGAAAAATGCAGATACTTGAGTCAAAGTCCATATCAACTAAATCCAAATCTCTGAAGGTAGAGCTGAAAATGCCTCATTGTTACAAGATCTCCAAGTAATTCTCAAGCACATTTTTGAAAACCACAGCTCTGCACCATGGGGGAAGTTTGAGGTAGAGCCTGCCTCTCTTTCTCCACACTTATTAAGCTTCCCACATTCTTATCCAGCAGGAAAATCACTTCCTAATATAACTTTAAGATTAAAAATTACCTTTTTCCAAATATCTTCTTTTCACAAAATGACCCATCCTTGGCTTTGTGTCCAGCTTCAGGCAAAGGGTCTTCCCTTGAACACTGTGCTGCTTGTGGACATTTGGGGGATGAGCATCACATCAGTGGATTATGAGTGGGTAATCTTTTTTTTCAGTTGTCGTATGTAGCATATGGAGTGCCACATAAACTTCTTTTACAGCCTCATTACAAGGGTCTGAGAGCTGGAGAAAATGCATGTCTCTGTGTGAGCAGAACAGGACCAGGGGGTTGCTGAGCACTAATTAGTGGAACTAGCCAGTGGTCCACAACCACAAGACTGCAGGTGGCGGCATTATCTGCTCTTTCAATGAAGACAAGTAAGACTATGGCTCTGTTATCCTTTTCCCAGTACTAGTATTGATTCTAAATAAATATTTGACATACAATTCAACAAATTTTGCAGTTTAAAGGTTCCGAAAAGCAATCTCTCCATGACAAAATAGCTAAAAATACATTGTATATCAGGCAAATTGCAGGAGGTTAACGAGGCTGAAACATGTTCATATCAAGTCTCCTCACTCTTGTGCACCTGCCCTGAAGGTTCATGGAGAGGACAGAGCTCAAACAAACCCCGATACACATGAGGCCCAGGTGGTGGCCACCTCACACATGCTGTGGAAGAGCCCTCATTCACCTTTGAGAAAGGCAATGAGGCACATCCTTCTAACCTTAGATCATACCCATCGGCATACATATTTGCTCAAAAGGAAGAAATGGTTGGTAGGTTTCAGCTCTAACCTCTAGCCCTGCTGCTTAAAATCTTATCTCTGGGGTCATATATGTTACTGCACGACTTTCCCTATGCTTTACTAGGTCTGAAACGCTTGGTAGGGAGATTTTACCTTTTCCTTGATCATTTCTTCAGGTTGAGGTACTTGTGCCAGACTGGCATGTTTATGCCAAATCATAATTTGCATTTGCTTTGGAGCTCCTGATCAGTTCTGTTCTTCCAGCTTACTCCTTTCTGATGCAACAAAAAGCTAGACTGGGTACTTGGTGGCAACCACTGGTCTTTCCCATTCTTACCTGTGTGTAGCCTTTCTCTTGAGGACCTGACTGCTAGTAGATACCATTCACCAAATTCTCTGAATCAAGTGACTCCAGGATCTGGTCTTTCAGATCTACCTGTTCCATGGTTCCCATGACTTAGTACTGACAGCAAAAGTAAAGAACTATTGATTATATGTGAAAACAACCCCACTTTCTGAAATCACCTGAAATCTGACTGAATGAAGTCCTACAACTAAGAAATTAAAGAAACCACATTGAGACTGGTAGGAGTGGTGAAGACACTGAATGGGCTGGTCCCACACCCATGCATGGAAAATAAAAATGGAGAAGGATATCTCAGCTACGGAGGTCCTCCTGAGGAGAGAGGGTTCCCATTTCCACACCAGGCCCCTCAACTGAGGGTTCCAGTGCCAAGATGAGAAGTCTCAATAACTTCTAGCTGCAAAAACCAGCAGGAATTGAGGCTGAGAGAGATAGAGGTCTTCTGGAGTTCCAGGCAGTTCCTCTTAAAGACCCTGCTCATGGACTTATTCTGAGTCACTTGCTGTGAGCTCCAACACTGGGGCAGCAGCTTGAATGTCATGAGGACGTATGGGGAGGAACTCCAGCAACAGGGCAAGAGCTGGCGGTGCAGCTTTCTCCCAGACAGAAGTCCTGGCAGAGGCCACTGTTCCTTTGATGAGTCCTCCCCAACAGAACTCAGCAGGTACCACCATATTTCAGACTCCATCTATGTGGCTCACACAGTTTGTCCCACCCTGGTGATTCATTCCCTAAGACACTCCTTCCCAGCTTTAGAGCCCACCCAAGTGGTTTCCAGTGACTTTTCCATACAAATGGACTTTCTTGGCTCATGCTTTACATTTTCCTAGAATCTCTCAAAATTTCCTAAAATCTGGCCTCAGGGTGATCCATGCCTCTTGCTAAGTTGTCTTAGGCCCAACAGTAGTAGCAGTCATCCTTGATTCACAGTTTGGCCTCTCCTGGGGATCTCTAAGTCTTGCACAAATAGATGAATCACTTTGCAGTCCCTGCTGGGCAGCCCTGGGCAGATCACAGGTAGTGGTTGACCTTGGCCTGAACCTCCCAGGAGGTCGCAGAGCCGGCCTACCCAGCAGACAGCTTCAGATGTTGTTGAAGCGCCACCACCCAACCACCTCCACAAGTGACACACTCAAGGAACAGGCTCAGTAGGTATCAGAGCTCTCCTGAAGTAAGTCCTACTCTGTGGGGTGGGCACCAGCATGGCTGATCTTCCATGGTGGTTGGAGGTCAGTGATTTGTGGTCACAGCCAGTCCTTGCAATTGACTAAACTGGGTAAATCCCTCCCATTGAAATACCAACAGCAATCAAGTCTCAATTACAAGAGAAGGATGTACTCAACCCGAGTGATGAGATGCACCTTGAGTACTCAGCTTGGGTGACAGGGGAGGCTGTACCACTGAATCCTACAGAACACCTACTACATAAGGCCACTCTACCAAGCCTGGGAGATGTAGAAACTCTACCTAATACATAGAAACAAACACAGGAAGGATGACAAAATGAAGAGACAAAGATGTATTTTCCAAATGACAGAACAGAACACACACACACACACAAACCCTAAACAAAATGATGATAAACAATCTATTAGATGCATATTTCAAAAGACAAGTTATAAGGATGCTCAATGAACTTAGAACCTTAACAGCATAAACAAGGATCCAGCAGAAATAAAGATACACTAACTGAAATAAAGAATAATCTTCAGGTAATCAACAGTAGAATAGATGAAGCCAAGAATCAAATCAGATCAGCCATTTTGAAGATAAGGAAGCAAAAACACCCAATCAGAACAGCAAAAAGAAAAAAGAATCCAAAAAAGTAAGTATAATGTAAGAAGTCTGTGGGACAATTTCCAGGGTACAATATTTTGTGCCCTGGGACAATATTTCCATTATGGGGGTACCAGAAGGAGAAAAGAGAAAAATTAAAAACCTATTTTAAAAAATGACAAAAAATCTCCTAACTTGGTGGAGGAAATAGACATACAAGGGAGCTCAGAGAGTTACAAAGAAGATGACCCAAAGAAGCCCACACCAACACACATCATAATTAAAATTAAAAAACTTTAAAGACATGAGAGTATCTTAGAAGCAGCAAGAGAAATACAGTTAGTTAGCTACAGGGTAGGTCCAGTAAGACTGTCAGTTGATTTTTCAACAAACTTTTCAGAGAAGGGATTGTCAAGAAATAGTTACAGTGATGAAAACCAAGGACCTGGAACCCAGATAACTCTACCCAGCAAAGCTGTCCTTTAGAATTGAAGGACAGATGAGGAGTTTCCTGGACAAGAAAACACTAAAGGAGTTTATCACTACCAAACCATTATTATATGAAATGTTAAAAGGTCTTCTTTGGGAAAAAGAAGATAAAAATATGAACAATAAGCCCAGGCTGGTGTAGCTCAGTGGATTGAGCGCAGGCCTGCGAACTACACGATCGCGGTTCGATTCCCAGTCAGGGCACATGCCTGGGTTGCAGGCCAGTGCCCAGCAGGGGACGCATGAGAGGCAACCATGCATTGATATTTCTCTCCCTCTCTCCTTCCCTTCCCCTCTAAAGATAAATAAAATATTTTTAAAAATGTGAACAATAAGATGGCAATAAATAAGTACCTTATCAACAATTGAAACTAAAATCCAAAATGAATGAACAAGCAGAAGAGAAAGATTCACAGATACTGAGAAGATTTTCACAGTTGCCAGATGTGGGTGGTTAGGAGCTTGGGTGAAAAGGTGAGGGGATTAAGAAGTATAAATTGGTTGTTACAGAATAGATGCAGGGATGTAAAGTACAGCACAGGGAATATAGTCAATAATGTTCTAATAACTATGTATAGTGTCAGATGGGTATGAGATTTGTCCAGATGATCATTTAGTAAGTTATGCAATGTATAATAACTGGGGTGTACACCTGAAACTAATAATAATGTATGCCAACTGTAATTGAAAAATGAGTATGATTTAAAATAAAAATTATACAACTAAAAGAAAAAAATTTACAAATATCACTTCCCATCTGCCTTTAATATTCCTTCATTGAATTCTGTAAAGCACAGAAGGAATTAAAAGACCAGTAGTTCCTATTGAGGATGCAATGGAGAAATTAGTATGTATTGAGTACATGCTGAAGTCTGGATATATTATATTTGCTGTGGTCAGAAAATACTTCCTGGGGATGGGAAAAGGAAAGTTGAGCATATACATGAGTACCAACTAGAAAAAGTGATAAAAATTACGTCAGAGCAAAAGTATGGGAGCACATTATTTTTAAGAAACACTGGGCATAAAAAAGTGAAACATGAAAATAGCCAAAGGACTCATAAAAATTAAATAGTAAAAATAACACTTCAGAGAAAAATTTAGAAAGCATATTCAGAAATTGAAAAAGTTCACACTTTAACACAATGAACATAACTATGCCCGTTATGTTTATTACTGTGTTCTCTGCTTAACTTGTGTTTTGGGGGGGCACATGATAGGAATGCAAAAATATTTATTTAAAAAAGCATAAATGAATGAATGCAATCATTTTTGATCAGCAAAGTAAACATTATATAGTCAAAATATATGCAGTGACATAAAGTAACTTGAGTGCCTGTTCCAAAAGTAAATGTGGGTTTATAAAATAGTACCTTTCATTTTCTACTAGATATTATTCCAATAAAGGTTAAAGATCTTACTCATTCAACTGCCTATTTTCCTCTAATATTAAATACTTCACTGTTTTGGTGCATAAATTTACTATTCCTTAGCATGGTTGTTTTTCACATTATTTAGAGAAAATTTGTCTTCCTGCTAGAAAATTTTGCATTGTATATACAGTGTTACTTATTGCTTGGATAATGCCCTATTAATTTCAATGGATTCTTTTTGACATAAAAATGGATTTTCACTGAAGGGCAAACACTACCTCCATATGTATCTAGGCTACATTACAATTGAATCCATCACATTATACATTTATAGGTGTCTAGCCCTGTTACACTGCTGAAATGGTCTGCCATAAAAAATGGCCATGTGAAAAGCTGGTTTAAATTTCATGCATTTTTACTTGCAAAGTATCTGGTTAGATGAACAGAAGCCTCCAAGATGAAATCCTTTCCAACATGAATATGCTAACATGATCCCTGGAAGCAACACCTCAGCACTTCGTTGAATGCCTTTTCTTTAGATTCCAATGACAGATTTGTTTTAGGGTCAGCATGTTGAAATGCACTAAGAATTTATTTTTTCAAGCTCTCCAAAAGCCCAATATAGCACTTAGGACCTTTCAGGTAATATCTTTAGAGGCAATTGTTTGACATATCTATTAAATTAAATGTTTCAGATAACTAAAATGTCTTCCTTCTCCTCACTAAGCATGGAAAACCATGCCTATGACACTGACTTCTGGTATGAAGGCAAAACATCTTCCTCAGTGATAAGCATGGCAACCAGACTTAGTAGGAATCTCTCGTTGGGGGTGCTTCCTACAAGTGAGGGTCAAAAGGGTAGAAGAAAAACTTTTGGTTCATATTTTGAGGTTTTACTTCTAGCATAAAGAAAACAAAATAGAACAGAAACTGACAATAACAGCAATAGATTGGAATCAGAACATTTAGGTTTATGTTCTGGTTCTGTCCTTTCTAGATACATGAGTTTAAAAAGTCAATGGCTTCTATTATTGCTTTATATGTAAAATTACTTTATATGTAAAATACTTTATATGTAAAATTAGGACCTTCCAAAATCAGGAGTTGCTTCACATATTGTAAAAAATTAAAGCCAACATTTAAAAATCACATATTTTACATAAAAATATAGGTGTCTGGTCTAAGTTGCTTTCTATGAAAAATGGGAATAAATACTACTGTGTGTCCTCAGTAGATTAAATAAGATACTGTGTTGTAGAAATTAAAATTAATGTTATTTACCATCTAGTAAACTCATTTTTCTTAACGGGCTTCTTTGTCTTTTCTAATTTTCTTTGTTGCTTTTTTAATGATCCCAAGAATTAACCACAATATTTCATTTTCAATGCTTTAAAGACTATAGGTTCTTTAATTAGGCTTGGCCCATGAAGTCTGACTCATCAATTTTTACAGTCAAATTATTGCAAGATAGGTTTATTTATCATAACAGACGAGAATGCAATATAAATGAGGCATCATGTACACTCGTCTTTTTATGTGAATACATATGTGTCTAGGATGTGGATAAGAGAACAGAGTAAATTTTGAGATGGTGAAGATGTGGGTAGAGTTCAGTTTCCCTCCCCATTTCTTCTATCAACAAAAGCTATTAAGTACCCCTTATAGAAGTAATACATACTAATGCAGACTGAACTGGCTTATTGCGAGTTTTTAAACATAAGAGCCCATGCTATGCCTTTGTCCTCCAATACATTAAAATCTATTTTGTAAAATTGTATGACTACCCTTGAATTATTCTGATTTTTTAGAGTCCTTTTACAGAAGTTGGTAGGTCAAATTTAAGGTTGAAAATTCACAGTACCTTGAGTTACACAGGGTTTGTAGAATTCTTCCTATAGCTGGGAGTTTGAGAAGTGACTATTAATCATGTTATAACTTAAAAAGATATAAATGTGTATCAAGCAGAAAGAATTCAGTTCAGGTCTGCTGGCCCAAATACAATGGGCTGAATAGCAAAGTCCTGAGATTTCTTAGATGCATAATGTTCTTACAAATGGTCCATGCTATGCTAATAAAACTATTGTGACTGGGAGCTTTTGCAGTGGAAACTGACAGATGAGGCAGAGTTAAGTACTTTTTCAGACAAGCTACTACAGTAAATCATTAAGGCGCACAAACAATCATCCTTCATCAGTGTGCAATTTGTTTCATAGCAATTGCAAATCGAAAACAATGTAAACAAACAAATCGACAACTAATGAATATCCCCCACCGCTCACTGTAAATAGATCTACAACTTTAGAAGAACACTTTATCCAACACATTGTCAACTCATTGTAAACACATCTACAACTCATAAACAACTCATTACACAGTATGTTGTCACCTCATTGCAATTAAAGTTGAATGTTAACTGTACTGTATGTTCCTGCTCTGAATCAGATTAGACTCTAGGAAGAAAATGGCTAAGAAGAGCCAATTCAGCAATAAGAATACTTGTGTGCTACTTTCCCCCAAGTCCATTTGATTTTTAAAGTTATTTGAACAGGCTCACATAAAAGTTAAACGGAATTTTACCTTTTCCTCAGGTATCTCACATTTTGTATTTGCATAGAGAAGGCAGCGGTTTCTCAGCACAAGTTTCTTTCATGGACGAAAAGTAAATGTGTAAAGTATTCCCCAAGCAGTAGTAAAACTCACAGCTTTTACTGTAATTGCTTTGTGTGAACTGCATTTGGCATCGCTACCTGGTATGTAATCTTTGGTTAGGACCAGTGTTTTTTGCAGTCTACAGGATGGTTATTTTTGGAAAACAAACATGAACTTATGAACGTCAACACAATTCTCCCATAATGTTAACTTTGCTTAAGGATTTAAGTGGGCTTATGCACAATTCTTATTTCCATCATTTTTATCCAATACATAGGAAGCATTGCTAGGTTATGCTCATGTGCAATGTACATGCAAATATACATGCAACACATAAACAGATGTGACGACAGCATTTGACCCACTACACAAAAGTTAATTTATACCATAATGGTTCAATGCTATAGTCATTTTTTTTACCAGAAGGTCCAACTGTGTGGAACATAGAAGGACTTGAATTGAAATTCTACTAAATGTAAATCACTTATATAGTTTAGATATAAATAGAACTTTATACATAGGATTATAATTTAACATGTTTACAAGTATCATATTCATGCCAGTCAACACAATAGGACTGGGTTTAGTGAAAGATCAACCAGCAATTAAGGGAGCTCAGATCTCTATCCAGTTTTGCTTTGTATAAAGAATATATTTTCAATTGTTGTTTAATTAGAGTTGTCCCCATTTCCCACCATTACTGTCTTCCGCCCCACCCACCCCCACCTCCCACATTCAATCCCCCCTACCCTAGTTGTCTTAGTCCATGGGTCCTTTATACATGGTTTTTTTTTTTTTTAAATCTAGTTCTGCTTTTAAAGAAGTAAGATATTCCTTAAAGTTGTATCCCAAAACATTAGTCAGAGATTCCTTCCTGGAAAAGACAGACAATCTCTAAACTTCTTTCCAACTGTAAGTTTTATTCTGAACATTTTAAAGCATCTATAGTATAGCTAGTGCTGAGGTGCTTTGGAAGACATAGAAAAATGATTTTTATCTTATGAAATAGTGAGATGCTCCACTATGAGCCTTAATTTTTATAAAATTAAATTACAGAATTATTGTGAGAATTAAAGATTAAAATATTTTTTGTACCTAGAGCAGTGTTCAGTACTACATAAGTGTTCGATAATAATAATTATTATTATTCTTGCCAAACTAGTTTATAGTCAGTTTCTAGAGAAAACCCAGAACAATAAATTCATTTGTTCACTCATTCTCATGACTTTTTCCATATTCTTTTGCCATTAGAGAGAGGTCATAAAATTACATATCAGGCACATTAATATTTTCTTAGGAAAACACTTTCAGGGAGAGCCAGTGATTTTCTATTTCTTTCTTCTGTGATGTATTCTATGATGAAGGTACTCTGAGTAGTTGTGCAATATTGAAGTATAAGTATCCAGATTTAAATATTATTTAAAATAATAATATGGTCACTGCAAAGTAAACTTTTCAAATTTTTCGCTTGTGTATTACTGATAAGTTAAAATCCCTAAAGGAAGGCAGCCTCTCTTAGAGCATAAAATTCAGCACACTGTGAAGTGAGGAGGTATAGGTTTTAGTCTGCATTTTGCCCTTAAGCAAGTATTTGAGTTTGAGCCCTTAACCTACCAAGATGAAATTAGGCATGTGTTTCCTTAGTTGTCTCTCCCACTTCCCACTCCAATTTTTTCAGACCATTTATTTATCCAATAAATATATTTGATCACTTCTATGTGCTGTGGATTCTTCTAGGCACTAGAGATCCATTATGAGCAAGTCCCTGTCCTCATGGAGGTGGATATCTTAGATGAGACAAAGTAAAAAAGTAATGTACTATCAAGAAAAAGTGCTCTGAAATATAAAGCTGTGATTGAAAAGTGATGGCAAGAAACGCTATTTTAGGTAGAATAGTGAGAGAGGTCTGCTCGAAAGGTGTCATTTGATTACAGACCTGAATAAGGTAAGAAAGCGGTCATGTATATTTGTAGTAGACTCAATGCTTTTAGAATAGAAGAATTTCCTCGAAAAACTAAAAATGGGCCTTTTGACCCAGTGATTCCACTGCTGGGATTATACCCTAAGAATCCTGAAACATCAATTCAAAAGAACCTGTGCACCCCAATGTCCATAGCAGCACAATTTATAATAACCAAGTGCTGGAAACAGTCTAAGTGCCCATCAGTGAATGAGTGGATCAAAACATTGGTACATTTACAGGATGGAATTCTATGCAGCAGAAAGAAAGAAGGAGCCCCTACCCTTTGCAACAGCATGGATGGAACTGGAGAGCTTAAGCTAAATGAAATAAGCCCGGCTGTAAAGGACAAATACCACATGATCTCACCTATAAGTGGAACCTAATCAACAAAACAAACAAGGGAGCAAAATAGAACCAGAGACATGGACATAAAGAACAAACTGACAGTAACCAGAAGGGAGGGGGGAGGGAAATAATGGGGGAAAGAAGGGGAAGGGGAAATATAAAGGACCCATGGATGAAGACAACAGGGGAAGATTAAATGTGAGAGGTAGGTAGGGTGAGGGAAAAAAATGGAAGGGAAATAGGGACAACTGTAATTGAACAACAAAAAATAAAATAAAATGTATAATTTACCCATTAAATAAATCATAAAATAGGTAAAACGGTGCATCTTTCTGTTTTTCTCTAACTTAAGGCTAGCAGAAATTATCCCCATTTTCCCCCACATGGCTCCTGTCTTTTAAGGTGTAAAAATATCATTTCTCTTTTCTCTTATATCCCACCTGGCTCATATATATCATCTCTGTTTCTTGTCTTATTCTAATATAAGAAATTAAGCCTTTATGAAATTGTTCATAGGTTTAGCTTTCAATTCCCATAGCTGCAAATCCAAATATTACTTATAAAAACAAGTATTTTACACAAAGGAATGAACACAAAGGAACAGTAACTTGTAAGATAGAGACCTGTAGGAGGTGAGGTCAGGGACTTGGCACAACTGGATCTTGTAAAATTAGGCCAGCATACAGGCGTTGGGTATTATTCTGAGAGAGATGGAGTCACTCTGGCACTCTGTGCTGAGTAGATTGTAGGGACAGTGGTTGAAGCAGAGAAAACCATCAAGGGCTTCTTGCAGTAGTAACTTGATCAAGTGATGGTGGAGGCTTGGACTCGTGTAGTAGTAGTAGGGGTGGTAAAAAGCGGCTGCATCTGTGACTTTCAAACGTCTGACCAGGTGGTTGTTAGAAGCATCATCTGGTACCCTAGAAGGGTGCAGATTCGATTTCTAGTCAGGGCACATACCTGGGTTGCAGGTTTGATCCCTAGCTACGGGTACCTATAGGAGGCAACTGATTGATGTTTCTCTCTCACATCCATGATTCTCTCTCTCTTTCTGGCACCCACCCCTTCTTCTCTCTCCATCATCAATAAAAAATCTTTTAAAAAATCTAGATGTAGGACTTGATGATGGGTTGGATGGCAGTAGGACATTTGAGATGAAAACAGAAACTGCAGATGGGGTATGAGGTGAAAACCTTAGGAAAGTCAGTTAATCTCTCCAACAGTCAGTTCCCTCATCAGTTTATTGTGAAGATTCAATGGGATAGATAGTCACCCTTCAGGAAATGTTCACTTCTATCTATTCCTCCTTCCTTTACAGTACCAAACATGCTAGAAATAGTATATTGTGGCCTGAGAGAATGACACACGTCATTTAACTTGTGATTGCTCCCAGACAAGATCCTAAAATTAAATTCTGAGGTAATGAAAACAGTAATGCTCTGTCCTAAAAGGTATCAGCTATTTCAAAGCAGATAAATTTTAGAAACCATGTTTCCTAACCATTTCCTAACCACTGCCATTTCCTAAGGAAATGACAGCCAGCAGTGATGGTTATGGCCTCACAGTTGTGAACCACCAGCAAACAGGCTTCCCTGGGAAGCGGACCATGTGCTGGTGGCAGCGCCGGCTACCCTGAGACCTGATGCCATCTGAAATTACTGGGCCTGGGTTCCAAATGGCGGCCAGCTTCCCCTGAAGCCATGTGCACGGCAAATGTCTTACTTCCTTGGGACTTCTGACCTAATCAGTTTTTTCCTCTTTCCCCAAAGATTTCTACTTGATTGTCTTTAAGCAAAGCAAAGCAGTATGAGAATGTCAAAGATCTACTCATCTGAGCAGGTTACCTGGTGCTCAGATCAACCAGAAAGACAAGGCGCTCATTGAAAGAGGCTTTCTAGAAAGACAAAACTCTTGTGGCCACAGATTACATTTCTACACCTTGTGAATAATATCTTCATAAAAGGGAACAGGAGAGGGAATGAAAAGCACAGTGATGTGATGATAATAGCCAGCGGTTTTTTTTTTTTTTTTGAGGACTATCATGTTTCATTCGCTGTTCTGATGACCTTACATTTAAAAACTCACTTGGTCAATACCCCCATAAAATTTGTAACATCCTTGTAATTCCCATTTCCGTAAGTAAACTGGGGCACGGAGAAGCTATTTGTCTTTTTGATTCAAGTACAGCTAAGAAGTAGCCATGTCAGAGTTTGAATCCAGGTCATCTGGCCCCTGAGGCTACACTTTGAAACATTACTCAATACTGTCTCTATCATCATATTTACAAAAATAAATGAAAGAACATATCTCATTATACCAAGCTGTTAGAAACAGTTCTCTCTATTATGAACAGTGTCTCATTAATGCTAATGTAAAGAGAGAGGGTGAGCAGAAAGGAAAAATGGGAGTCTGAAAGCTTATTCACCCTCCTTCCCGTGTGGGGTAATCTTTACCTTTTGTCCAGCCCAACTCCCTGATGCTGCAGTATAAACCGTGTTGTTTCAGGGGTCTCTGAGACAGCCTTTAAATCAGCTGTGCTCTCCATTGCCAGCCAGGTCACAGCTTCTGGGTGGCCTTCAAAGGAAAACTCAACTAGAGTAGACTGGAGAGTTTATGAAGTAAAAAGAAAGGATGACAAGATCTCAGCAGGGAAATAATATTATACCTTCCATGTGAAAATTCCCAGAGAAAATATGTTCATTCTTACCTCTCAACTCTCTCTCCCTTTTCCCCTTCCTCCACCCATTCTGTCTTTGTCCTATACACCCAGATTCTTCTTGAAGCCTATCAGATTTCCAGATGAAAATATGTGCTGGAAACGTGCTAATGTTTTACATGTGTATAAAACAGATGTATGCACATTACGCTCTAGGCACTAGGCATTTAAATCACATTGCATAGTTGCTAAGGTTTGAGGCCTAGAAGTTTTATTCAACCGGGTTACTATGCCGAATGCTGTTCAGTGTCATAACTGCTTCCAAGTAAAGAGGGTTACTGATGATTTAGAACCTCTATAAAAATAAATGTAAATGATTTTAATACATATTCTACTTTATTTTTCCTTTCCAGTTACTTTATTTCATTTTATTTCTTTTTAAGATTTAGGCTTCTTAATGATATGCATTTGTTCAGTGAATCATGTTACTTATAAAATTTAGAGTTTACCTGTCGTTTGATGCTTACAATATTATTGCTATTGAATACCAGACTTATTCCTGGAAGCCACAGGAAGGACCTCTTTCACAAAGTCAAGTAAACCTTGCACTGCCAACATGGGTGGAGCTCACCAAAGCCAGTGAAAGTTCAGGTTATACAATATATTTAAAACAAATGAATTCTGCCAACCTCCACACCATCTGCTTATTTTTTCTTCACTCTTCCATAACTCATCCTGTTCTCTCCCTCTGTACTTTTCTTGTTCTGCTCCTTTTCAAGTCCCATCTTAATTTGCCTATTTTACCACTCAGCTGAGACTATCTCAAGGCATTCCTCTAAGTCTTGGCCGACTTCAGGCTAAATCCAGATAACCATTAGCTGGGGTTAAAATATGTATGTAGAGAAATTTTATATGGAACATCTGCTGTACAAATGGAGATGCTTTTTAACAAACACCTAGTCTTTGTTTGATCTAAATAGATCTTGTTTTTCTTTTTATTTTCTACATAAGATTATAGCTATAGGCCTGCTTCTACCCCTTACTCTCAAAACTGCCCCCTCATATGGCAATAAAGATTTATTGTTAGGTACTGTGGTTTAATACCTACTCACAGTGCTTTTTCTGCTCTTTCAAAAATTTAGAAAATGCAAAAAAAAAAAGAGAAAGAAAATAAAAATTATTAAGTTTCCTTTGAAAACATAAAATGTCCCAAATGTTGGACATTTGAATTATTTTCTATATTTTACTCTTACAAAATAAAGTGATGAATATTCTTATTGGTAGTAGTTGTTGATTACTTTTTAAAATGTGTCTTCTGCCATTAGCTATCAAATTTCCATAACCTACAGGGATTTCTCAGAAAGCAGTTTAACTGTACTTTCATAGCTCTTAGGATTGAGCTTCTCTCTTACAGTCTTACTGTCTAAAATGTCTAAAAGAACTAAGTTGTAAAGTCATATGTAGCAGTAAGTGCTATATTATAAAATATAGGTCTATGAAATATATATTTCAAATAAAATTTCAATCTACCAATTAAAATTTAAGAAAGGATACTAATAATGCAACACTTTATAAATAAACACCTTTATCTACTTAGCATGAAAAATGTATGTAAAAGTCTTATAGGAAATTGCAAGTGGATGATATATTCTACTTTAGTTATTATAAATGTTGAAAATGAGTATTAAACATATAGAACTTACCTTACAAAAATAAGTGTGTATGAATTTGTTTGGTATTTTTTAATGCATGGGTTTTTGAGCCACCATATACAGTTTTGTAATTATTTTAATTCTAATTTTTACAAAAAGTTTCTTAAACTATCAAGGAAATGATATCTTTAACAAAAATTCCTTAACTGTAAAGGAGTTGGAAGTCTGAACGGGGTGTTTCAGCTGTCAAATTTGTGGCATACGTGGTGAGTGATGGATTAGGAGGGAAAGGGTTAAATTGTGTGTGTGTTGGTGCATGATAGCCAGGAAGTAAGTTCAGGACACAGGTTCAGATAGGTCAATGCCTAGTGGAGTCAAAGGTCAGGGAAACCAAAAGTTCAGAGAGCAGGGTCCCTGGAGAGGCATACGCTGGAGAATTTCAAGGAATCAGGCTCTAAGAACCTCACTTGGAGCTTGGGGCTAGGTTATTGTGCCATCCCTGGTCCAGAACAGAGACTTACACTATAATCCTGAACCACCGTCTCTAGCATGGTGCTTTCTGTCATTGAAAGGCTGGCACTAGCTACAGGGAAAGATAGAAGGCCCCTTTCCTTGAATGTCTGTGACCTGGTTAATCAGAGTTATTAGGGCACAAGATTCAGAAGTCTGTAAGAGAACATTAAAACAAAGGAAAAGATCCAGTCATGGGCTGTCAGGAGAGTTGAGAAACAGACAAGATGAGAACAAAGGCACCAATAGACCTTGACCTGCCTGACCCTTGGTCTCCCGGCTGTAGTCCACTGACCAGCACACACACAACTTAAAACAGTCAGCAAAAACATGTATCAGAATCAGGTCCTTAGACCTGAATAAAAATCGGAGTAAAATTGTGTGAGATAAGTCTAATTGTCGCAGAGGCAATGTGGTATATAGTGGGAAAAGCACAGTCTGTCAGTCAGAATAACCAAATCAAAATCTCTCCCCTGTATCTATTACTACATGTGACATTGATTCATTGATCAAGCTCTTTGGATTTTAATTTCCTCTTTCATAAGATACTAATAATGAATAAGAGTACTACCTCCCTGAAGGTTCTATCATGCATTAGAGACAATTTAAACAAGAGGTGACATGCATGAAATGTGCCCTCTAAGTAGAGGGTATTATTACTATCATTATCATTATTATTATTATTTAAAATTCTAGCCCAGAAATAGAAGATAAAGAGAAGCCTTAAAGTTCTTAAATAACCAGCAAAGTCCAGTGGTATTTCACCTGAGTTTGTCTAATTAACCAGCTTCCCCCCAAAGCCTGGTATGTTTTGCTCCATTCTGAAGTTCTTAAGGATAGGACTCATTTTGTTGTCTAAAGCCCAAGACATCAGCATTCCACAGGAGAAACCTTGTAAGAATCACACATGATTATTTACTGAGAAACTGCTTGGTTACTAGTACTGTGTTAGTTGAACTCCACAGATACCTTCTCCTTTTATATTTAAAAAGCTCTAGGAGTTAGGTATTATTACCCATTTTTTTTACAGATAAGCAAACTGAGATTGAGAATGATGTTAGAGATTTTCTCTACGTTGTTCAATCATGTATCCTTCAGCACTGATTCAATACCAGGTACGTAATAAGAATTCAACGAATACCGCTGAATGAATAGAGCACAGATGGCAAACACAAGGTCCGTGGGCCAAACCTAGACCTCCACCTTGTTTTATCTGGCCCGGCATCTTGTTTCTACTCAGCAGCATTGCCAAGCTTCTCGCCCCTAGTTAAAGAGTAATTACAGTTATCCAGTCCTAAAATTACATTCAGCCCTTTGGAGGCAACCGTGAGGCTGATGTGGCCCCTGGTGAAAATGAGTTTGACTCCCCTGCAATAGATGAAGGACTTCATCTGTGGTCCCTTACTAGAAAGAGGTAAAACTGGGAAGTGACATATGTTTAAATGCAAGACAGTGGAATATCAACTTACATGTTCACTTGAGGCTTATTTAATCACAACTAAACACGGATTTACATACTTTGCCCCTCTCTTATCCAGGGGTATGGGTTTTCTTATAATTTTGAGTTTTTTGAAATTCCTGGGAAGATTCAGGGAAAATTCACTAATTCTTTCAGTTGTCAATCACTGCTTTGTTATTCTGTGTGTCTACATCTATGGGAGTACCTTTTTCTGGGGTGTTACGAACAGAATGATTTAGAGCTCACTGACACACAAAGAGCATTCAATAAATATAGAGTTGGGCAAAAGATTTACAGTTGTTTGTATGGAAAATAATGCAATATTAATAAATAACAATATAGAACAAATTCTGTATTTCACTTACAACTGTAAACCCCCTTTTGCCCCACCCTGTATCTTTTTGGAATCAGTTCATTAAGCTACAGAAATGAATGGGTTCCCTGAAGAGTGACTTAATAAGAAGACAAGAAGAAATAAACAGAGACTGAGGCACACATAACTATGTGTAGAGGACATCATAAAACACATTGAAATGGAGAAGCAGAAGTAGGGCGAAACACTGGTTGGTCATGGAGACCAAAGGAAGCATGATCTTCAAGAACCAAGTGACTAATTTTCTATTCCATCATGTTTTGGTTAAGTGACTACTGAAAAGAATGAACTGTACTTACCAAGGTGGTGAGGCTACTATTTTTGGGGGGAGGGGTGGGAAGAACTAGTGGTATAAGAAACTATGCTGCAATGTCTCTCAGTACAGGTAAGGTATGGGGGGGCAAAAAACATGGAATTACCTTCTGGAGGGTGGGCCCCTTTGTAGTATAGTCTTCCTCCACTAGGGAGCCCATCTGTATCAGTGTACCAGCTAGCGTTGTTATGAGACGTTGCTTTTGGCTTTTGTGATTTTTTTTGAAGACTCTCAACAGGAGTGCCCATTTCATGATGAGTGATTTACAAGTGCATCTGCCCACACTACACTGAGTGTTCAGCAGTTTTTGACCAAAAATGGCATGACCCCCATGCCCTACCCTCTCTATTCACCATATCTTGCCCCAAGTAACTTATCTTTGTTTCCCCAGATGAATAAAGTCCTCAAAGGGAAATGTTTTGCCAAGGTGGAAGAGGTGAAACAAACAAATGAACAAACAAAAAATAGCAGAAGCACTGAAAGGCTTCAAAATCGATGAGTTCAAAAACTGTTCTGAGTAATGGGAGAAAACATCTCAATAGATGTGCCGGATCAGATGGAGAGCACTTGGAAGATGATGGAAGTTTAAACATTTAACAATAAGTACACAATTTTTATAAATAAACTCCATTTTGGGGGTCCTCCCTCATATGTGAAATAGTAGACACTATTTTTTAAACACCTCAGCTGTGAAGGTAAGTAGAATGGTAGCACAGTAGGCAGAGAACTTTTAAAGTTAGAAAGAAATCAAAGCATCAGTACACTGGTTGTGAAGTTGAGCCTGAAGGGAAATGTTCAATCGGGACTCAAGCCTGAGAGTTAGGGATAGCCTGATGCTAATCACAGGATCTGCAGTGTTGCCATTTCTGCTTTGGGCAAGAAGACGGAAACTTTTTTTCATGAAGATAAGAGAAGTGAAGAAATAAAATGCCCACACACTTGGCAGAATTCGAATCTGGGCACTTAACTTTGAGAAGAGAGGCTGTTAAGATTGGGCTTGAAGGAAATAATGGAACTCTGATTAAATTACATTGCAAATAAGGCAAAGTTGGTAAGCATGTCGATATCTGACAAAATTCTGACCAGCCCTGCCATGACTTTTAAAAACTAATCTGCCCAAATTCTCAGATTTCTTTATAGCTTTAAGGTCATCAATCACAGTCGAAGGTCAAATGGGCTATATCAGAGATACTTTGTTAGAAGGAAGACTTAAGTTCTAATTAACTTTGTGGCTAACTACTATGCAACTCTGGGTAAAGCGTAGTTCTTAGATAAATAGCAATGAAATATTTGTTCTGATGAAAATAGTAAAAAAAATTCCAGGATGCTACAAGTAAAATTCTTGCCATTTTTTTCAATTTGCAGCAAATATAGAGGAGAACTGGAGGGAAGTATTTTATAAATAATGTACTGCAAACAAAGGTAGGATTTTATCTACAGGAATATGCAAATTTCTAAAAAAATCAGCTACTTAACAGGTCTAAAAACCAGGCCAATACCAGGTTCTTTCATGTAATAGTGCTCTATGTATGACTTTAAAGTCGGCTCCAAAATTGGTGGAAAAAAATTCAGTTTTGGCTAGAAATCAGATTTTCAGCTACAGTGGTTAAATAAACTATAAAATAGGAAAAATTAATGTGGGATATTAATATGGGGTGGGGAAAGAGCTTTGTTGTATTCTAAATATTACTCATATAGTTTGAATTTCACAGAGCCAGTAGAATTTCTCCAAGATTTATTTAGCCAATCATAAAGAACTCTCACCTGGCCATTAACATTCCCTGGTTGGTCCTCATCTCATGTAGGGATTTACTTCACAAAGAGGGAAAAAGTCCCTCTGATTACTTTAACAGTCCATAAGTAGTAATTTTTAAAAAGAACAGTATTTGGAAATATCAGGATTCTTACCCCTAACCCTATTTTAAAAGGGACTTTTAAAAGAAATATTAAGATTCATTACTTTTAACCCTACTTGAGGGAAAAGCTAATCAGCTGACACCATAGTGAAAGAGCTGATGAAATCTCAGCATTGTATTTTTGCTTTTTATGCCACACATTCAGCTTAATACCATTATGTATTCATCTATCATCTATAGATTCATCAATTCATAAAACATTTATGTTTAGTAAGACACAGTACTAGGTTTCACAGATAATTACTGACCTCACAGTGTTCCTAGTAAAACACAGGAAATCAACAGGTAAACAGCAAAATACAACAGAGGATGATACATGCAAGAGTGGATGGGTGATACGTACAACAGTTGCTGGATGCGACAGGTGAAGAAGGAGTACTAAGAGGGGAGATGATTTCCTCTATTAAAGGGCCAGAAATGCCTTTTGGGAAGAACCACACAGATCGGTATTGAACAAGTGCATTTTAGCTCACTGTATACAATTAAATGAGAGACTTTCCCTTTTAAAGACACCTGCCATAGAGATCACTAGGACACAATGTCCAAATCAAAAGTTTCCATCTTCTAGGTTTCCCTGACTCACTTTTTTGATCATTCTGTATTTTGTTTCTACTATACTCACAAATAGGTACTCATTTCTATGTTCATGATTCATTCATTAATTTTTAAACTGCTTTATGTTTTTCTCATTAAAACTTATTCTCTTTCCCAAAAAGAACAATTCTGTGCATAATGACCTTATATGCTAGTTGAATGAAACTCCATTCTTAATACTGTGTGTTTTATTTTATCACTCAAGTGAAAAAGAGGGCATAAGCATGAGGTTCAAATATGTGCCTCAGTAAAGTTAAAAAAATCTGTTGTAAATTATTTCTATATTTTAAAATATCCAGAGTGAAATGATTCACCATCAGATTAGTCTCAAACAGAAAGGGTTGCTCCATTCAAAGCAATAAAATAACTAAGGTGGGGGGCGGAAATGGGAAGGAGGTTGGGAGCACTGGGGGCGGGGCAGGGCTGGGAATATAAGATAGAAAACTGTACTTGAACAAGAAATAAATAAAAATAAAAATAAAAATAAAGGAAAAAACAAAGCAATAAATTAATTAAGAAGAAAATTACATTTTAAGCTCTACAGTTTTTTGGGGGGCAGGGGAACCACAGAATATGTTCAAAGTTATTTGCTGACTTACTTCCATGTTTAAAATATTCACAGTCCATATTTACTAATTAAATAATCTCCTTATCAAGATATATTTTAAATCAATTTTTATTGATACTCTATTAGAGTTGTCCCAGTATTTCCTCCTGCGCCCTCCTCCACACACTTCCCCCCACAGTCAACTCCCACACTATTGTCCATATCCATGGGTCATTCATACATGTCCTTTGTCTAGTCCTTTCCCCTTCTTTCCACCATTATCCTTCTCTCACCTTCCCTCTGGTCACTTTCAGTTTATTTCCATGCCTGTGGTTCTATTTGTTTGTTAGTTTATTTTGTTCATTAGATTCCTCTTACAGGTAAAATCATAGAATATTTGTCTTTCACTGACTGGCTTATTTCACTTAGCATAATATTCTCCAGTTCCATCCATGCTGTTGCAAAAGGTAGGAGTTCCTTCTTTCTTTCTACCGTGCAGTATAGAAAGACAAGTATCATGATTTCACTTCTATGTAGCATCTAATGAGCAAAATAAACTAAGAAAATAGAAGCAGAAAAGACTGGCACCTATCAGAGGGGAGGGGGTTGGAGGGCTGGGTGAAAAAGGTATAGAGATTAAGAAAAAAAGAAAAACTCAGACAAAGACAACAACATGATGATTACTAGAGAAAAAGGGAGGGTGGTGGTGGGAGGAGGTAGAAGAGGGTAAAGGGGAGATAAAGGTGATGGAAAGAGACTTGACCTGGGGTGGTGAACACACAATACAATTAACAGATGATGTGTTGTAGAATTGTGCACCTGAAACTTATGATTTTATTAACCAATGTCATCCCACTAAATTTAATTTAAAAAGATACGTTTTTGATATTTTTTCATTTTCTGGCCCTAACCTTTTCCTACCACTATTTTTTTTTTCATTTAAAGTACACATTTCTGCCTCAGTGCACAGTTATCTCAGAGGCTTTTTGAATAAAAATCCTTCTAGAGAAAATCCTGGCTTCATTACAATTCTCTTTCTAATCTGTTAAAATCCATCCAATTTTGTGTTCTAATTGCATAGGAGATTTAGAGAAACATCCAAGAATCTCCATAACTTGTACCTTCTTATTCCTTTACTTATTTTAAAACCGCATCTGTGTTGTCAGACAAAATATTGATATAGCTTGCTTGGCTAGATTTAGTAGAATCTAGGACAGTGATTTATAGAGTAGAGGGAAATCCACGTTAAACCTTCAGGTCTGGAAATTTAAGGCTTATGTTGATATCTATTTGGATTGGTATTTCCTTTCCTTGCTTATAAAAATAAAATGATGTGTGAATGGGTAACCCAGAAACACAAAGCATAATGTTTAACGTTATGCTTGCCACTCGTATGTCAGAAGGTGCATCAGTAATTTAAAGATTCCCAAAGTGAAACCATGTCAGCACAATACAGAAGAATAGAGTTGTGCTCTGAGGGTACATTGAAAAGTGAGCAACATCCTTGTAGACTGAGAGTGACCAAAAGTAAGGTTGGAGGCATACAAATTTCAGATTAGACTAGAAATAGGAAGCTTATAGCACATCTGGAATCTGAGTATATGCATACATATGCATACATATACACAACAAAACTGAATTCATGGCATATATGGAACAATTATCGCATGTGTTTGTATAGACATGCATACACAGAGTATAGGTGTATTTCTAAATATATACACATATACTAACATCATTATCCTCAGGGTATTGGCTTGTCAACCCAGCTGCTGAGGAACAGGGCAGACTGGCCTTCTGCCTCCAGCAGGAGGTCCCAAGGCAGAATTGTGTGTGTGGCGGACAGCCAGTACAGCACATCCCGACAGCTGGGTTAGGAGGATGACACCCACGAGGCCACCGGGAATAGGTATAAATCCTTTCTGTAGAATTGTGTAGGGGGTTGGAATTGACTTGTCTTTTTTTATTTTTTAATCCAAAATACCTATTTCCACAGCGAAACAGAAGGAAACAGTTGTCATCCAGAAAAAGGTGACGAAAAGGACAGTGGGGTTCTTGAACTAGGGCATGAACTTACATGAGGCTGCGACTCCAGCCAACAGTCAAAGGGATTGGGGGAGGGGATGGCTGTACCGAAGATATGGCAAGCCAGGGTTCAAAGGTGATCAAAAAGGGCCTCGGCAGTCAGGATCTTGGATTCAAGTTTCCTGGCCATATTTACTGAACTTTTCCCCAGGAAGTTGCTGGGATTTAAAAATAGCTTCAGTATAGAGTGCAGGTTTGTACAAATACCTTGGTATTTTCAGACAGGAGTTAGTAGCACATGCCATAAATGGAGGTCGTTCCAGCCTATTGACGAGAGTTAATCTGTAGTTTGACTTTTTATCTGAGTCTCAGGGATCTGCTTAAATAAGGTCACCTTCTTCAAGAAGACTTAGCGTTCCTTTTGCCAGAATGTACTTTGGATACTATTTTAGCGAATTTAGAAATCTCAGAAATGATTTTAAATAATAAGCTCATAACAATACATGAACATTTTGCTTATTAGCATAACCTTTACCAACCACATCTACTCCTCATACAAAATAATAAGAATGCAGAATTTGCACTTGGCAGCCATCTGTTTTTTCTCTGAACACTACTTTTAAGTCCCTTTCACTGGGTTGTTATTAAGCTATTTTCAATCGTGATGTTCCTGCACAGCATGTCAGATAGAAATAATGATAATAAAATAAGTGTGTATAGCAATTTACTCAGAAAAAGGAGAGAGCAAAAGAAATTAGCAAATGTTTAGTTCTAGGCAGAGGGCCAAATATCCCAAACCTCCTCCTCCATCTGCCCTCGCCATATTTTTAAAAACCCACCTTCAGGAAGTGTAAATTGCTTTGTCTATGGCAGCATTTCCCACAAAGTCAGGTGTAAGAAGGGTTTAGCGCAGGGCTCTAGAACCACACAGACCAGGTTCAAACCCCAGCTCTCTACGTATTTGCTGGGTGAACTTTGTAAGGTTGTTTAACCTCTCTGTGTCCTATCTGTAAACCGGGAGTGATATTTTTCAACTCCTAGATTCATTCTGCGGATTGCTCCAGGTAAAGTGGGTAATGCATTCAAAACAGTGATTTACCTTTTGTGACAGCATGGATGGACCTGGAGATTATTATGCTAAATTAAATAAGCCAGTCAGAGGAAGACAAATACCATATGATCTCAGTTATATGTGGAATCTAATGAACAAAATAAGCTGACAGACAAAATAGAAACAGAAGCATGGACACATGGCACAGACTGACAGCTGTCAGAGGGGAGACAGGAGAAGGGGGACCGGATGAAAGAAGGTGACGCCAGAGAACATATATACATGACCATAGATACAGACAACAGTGTGGTGATGGCCAGAGGGAATGGGGGTGGGAACTGGGTGGAGGCAGGCAAAGTGAGGGGGGGGGATGGGGACATCAGTAATACTCTAAACAATAAAGCAAAAAAACACTGTAAGACTTTCAACTATTGGCTATTATTTTTAATACTGATAATTAGTCATTTGGTTCATTAAGTCTTTAGTCAAGCCTTCTCCTTGATGTAGTCTTTAAAATCTTTATAGGTGACCACTTCTAGTTGTATCTGTATTTATGAAAATGTTATTTCCTACGACATCTGGATAAAATTTAGCTGCTCATCTTTAAATCCTGAATCAACTATTCTTAATAGGAGCAAAGGGATTTTCTGTGGAGTCAGCAGAGTGTCACGTCCCAGGTTCTTTGTGGTTAGTGTACATCTGGACTGTGGCCAAATCTCCATTAAACTTTATTTCAATCATGTTCCTTGGATTCCAGTGGAAAACAGTGATAAAGGAACTGGGCAGGGGAGTATCTTCATAAAAACTCAATGAGTGCTATTTCTAAAGAGTGAACATTTAGGGACTAAATGAGCTTCAATATTAGAAATATTTGCATCTCAGTGTAATACAATTGCGTCAGAAGCTATATTGTTTTGGATCCAACTTCAGCAGCTCTAAAACGCACTGGTGTATGGCTGTCCAGGTGCGTTCTTACTGTGCATTCTCAGAGCAGGAGGTGTGGCACAGCTGCTTTTACCCGCACAGCTGGGTGTGGGCCTCACTGTAGCTCCAGAGCCTCACTTACTGGGCAGATGGACATGAGGTGAAGTTTCCCAACAGTTTCTTTCCCATTATAGTATTTAACTTTTCATTTTTGTGTTCTCCTGATCCCTAAAGTAATTATAAAAATCTATTTTAAGTGGATATCCAAAGTTTTCATAATGTTACATAGTTAAAAATAAAAAAATTCTGGATCGCTATGAATATTAACATTGTATGTAAAGACAAAATCCCTAAATACTGCCAAGATTTTAATTTATATCATCTATTTATTTTTTAAAATTTAACTTATTTATCTTTAGAGGGGAAGGGAAGGAGAGAAGGAGAGAAGTATCAATGTATGGTTGCCTCTCGTGAGTCCCCTGCTGGGAACTGGCCTGCAACCCAGGCATGTGCCCTGACTGGGAATCGAAACGCGAATGTGTGGTTTGCAGGCCGGCACTCGTTCCACTGAGCTACGCCAGCCAGGGCTATATCATCTATATTTTTAAGATTTTATTTATTTGTTTTTAGAGAGAAGGAAGGAAAGGAGGGGAGAAAGAAATATCAATGTGTGGTTGCCACCCACATGCCCCGCACTGGGGACCTGGCCTGCAACCCAGGCATTGGCCCTGACTGGGAATCAAACCAGCAACCCTTTGGTTCTCAGGCCCATGCTCAGTCTACTGAGCTACACTAGCCAGAGCTACATCATCTATCCTTTAAAAAAGTGAGATTGTCTTTAACAATTTGACAACTTTCCCTTTCCTCCACAAATGTATGTCTATTCATACTTCCCAACTAAATTTATCTTCATACATACATGTTTATTCTCGAAGGTTTTGTATTGATTTCCCTATGTTACTTGCTCTGTAATAAAAAATGTCTATCAGTTAAAGTCTTATTTTTCTTTGGTATAAGGACCTACAGTTAAAAAATTAACAGTGATTTATTATTATGCTTATTAATATCAGTCAACAAATGATAACTTACGAATCTGGATAAAAATTGCGTTCAATAAATTTCATTAGAGATGCTTTTCTTAATGAGACTGATAGGTCTGGCTCCATTTTCAGTGAATTTGTGTATTCGTGGGTGAACATTACTGCCGCAATGAGCACTGGGCAGAGCTGAGCACTGATTTTATTCCTTCCCTCACTTACAGGTATAAACACTGCAAAAAAACCTTGCCCACACCAATAGGTGAATGGAATTGGGAGAAATTTTTTTATAGCCTTGGCACTCAATTATTGGTACTTTTTTAGTTAAATTCCAAAATATCTAATAGTGCATTATCATAAAAAATCACTTCTAGTACTCTATCAGCTAACTTGACTATGTGCTTCTTCAATTCTACTAAAGGCAAAGAATCATAAACAACCTACCTTGAGACAGGCTTGTCACCCAGACATTATACGCACATTGCCTCAGTTGCTGGGATGTATACCAAAGAAAGGATTAGCCAAAGAACATATGTGCCCATAGAGACAGACAGCAATGGGGGGCTGGGCCAAGGGAGGGGGCGGTGGAGGATGTGTGAAGGCAGGTGAAAGGGTCGGGGGAATAGGGACATCTGTAATAGTGTCAATAATAAATTCCTTTTTCAAAAGGAGACATTACCAGTATCTCAAACAACTACCAATGATCCCTCCTACTCTTTGACTTTGAAGCACTTTGAGTAATGATGCACTAAAAAAAAGGTGGGAAAAGTAAAAATATTATTAATTTCAACATATCTTTGCTAGTATGTTTTTAAATAAAGTGCTTTCATGTTATCACATGCTTTTAATATATTTTATGTCAAAACTTGAAGCTAAAGATTTAGTTCATTCCATTTTTGGAAAATGTTCATTATTTAACCTACTTGACAAAGCCAGTTCTTGTCCAGTCAATTGATCAAATCAAATTTACTTTTTAACAGGAAAAAAAATCTGATGTTATTTTTCAAATCAAATACATGTTATTTATCACACACCTCTGTGACAATACCTCACTTCTGAATTCTACCTCTAAGATATATTAGGTAGGTGGGTAGGTAGGTAGATAGTTATGATGATAGATCAGATATAGAAATTTGTCATAAATTTGTTATCTGCTGACACTCCATGTTTCTCTCTTTGCTTTGTTCCCAAGGATCCCTCTAATGAGAATCACCCATTTTTGACAATAATTAGCAAAGGAAAAGGACAAAGTTCTTGAAGGAAATATAACATCTCTCACCTACTTCACAAATATGTTTGAATTAAAATAGTGTATCATCTTGGGGCTAGCTGCCCTTCTCTGTTTATTCTGAATAAAAATATATGTTTAAGTAAGAGAAAAGACCTTAAATTTATGGCTCTGTAGTTACAGTTGGCTTCACAGAGAATAGTAGTATTAGTTATCCCCCAATTTGGTATGCTAACTTCCTTACACCTGCAGGCCAGACTGGTGAGTGGTATGACTCTCATTCATAAAGTAGGAGGACACCTGTTAAAGAGGAAATATGGAAGAAGAACCAGAATGATGCTTCAGCCACAGACTTGTTATCAGACAGAAGTTCATGTGAATGTTGAAGGCCAGGAAATTGGCTTTCTTGTAAGTACTGCTGCCACACAGACCTCGGAAGGGTATATGTTCCAAGTACATGTGTCTTCCATGAGCATTGCCAGATTACTGAACTCTAAGACCCTCTGAATGGGATCCTGGTGATGGAACCATGCAGACCCCATGCACGAGTAGAGTAAGGGACCAGCTAAGTTGGTATGGTATCGAGGGCTCGAGGTGTTTCTCTCTCAGTCCTGCTGCTACAGCTATCAATGCCTGAAATCCACTATCAAAGATTCATTTTACTTTCATCACCCATAAAAGTGCTCTTTCTACCCTTGGAAAGGTATCATTGAACCTTATAAGACACTTATATCTTCAGACCATAGTGTAAATGAGATTTTAATCCTTGTCTAAAAAATATGAGAGTGGAGCACACATAAGGATTGATGGAGGTGGAGAGAGATAATGACATAGAAAGGGCTCATTGAACCCAGGCTGTTTCATTCCATCTAGAGCAAGTATGTGCTGCGGCCTCCAGTGCCAAGGGTCTCTTCACATCAATATGTGAGTTTCTGTGACCTGTTAATCCAGATGAGCTTAGTTGCATCAATAATTATAGCCATGATTTATTGAATGCAGTAGGGTCCCAATCTGAGTCTAGATGCCATACATACTTTAGCATAACTTTAAACCCTAAAATGATCCTGTGTTAGGTGTCATTATCCCAGCTCAGAAAGCAGACATTTCCTTACTCAGACAGCTAGTATATTTGTCTGGTTTCAAAATCTATGGTCTTTAATGCTGTATGTAAATTGTCTTACTCTATGAGACTATGTTATGGTACCCAAATACCAACTCTTCTTTCTTCCTTATTTTTAGCTTCCACAAACAATTAACAGTGAGTAACGTGAAGATGACTTAGGGAGTACAGTGAGGTGCACATTATGACCCTCCCAACCTCAGACAGAGCTCTTGCTCCATCTTGTTCAGGCTCTTGCCCATCTCTGTTGAGTAAGAGATGAGATGATTTTTTTTTTTCCCATGAGATCTAGTCTTATTGACTCTTGTTTCTTCTTTCCCAGACATTATAATCTCCAACCTTGACTGCTTTTGCCCTCTATTATACAGAGAAATGTATCTAGATCAAAATAAGTAAATGTATCTATTCTGAAACCACATGTCTTTGTTTATTCAGATGAAAACCCTGGCAATTATCAGACCCTACCAGTTTCTAAATTGTTTGCCAAGACTATTTCTTGTACTTTTAGCATGTTCTTTAGGAGTCTCTGACTCATCTCAAGTAAATCTTCGTGGAAGTACTTCAATGAACGTAGGCTTTTTCTTTCCAGGAAATCTCAGACAACCACTAAAAAAAATTCTACATTATTTGCATTATAATTCCATGTTAACTACATGATACAGTAGGCAATGAGGTAAGAGATGGCATAGTATTTGCACTCTTGCACTCTTAGCTAAAGAATATTCCTCGGTGTGTGTACTGTGTGTCTATGTGTATGTGTAGCTCGTCTTCTTCATTCATCTATGGAATCAGAAGGCAACTTAAGTTCTCCATCGTTTTTCTTTGTAATTTTAATACCTTCCCTATCTATCTCACAAAGTTGCTGTGAAGATCAAAACAAATGATTTTTTCTTTGAATACTCCTTGTTTTGAAAGGTATAAAGTACTATGCAAATATAAATTATATTTATAATCACTATTCTAACAGGTTTGGTTTTTAATAAATTAGAACATCCAGCAGATAAGTCACATGAAAATGAACTCTCTAAGTCTGGAAAGAAATCAGTATTTAAGTATTCACTAAACAAACAAACACAGCTAAGTCAAGTATGGACCCAGGGTTGGAATCACTGGCTCACAGGAAAATTGTGAGTAAAGTATTATCTAAGCTTTTGTTATAACATAAAACATCCTTCAGAGTTTGGGCCGTGTTTCTTTTTTCCCATTTTTACATAGATACAATTGATCTATAACAATGTATAAGTTTACAATGCACAAGGTGCCCATTTGGCACACATACACTGCAATATAATCACCACTATAGCATTAGCTAACATCTCCATCACATAATTACCATTTTTCTCTGTGGTGAGGATATCTCTCTTAGCAATGTTCAAGTATGTAACACAGTATTGCCAAATATAATCACCATGCTGTATGTACACCAGACCCCCAGTCCTTTTTTGTCTTATAACTGGGAGTTTGTACTGTTTTATCAACACCTCTCTAGGCCCTCTCCCCCCTGCCTCTGGTAACCCTCATCCCCTGCTTCAATGAGTTCAGCTTTTTTAATTTTTTTATTTTTTTAAAGATTTTATTTATTTATCTTTAGAGGGGAAGGGAAGGAGAGAAGGAGAGAAACATCAATGTATGGTTGCCTCTCGTGCATCCCTTGCTTGGAACTGGCCTGCAACCCAGGCATGTGCCCTGACTGGGAATCGAACCGCAATCTTGTGGTTCGCAGGCCCGCGCTCAATCCACTGAGCTACACCAGCCAGGGTGAGTTCAGCTTTTTTAGATTCACATATAAGTGATACCATATAGCATGGGTCTTTCTCTGACACATTTCACTTATCATACTCACAAGGTCCATCAGCGTTGCTGCAAACAGCAGGACTTCCTTCTTTCTCTAGCTAAAGAATATTCCTCGGTGTGTGTATTGTGTGTCTATGTGTATGTGTAGCTCATCTTCTTCATTCATCTATCAGAGGGCACTTAGGTCATTGCCATGCCGAGGCTTCCATGAACAGTGCTGCAGTGAACAGGGGAGAGCAGGTCTCTCCTAGAGACCCTGTTCTCATTTGCTCTGGATGTTTACCCAGAGGTGAACTCACTGGATCATGTGGTCCTTCTAGTTTCAACTTTCTGAGGAAACTATACTGTTTAACACAGTGGCTGTACCAATTGATATTCCTACCCACAGTGCACAAGAATTCCCTTTTCTCCACATTCTTACTAACACTTATCTTTTGTCTTTTGAGAATATTTATTGAACAGACATGAAGTGATCTCTCATTGTGCTTTTGATTTGCATTTCTCGGATGATTAGTGATGATGAGCACTTTTCATGTACCTGTGAACCATGTGAATGTCTTTGTTTCCTGACTCCTTTTCAGGTTTTACCTCCTCTCTCTCTCTACACCTCACACCTACTTGATAACATAGTATATGATTTCTCGTATATGAGAGAACCATGTCTTAGTACCTGACGTCTACCAAGTCTGGGATTTCCTGTCTGGTCTGTGTGATGAACTCCCCAGTCATCCTTTAAGAGACAAAGCTGCCTTCCCCAGACCCAGGGAATACAGGGTGAGGCAAAGTAGGTTTATAGTTGTGGGTATTCAAAATTCAGAGTTTATTCTTGAATTACTACTTATTATTATATTACTTTCCATATGAACAACTATACACCTACTTTTGCCACACTCTGTATATGTTCCTCACTATTGATATACATTTTTACATGCACATCTATTGTTCTGATTATAGCTACTTACAATTGAATTCATTGTTTATCTGCTGTTTGCTAAGCAACTTATTAGGTATATTTTATATCAACTGTATCACATTGTCATGAGTAAAATGTAATCGTGTGTTGATTTGTCATTTCAAGCTAATAGCAACTAACTTTGTAGTTGTAATTTGCTTTCCAGCAATTGTCACATGTCAACTTCAGAATAAATAAGCTGAAATTCCAGTTTGTGGGAAGCCTAATACTTGGTGCTGGGATAGAGTAAATGGCAGTCTCTGTCTCGGAGAAGGTCATCACCTAATGAGGAGGCAGGCGTTTGATCAATAAGTTAGAAAGGCTCGATATCACGCTGAAGATTCCTGACACCACCTCAGAGTGCATGTAAGACTATGGCTATACAGCTGCTACTGGATGAAAAGGGGAAACCCAGGATGGGGTGAAAGTTCAATGAGGCTTATACTATGCTTATACGAGGAAGAATGTGAATCACATGGCAAACTTTGGGTTGCTTTGGAAAACAAAGACAAATATCACAAGGTCATATAGCATTTGACAAAATATTCATCAAATTCAGTAATTTTGTCAGTAGCTTCTCGAAATCCCAGAACTCAACAAGGAAACCATCACGCTGCAGGGTTCACCTGCCTTCTAAATGGGAGCTGCAAATATAAACAACATATTTGGGGTCACTGTGACTGCCTGAGTTCCTTCCCCTGTCAGTGAGTGTTTCTGTCATTACTCAGCTGGAAATCTGTTTTAGGTTTTAACCTTGGAATTACAAGACAGCAGACTTTTGTACCTTTCTGCCTATTTTCAACTCCAAAAGAAATTATTTTGTAAAATAAACATTGAGTATGAGAAGTAACCACAACACACACTCTACTCAAATCATAATATATTAGCATTGATAGAAGCCCAAGAAATGGAATTCACTTGTTAAATATGAGGAAAAAACATAAAACTCATAGTAATAAATAAGACAACATTCTAATTAGATAGACCAAAACTTTATATCAATTAATGTAGGACACATCCAAACATATTATTGAGCATAACTGTAATGCCACCAGGAAAACTGGAGCTGGGGGTTTTAGAAATACAAACATCTTTCAAATGCTGAAGCCTTGGATACAAGTGTTTGTCTAAGCTATTTTGTTTCATTGGCTGCTGGGTAGGAGGGAGAGAAGTCTTGGCAAAAAATGTACAATTTCAGTATATGTTGTATTTGATATGTACTGAAGTTAAGAGTGTAATCCATGTTAATTGGCTCAGAATTGGTGTTTGACATTTGCTGGAAAGGTTCTATTTTCATACAACTAGCACAGCTTGCGACTAATTTGAATTAACAAATAAACTAATGATTATACTTTAATCAGGAGCTTGAGATAATCAATGTGAAGTGACGACTACAGAGCTTAGCAACAAGAGGACAGGTGATGCTTATCATTGCTAATTGCAGGAGTAGTCAGAACAGTAGATGCACAAGCGAAACTCCACAGCAGAGAAGAACGGACAATTCGCTTCACCTAAGAAGTTGGATTTGGGTCTTAAAAAGATGACCGGGAGTTCATCAAACAGCCCCAAAAGGAAATCCCAGGCTTTGGGAGGCAGCATGTGCAAAGACACGGAGATAAAGTAAATGGCATTTAGGAGAATAAGTGTGGGGTGTACAGAGAGAGCATGTCAGACTTGGAAAGGAAGCAAGGGCCAACATTTGAAGGCCCTTTTATGCCATGAAAAGGGACTTAGGTGTTATTTTATTCATAATTTTTGCTACAAGCCAGTGGTTTCCACCCTGGATGTATATGTGACTTATGCAGGAAAATTTTTAAGATACTTACACTCAGCTCCCTCACAAAATGCACAAACATATAGCAAGATCTTGCCAATGAAAATGACAGCTAGGTAAATCAGAATTTTTAGGTAAGCAATTTTTAGTACAAATTATGTCCAATGTATTTGCTGTGGACTTGAAATTTAAACTTAACTCTTGTCTATAGTTTTTTCCTATCCCTTTGGAAAAATCAATCAGAATCCCTGAGGTAGGCTTGCCCACTGGTATTTCGTAGAGTGTTCCAAGCCATTTCCATGTGCAGGCAGGGCTGAGAACCACAGCAGTCTATGTAACAGGCAGTCAAAGAATTTCAAACAGGGGAGCAACACGTTTCGAAGACCATGGGGAAGAATGTTCTGACCATTTTGTGAAGTAGAGGATGAACAGGGAGAGGCTGGTGATATGGAATCTGTTAAGAGTTATTGTCAGCATCTGGTTAAGAGACAGAATTGTCTTGAACTAAAGCAGTGGTCATAGAGAAAAAAATGAGATTCTCCACCAGTGATGGGATGTGTTGACTAGGAACTTTAGAGGAGGGCACAGCAGGAGCTGGAGATGACCCCTGGGCCCCTGCCAACATCAGCATTCCTCAGCTCCTCCTCATCCCTTCCTCCCTCTTTAGCTTGGGTTTGAGCACAGCTGCATTTTATGATCTAGGTGACCTTGGACAAGATACTTAACCTTCACAAGACTCAATAATTCTTCCATTAAATGGGGAGGAGGTAGTCGTAACTTATTTTGGAACATTATTTGTAGAAATTAAATGAATCGATACATTTAAACCCTAATTATTTTGCCAGGCATGCTAAAGCATTCAAAATATTTTGGCCATTATTGGCCAAATACATGGTTGTGACTATAAAAATGAATCGTCCTGATTCTGATTGCCTTTTTCTCTTTTTCACATTCTGATTGCCTTTTCCTCTCCCTAGTTCTCTCCTATCTCTGGTTTCTTACTCCTTTTTCTCCCTGTTCTTCCTCAATAACAGCTTTCAAATCCCAGAGTGTCCAGAGTACTTTTAGGAACAGATTTACTAAGGCCTATTTAGACTCATTTCGGCAACAAGATAAAATGAGGCTGAGGATGGTAGGCAAAACTAATTCTGAGATGAAAAAAAAAATTAAGCCTCAAATGGCTTACAGAACCACTGAACTCTTATTATTTCACTCTAGATGGCCTGAGTCAAAGAATTGTAGGTTGCAAGAATGTCAGAGTGGAAAGAGACTTTAGAAGGTATGGGCCTATTATGATAGTATGTATATACAATATATATGGACCTATATGATAGTATATATACAACAGAATCAATACAATGGCTGCACTTCGTTCAGCTCATGCTCTTTACGTAATTCAAACCAGCTTGCTCTACATCGAGTATGGTAAGTCTTCACTGAACACCACCAATAGGTTCTACAACTCTACGTGAAACGACATACAACAAAACTGATTTTACCACAGGCTAATTGATATGAACGAGAGTTAACATCCTACAACATCTCATCAACATTAAAACAAAATAACATGATTCAGAGAATACTGGAAAGGCTACAGGTGGAAGGGTCAAGAGGGCAGGCTCTTCCATAATTGGATCTTTAGTCAAAAATAAATAGGTCAAAGGAATAAAAGTCACTTGGAGGCAGGCTTTGTATATGGAACTTTGTATATGGACTGTATAGTAGACGACATAACTGAATTAATGTTTTTTGGGTGTGGCAATGACATTTTGGTGAAATGGGAGGATATTTTTATTATTGGGGTGAAGCATAATGGTATAACTTACTTTCAGATGGCTTAGCAGAAACCATTAGAACTAAATGCACACAGACATTTATTGATATACATCTAGGGGAAGAAAACAAATATGGCAACATTGGTGAATCTTGCTAAAAGCTGTGTGTGTGTTATATTACATGTTAAATAAATTTAGACACTAAAATAAAGAAGAAAAGTAAATTTTAAATACTTAACATAATAAATGCCTACTGTTTTTTTTCAAAAAAGGGAGACACACAGGTTCTGGAATCAGACAGACCTGAGTTCCAATCCAATTGAGCCACCTGTTTATTGACTAGGTAACACTGGGCAAGTTAGAAACCAACCCCCCCTAAGCCTCAGTTCCCTCATGTACAGAAAGAGGTTAATAATAATAACAAGAATGCCTAGTGACCGTCACCCCACTGTGACTGTGGGGACAGCTGAGACAGGTGAGTGCTCAGCCTCAGGGCCTGGCACGTGCCGAGGGCCCACTTGGAGTTCTTTCTCACCACTGTAACCCCAGAGCACCTGCGAGTAAACTTTTGAAGAATGCTCTATGTTTAATCTGTGACTTCTGCCAGGTTACTTTTTCTTAGACTTTTTAAATGTATCTGTCTGCAAGAAACTGGGACATCGGTATAAAGCTGGGCCGCTCTTTTGTGTGATGAATAGACACACACAGACGCCCTTTTCTGCGGAGAAGGGAGCAGGAAGGTGGTGTCCCCCCCTCACTGTCATCTCTAAAGCCAGCAATAAACAAATCATAAGAAATGTGCTTGGAAATTTCAGCTCCACAGCAATAGCTGAAACAAAGGCAGAAAATTGCAGCTCTCTGTGTAATAACTAAGCCTCTCGTTATGTGCTGCTGTATTAAATATAAAACATTTTCATTTCCTTTGTATAGGAAATTCAATAGGACCTGAAAGGGGGGTCAACCAAGTACTGTGGCTCCCACAATAAAACGTGAATGGTGCTAATATGCCTTTTCCAACTCTGGAGACGGCAAGTAACCAAAGAGATAAAATGTAGCTTTCATAAAACTAGAGGTTTGGTAGAGAATTAGCATGAGACTTGTGCTTGAGACTTGCAAACGGAAGGTTGGCCAAGAGCTCAGATTTATGCCACAAAATTTAAATGGTTTTCTCCTGAGGTTTTCTTGACAATATCATTGTATGCGGCTGAGTTAGTTTATTGGCACTTTTGTATGGGGATTGTTTTTGGAGGAGTGGGTGTGTTGGGGGGGTAGGGGTGAGGGTAACCTATTTCTTTAAGAAACCCAGCACTTATGGGACTCTAGGGAATTTTAAAGCCAGGAATTTGGAAGAGTAACACATGCAAGAGTCTCCAAATGGCGAGGCAGAATCAACAACATTTACAAAATTACATTGGGGAAGAAAATAACATGGTAAGATCACAGTTCTTTTGTTGGGGTGTTTATAACATAACACATGGCTTCATCTCACCAGGCTTCTGAAATTAGAATGATATTGCTAGAAGATTTTTATGGATCAGGCTTTGAATTTACATGCAAGTTTGCAGAGAATGTTGTACAAAGATGAAACCTCAAATTGTGTTCAGACCCAGGTATTTGAGCAGCTAGGGAAGGTTATTCATGGGGTGCCCAGTACAACGTGACTAACTAACTTAGAGACAGGAGGTCACACGTTGAAGTTAAAGAGGGAGGTTAGGCCTATGAGCAATTTAAGCAGAATTTAATTACAAAAAGGGTAGCTGAATAATGGCACACATTGCTACAGGCAGCAATAGATGCAGGAATTGTAAATCAGTTCAAGGAAGCCAAGAGTAAAAGGATATAAAAGAAGAAAACAAATCAACTTTCTTAAAAATATCCTAAGGTTAGCTGAGCAAGCCTCGGTGGATCAGAGAGTCAAGGCTTTATCCTTTCAACATCCCTGTGCTTTGAAAAAGACACCTAAACAGCAGTTCATTGATTTCCACAAAGGCCAGAGACCTGTGTCATCCACCCAATTGAATTCTTTTGTGCTGTACATGTGCTTACCGTATATTGTCTGTCCCCTTACAATTTTATCTCTCCATGTATACATTTCTCACACCCTGGGTGAGACACAATTATTTCATTCTCGCCAACATGCACTATATAATCACCTAGGGAACTGACATTTCATCCGCGCCCTTGTAATACACAAGAGGAATTAAAGGTCCATGTCCTCTGTGTCTCTAATGTTTTATTCTTTCCATGCATTTCGAGCATAGTGGCTAAATATCAATGAAAAAGAATTTATCTCAAGCTGGAACTGTACAAAAAAATGCACATCCTATAATAATTATGCTGTTTTTAAAATGACTACTTCCGGACAAGGAAATAAAAGGAAGCAAGGCCAATGCTAAAATGCCAAAATAACAGAGGATGCCTGTGAAATGGAGCTTTTACAATGGGACTGCCAGAAAGCTTGAGCTAACATTAGAAGCATGTGAGAGCTGGCAACCCGGGCTCACGTGCAGCTACAGAAGCAGTGTTTTTGTATATCCCAGTTCCTGTTGGTTCTGATCCCTTGAATGTTGCATAGGGTATTACACTCCCAACTCCAAACAAATTTTAGCTAAACCTCAAAATATTTTCAACTATAAAAAACCAAACATGATTCCTACTAAGCATAATAAACCAGCTCATATTTCAGTAAAGCTTTAAGAATCCACTTAGAACCCCGAGGTGCTCTTAGGAAAGAACTAACCACTCTCGTGTCTAATTTTTAGCGGTTTTGTTTCAGCTTTGTGTTTTTTGATTTTATGCATTGAAGAGATTTCACTCCCACTCCCCTGAACCCCTCAACCCACATCCAATGCTTTTCAATGAGCCTGCTTATTTTTTAAAAAACCACTCAGTTGACATTTATTGGGCAGGTGGTAGCCAGGCATCTTCTCTACAGGGAGAGAAAATGATTTTAGGTGTTGTCCCCACTCTCCTGCCTTTCTGACTAAGTGAATTTCAGCACCTGATTCAAATCACAAAGGTCATCCATTAGCAGAAAGCCGAAACTAATCTGGCTTTCCTTGGCACCTCTCATACGCAGTGATTGTCTAATAGTTTGCATAGTGATCAGCCAGAGCCTGGAAGAGAATGGTTAGTATGCAGGCAGGTTGCAGTAGAATGTCGCCGTGTTCGGAAGGCCAGCTTCTAACACAACTTTAGACAGAAGAAGCCACAGAGAGAGGGTGGCTATTCATTTATTGGCTCGTATGCTTTCTATTTGCTTGTCTTTTTCTACAAATAAAAAAAATCCCAAATAAGTCTTTTGCTTATTAATGATCACAAAACGACAGCTACTATGCAAGTACATTTACGGTGCAGTTTTTCCTCTTTTGTCATACTGCCTTCTCTGTCATTAGTTCAACAACTCATCACTATGAAACACAAGGCCAAGAAGAGACATTTACAGCTTTAAACCAACGTTTGACTGGCACCATGTTTGCTGTGACATCCTAGATATAAATGGAATGTGTGGAGTCAATTCACCCTCTGCCTTCCAATGGCTTCTTTTATAGGAAAAAAAAAACAGATTAAGAAAACCCAAAAGAATAAATAAAGGTGAAGAATCTGCTGATGCAGCCCTACATGAAGAATCACATTATTTATTTTTAGATTTATGCTTAGAAGACAAAGAAATCTATATGAGCCCCTGCCTGCCTGTATCTTTCCTCCAAGCTTTAATATATATATTTTTTTCAATGCAATTGCTTTGACATTATTCAGAGAAACTTTTTTTCATTCTTTTCTATTGATTTATAACTTCTTACTTTTCTTACCCTTGTCAAAAGTTTTCACTTATCACCCCAAGAGCTAGAGAAACAGAATCAGCGCTGTCCTGTTTTGAGTGTCATTGTGTGGGGATCCTAGGTGGCCCCTAAACACTTTTGTCAATATTTATTGATGGGATCCACAGGCGCTCTGAGCGATCCCACTCTGGAGGGGTATAAACCAATGGCGAGTTGAGCGGGGGAAGGAGGTGGTCCAGCTGTGGGCCAGAGCGGGTGAGGCAGCATCGCAATGCTCAGGGGCCATTGACAAAACGTCAAATACTTCAAACTTCTGACTAGCTCTCTGGCTAATGCCATGCTAAGCAGAAACATGGCTATTTCCTCCAAGGAAGCAACAGACACACAAACACAATAAGCCCAGATTCTGTCTCTTTTTTTTCCCTCCAGTTGCTCTCTTTCTTGCTTTCTCTCTCTCTGCCTCACATGCAGGCAGGCATGCACACACTCACACACGCTCACACACAAATAGTCTACAGGGAAATTAAGTGGTGCCAACGAAACAGTGTACTGAGAAAGTTCTTGGATAAATTAACAACGCAATTACATGACATGACAAGCCACAAGATGGATGAGGAAAACTTGGCTGGTATTATGTTCTGTTTTCAAATTGCAATTTATTTGAGGGTTTTAATGGATGCCTTATTAAAACATCTCGGCCCTGGTCAGGTTTCAGCATATGTCACAGTGGCCTGTGATTGATGACACCCTCTGCTGCTTCTCTTGCACATTTGCAGGGAATTTAAGCAAAGAGGGAATGAGCTGAGGCCCAGCTTTGTATTGATCGGGTGGAGGTGCGCTGCCTGGGAGCACAGTCTAATAACATTCTCTTAGCTGCACTGCTTCACATGAAGGCATTTATTACAAGAACTAAAATGTTATATTGCTCAGAATAAAAGAATATTGTACAAACAAAAGAGTTAGCCGTGAGTGGGGGAGACAGAGGGGCTAGGGAACCATTCCTTGTTATCTTTCAGAAGCCACATTTTTAGTGTTGATTTAAAAAAAGCAAGCCACATTTTTAAAAGATAAAAGAATAAAAGAAAAATTCTGTGAGCTTTATTCTTGCTTATTTCAGCCCATAATATGTAACAGCTCAGTTTCATGAGAAAAAGAATGCTATGTAAGGATAGAGAGATGAGCAGCCTTAAAGTTGATTAGAAAAATAATTAAAAATCAAAGTGAACCTGAGGGCATTATTTGTAGGGCCATCTGAAGTGTTCATCATTTTATATATGCTGTAGTTAATTTTTTGACAAGCTCCCATCCAAATAGTGAGAGCTGTTCGTATCTAAAGAGCAATTGCACTTCTATCCACACTACAGAAATTTGATGGAGCTCTGTCATGTTTTAATTTAAATAGTTTTAATTGTAAAAAGGCTGCACTTGATATTTTACTAATTGGAGTTCTATAAACATGTGTTCAATAAACACATAATTCCAGTTGTATGTATGTCACATACATGTAAACATTTAGTCAAAGATTAGAAAGATACAAAAGGGAAAATGATGAGGAAAATAGATAATAATTATAATTTTCTTTTTTGTGCTTTTCTGAAGTATATTAACTTTCTGCAATAAGCACATTCTTTTTAAAATCAAAAGGATAAAAAATTTCAAAGAAATGTATAATGTCTTCATTTCTTAGAGAGTAATTAGAGAAACAGGTATTCTTTGAAAGAGCCTACAATAAACATAAGCTCAAGGAAAATGATCATTTTACAATAATATGTGTCTATTTTTCAATAAGCAGAAACTATGCATTGAAAATTTAAATGAAAAAAAGAACAGTGGAGACACAATGAAAATATCCCTGCGCAACAGAAAAAAAGTTTTTTAAAAAAAGCAAAAAATGATAAGAAAACAGAGTGTTGCATTTCCAAACTCTGATAACATTAGGGTTTGTCGATCTCAATGCAGAGGGTTTTTTTTTCTTGACCTGCTACGATTGCTATTATTTGAACTGCCACATTTATTATTTTGTTAGCCTTTGTGGGCATATAAAAATCTCACCTAATTATATTGGAATCACCTAGCATCACAGGCAAAGCCCAAGAAGGTGAGAAAATGGCCAACAGCTTTCCTCAAAATGGAAGGAAAAAATAGTTCAAGAATGAACAAACAGCAGAAACCAAAAACAGTCAGGAAAGCCAGCTTTATGAGTCTCCCAAGAAATGGATACAGAAAACATTTTTTAAATGTTGACAGAAATTGTTAAGTTATAAAAATGGATTTCCTGGCATTGTCAGTTGAATGTACCTTCTAATGTACAAAATATCAAATTTACAATCTTTGACTAGATTGCGATAGCTTTGGTGGAGTGATGCAGGGGAGAAAAAGAGGGAAATGTTATTTAACCTTTAAGGCCTCTTTTTCCCCCCTTGGATTTCAGATTTCATATCTCCATTCCATATCTTCTTTCGGTCCATTTATTTTGTGACTGAATGCATATCTATCAAGAGAATAACTTTCTTTTCCTGTCACTTTGGGAGTTGTTATATAATATCAGAAACCCTAGGTTTCTTTATTCTAGAATGAATGAGGACCAATTCTGTAATCTTTAAAAATTACATCATTTAATTCCAAGTCCATGGACATGTATTAAGCTTAGTTTACCTCTAGAGCAGTGTACAGAGCAGCAACACCAGGACACTTCACCTCTTTGTGCTGATCACCAGCTGTAAGAGCTAGGATCTTGTCACCATAAAACGCAGACACCCAGGCAACCACGATTGAATCACCCACTGCTGGGTTAGATTCCCAGGTTAGAGTTGAAGAATTGATGCGATAAAATGACAGGGAGATACAGCCTCCATCCTTAAAGTGGTAAAAACAAACATTTATCAATAATTATGCTGTTCAGCCCTGGCTGGTGTGGCTCAGTGGACCGAGTGAGGCCTGTGAAGCAAAAGAGTCGCCGATTCCTGGTCGGGACACGAGCCTGGGTTGCAGGCTGGGTCCCCAATAGGGGACACATGAGAGGCAACCACACATGGATGTTTCTTTCCCACTTTTTCTCCTTCCCTTCCCCTCTCTCTAAAAACAAATAAATAAAATATTTTAAAAATAATTATGCTGTTCAGGCTATGGATGAAAAAATAAATACACTGTATCTTTTAAGATAATTTGCATATTATATTAATATATGGACTTCATGTAAAATTTCCAAGAGCACAAAGCAGATGAGTTCAAGTAATAAGAAATGGAAACTCAGATTACTCTCCAGAGGTGGTTAAGTTAGTATTACGGTCTAGCTCAAAAAAACGGTCTATCAACCACACCCTGGTAAGGAATGAGAATTCACTCGTAATTTAACTTCTAAGTGAATATCTATAAGAATGTTCCTGGCATTTCTGTGTTATCCTCAAGTAATCCCTTTACATTTTCCAAGTCCCAATTGAAGAACCTTGTTATTTAGGGTCCTTGGTGGCACTAGCAACCAATTTTGGCTAAATTAGTCAAAAGAAAACTTCTTGGAAAACTGTCAGGAAGCTCAGAGAGCCAGTGACAGGTTAGGGAACAGAACACAAGGACGGGTGCATCAGCTGAGGTCTGACTGGTCTGGCGGTTAATTTTGCAAGGAAGGCACGGGTTCTGGGTCTCTCACTTCGGAGCCTACACTTTTCACACTGTGACTGTGTTCTGAAAGCATCAAGCAAGAGAGGAGAGCAAAGGTGCAGACTCTTTTCAAGCCTTCACTTGTGTCATGTTTGCTTACATCCCATAGGGCCCAAACCTTTCAGGTGGTCCAGCCCAGAGTCCATGAGGAGTGGAGACAATGCCATGGATACAAGAAGGTATAATTTATCGGGAACTGTTACAGTAACTATTTACACACTCAGCTTCTGGCCTCCAAAGTAGAAAGAAGATGCTGGGATTTTCCTCCCACAAGCCCATTCCCAATTAAGAAATGGAATAAAAAGGGAATAAGGCTGATGTTAGAAAGAATAATGCATGATAGTGGCAAAATAAATGATAAATGGCTTTTGTGGAATCCCGGTTAGATTTTTGAAATGGAATTAACTGAATTCACATAGACACTATTTTATTCCTCTGAAAATTCTGGCCTGTGGACAGGTATCATCTACAGGGATTCATGATTTTCCCAGATGACCAGTTCCCCCATTAAATGCATGTGAACTTTCAAGCTGGCCAAGAATATTGTGAATTATAACCTCGGTCTAATTTTTTTTGAGCAGCCATAATAAATATTCCTCATCTGACTTAGGTTGCCTCTGTTCACATTTCAATTCTCATGTCCAAATGAAAAATAATAGAACCCGAATACAAAATGTATATTCTAAAAGAATCTCACTGCTCTAGAAACTTGTTATTTTATGTGTTGTACACTTTTTTTTTCCAGTTTGCTTGGTAAATACACGTTATTGTACATGACCACACTACAAAGAGTGCATCAAGAAATGAAAATAAGCAGATATTTTCTGGTATTTTAGTGCACAAATACAACCTCTTAACCTGCAGCGTCCAAAGGTTAAGTCTCAAAACTGAGTCCATTAACCTTTCTAAATGGTTGTGATATTAAAAACTGACTCTTAATAGCTTTGGGTCATCATCTAATGCAGTAACCATCAGCAATAAAGAATTATGGATTAAGAACATTATCTATCTATAAAATGGTCATTTATGACACTCGTGCAGGGACCATCTCTAAGACGCACAGATGCCCATGGCCAAGGGTTCAGACCTAGTCATCTACATTATGCTTTTATTAGTACAGTTATAATAGTAGTGAGTTTTAAGAGAAAATCATTACATGTATAAAAGGTTCAGGGCGTTTACTACAAACATGAAACTAACGGAGAAAAATCCCCAGAATTCTCTTTTATTGAGCTATATAACTCAGCCAGGTGGAGCCAATTGACTGAGAAGGTCAAAAAGAAAGGAAAACAAATATGTTTTTAAGTTGTCTGGTAACCATGCTGCAGGACAAATTTGGACTCATCTACATAATTGAAGAATAACCGTGAAGCTTCTGTGTGTCTTATCAAGCTTTTAGAATTTTTTTGTTTCAGTTGAGCTCTCTTTTGTCTGTTTTATAACAGTTAATTAATATATGTTTATGAAATAGATGCTATGTACCATCAGCAAGGACATGCTATGTTTGAGTTCCATAAATATGAATAAAGGAACCTTTTATTTTCTAATAGGGACTCAGCCTTGGTCAATACTTTTGGTTCGTTCATTTTTTTACTATTTTCTTATTGTTCAAATACAGCTGTCTCCATTTCCCACCAGCACTCTCCCTCACCCAACCCACCTCCACCCTCAATCCTTCCCACCTTTGGCTTCATCCATGGGTTCTTTATAGATGTTCCTTGATGACCCTTCTTCTTTCCCCTGTTATCTCCTCCCCATTCCTCTCCAGTTACTCACTTTTTTCTTCATTTCAATGCCTCTGGTTATATTTTGCTCACTTATTTGTTTTGTTGATTAGGTTCCACTTATAGATGAGGTCATATGGTATTTGACTTTTACCTCCTGGCATAATTCACTTAGCATAATGCTCTCCAGTTCCAACCATGCTGTGGTGAAGGGTAGGAGCTCCTTCTTTCTTTCTGCTGCATAGAATTCCATTGTGTAAATGTACCAATAGTTTTTTGATCCACTTATTTACTGATGGGTGCTAAGGTTGCTTCCACCACTTGGCTATTGCAATTGTGCTGCTATGAACATTGGGGTGCATAGGTTCTTTTCAATGGGTGTTCCAGGATACTTATGGTAAAATCCAAGTAGTGGAATTGCCAGGTCAAAAGGCAGTTCCATTTTTAGTTTTCTGAGGAAATTCCCTACTGTTTTCCACAGTGGCTGCACCAGTCTGCATTCCTACCAACACTGTACTAGGGTTTCCTTTTCTCCACATCCTCTCCAGCACTTGTTTATTGATTTGTTTATGATGGCCATTCTGATGGGTATGAAGTAGTGTTTCATTGTGTTTTAATTTGAATCTCTGATGGTTAGTGATGCTGAGCATCCTTTCATATGTCTCTGGGCCCTCTGCATGTCCTCCTTGGAGAAGTGTCTGTTCAGGCCCTTTCCCATTTTTTAATTGGGGTGTATTTCTTCCTGGAGGAGAGTAATGCCAGTTCTTTATATATTTTTGAGATTAAACCCTTGTCCAAGGTATCATTGGCAAATATATTTTCCCATAGGATTAGTTCCCTTTTAATTTTGCTGATGCTTTCTTTAGCCATGAAGAAGCTTTTTTTATTTTGATGAGATCCCATTTGTTTATTCTTTCCTTATGTCCCTTGCTCTAGGGGACATATCAGTGAAAATATTGCTGCATGAAATATCTGAGATTTTCCTGGCTATGTTCTCTTCTAGGACTTTTATGGTGTCACAACTTATATTTTAGTCTTTTATCCATCTTGTGTTTATTTTTGTGTATGGTATAAGTTGGTGGTCGAGTTTTTTGTTGTTTTTGTGTGTGTGTGCATTTAGTTTCCCAGATCCCCCAACATCACATATTGAAGAGGCTATTTTTACTCCATTTTACACTTCTGCCCCCTTTGTCAAATATTAATTGACCATAGAGACTTGGGTTTATAGACTCTGGGCTGTGTATTCTGTTCCATTGATCTATGTGTCTGTTCTTATGCCAGTACCAGGCTGTTTTCATCACAGTGGCCTTGTAATACAGTTTGATATCAGATATTATGATCCCTCCTATTTTGTTCTTCTTTCTCAAAATTGCTGAGGCTATTTGGGGTCATTACTGGTTCCATAGAAGTTTTTGAAATGTTTGTTCTGTTTCTGTGAAATATGTCATTGGTATTTTAATAGCGATGGCATTGAATCTATAAATTGCTTTGGGTAGTTTGGACATTTTGATGATGTTAATTCTTACAATTCATGAAAATGGTATATGCTTCCACTTATTTGTGTTTTTCTTAATTTCTTCCTTCATTGTTGTATAGTTTTCTGAGTACAGGTCAGTCAATATTCTTCAAAACATAAATTGTCGCAAAACACAATCTTACTTCTGAAAAGAACAGAACTATAAAAATAACCTAAATTAGCTCCATTTTCATAACATAACTACTATATTAACTGGTGGTTTCCCTTCATCCTACAAAAGCAGGAGGAAATGTAGTCAGGGCTGAAATTACATTGGACCTTGTTCTAAGGGAAGGGAGGAAGACAATGGCACGTGGAGGAAAAACAGACACAGGGGTTCATTTGGGGTGCTCTGCGTCTTGCTGATCTTTTTAAAAATACTTTGTTGAAATATTTAAAATGAGGAAACCACTAACAATTTTTTACTTAGATTTCCCCCTCTACATTTAGGTAGTAATTTACATTATTACTAAAACTCTAAGACTTTTAGGGTAAATAATTAATGTTTCATATCATTTTTATTTTATATTCCAATCTAACAATGAAATAAAGTGCCAGAGTTCAGAAACATGAGGTGTATATTCAGTAATAGGGATGCACTATTTATGCTAGATCTTCCTAACACATGTTTAAAAACACATTCATAAGCAACTTATAAATATCCATTTTCCATTTCACAAAGGTATAAAAAACTATTCTTTAACTAGAACTCTTCTAATTCTTTTAAAAAGTGGTATTTTCCCACCCCTGCTTCCAGGAATCAAAGCTCCGATGAGTTTAGCAACTGAGTCTGTGGAGAGAGACAATAACACGTTGCTCAGCATCAGTCCTTGTCTACGTGGTCTAACTCAGGTTGCCTGGGCTACAACTTTCATCCCAGAGTCCTTCAAGATACCTATTCCCAGCCTCTTTATAACTACCTGGGCTGGGACCTGATCCAGTAATAATGCATCATGGGTAAGGTTCCAAAATATTGTCAATTTGAATTATTAGAGAGAACTTCCTTCATATCTCTCTGCCCTGTATTTATGCCCAGTTTATTGTCAATCCTAATTTCAGGTTAGGCTATTTCAAACCAATGCCAAACAACTTGAAAAATTCTACAGAGTTAAGCCAGTAGTCATATTAGTAAGTCACATGCCATATTTAAATTGTTAGGTTAATAGAAAAAGAATCTCCAAGACCCAGCAATTCTCTAATACTCATAGAAGCATAGCTTTTGATTTTTATTTTCTCTTTTAGAAGCCTAAGTGTTTATTTGGCATGGTAGACTATAAGCTCATTGGAAGGATTTATACCTTATTAACCTTTGTATCCAGCATGTCTAAAATGGCAATCAGAGCCCCAGGCATGATATTTGTAAGATGATAATAACAAGTAGTGAATATGATGGAGCTGATTGTGCACTGTATTCTTACAGAGAGATATGATGGTAAAAGCTCTTGAAGTATTTCCAATCATGTTCTCAATAGGGCCACCAAGTACAAATAGAGTCGAATTGAGAGCAGACAGCTTTCTGTCTTTTGGTAAATTTCCTTTGGATCTGGCCTGTAATGTGGCTAGTTTGCCAGATTGCTTTCACCACAGGATGTTTAAACAACATAATCAACCAAACTACGTTAACCAGGGTCCCCAAAGGCATATATTTCATGGACTAAGTAGAAGCCATGCAATTTCACAATAAGTATAACAACATTTTAAATTCTGTTGTCAGCATTCCTAATTCTCAATGGTGCCTCATGTACTATCTCTTCATAAAAACATCTAGACTTCTCTTCTGTACTTCTATAATAATGCATTGGGATCTCAGAAATAAAGTTTGTTTTTTTTCTATTTCATCTTCTTCGTCTCCTTCAGTCTTCCTTTACATGTTCTCCCATTCCCTCGTTACATTCTCCTGTTGATTTTGGATACTGCTAATGTAGCATTGTAGATCCGCTATTTCTTCATATTTCATTTCTTCAAATGCTAGGCACCCAACAAGTTTTACTCCAACAACTTTCAGCTGGCTCACTAAGCAGGTACTGATACAGAGGGAAAGGGAATTTGTTTTATATGAGGTGTTATCTTAAATTGGAAATTAAGTCACTTTGTGAGTAATTATATTAAAGAATATATAAAACAGTCACCTTAGGAGGCTATTTATTCCTACAATAGACTTAAATAATAAGGAACTTCTCTGAAGTTGTCTTTAGGGCCTATGATGCCTTTTATTGGACACTTATTTAGATATATAAATTTGAGCATTTTTTTACTTAAAAATGGTTCAAAGACTGAGTTGCATAAATAGTAGCTTTATTAAACCTCACCGAAAGTCAGAAGTTTTTTATATAGAAATCTTTTTAAAGTTGAATGTTATTTCAAACAGAAATATGGTTCTGCTTAGACAATCTGGCAGGACGTGCATTCCTTTGATGGAAGGTTGGGTTTCCATATGTCTTAAGGAACTGGATGACTGATGACTATAATATTCACCTAAAAAGGGAGCTGTCTCTGCAATCTTTTATGGCTTGAAGATCTTCTAAGAAACGGTAAGGAATAAAGATCATGGGGATTGTGTCCCCTGGGCATCCCCTCCCTAAGAGCGCTTAGTTATGGGAATTAGAAGAGGGAACTACAGTTAGTCCTCACTGAACATCAGCAATGGGTTTGGTGACTTCGAGCAAAATATTAAGTGAAATCACTCTTACCATAGGCTAATTGATATAAATGAGAGTTAAGTTCCTACAGCATCTCATTATTGTTATAACAAAGCTACGTTATTCTAGGACCTGCTGTACAACAGAACACGAACCCCTTTCATCTATTTCCAGTTGGGCCTCCTGGAAAAATAATATATATTAGTGCATTACAGTGCGCTGGCCTTGGCAGAGCCTGTCTGATTTGTTCAGGACTCAGGTCCACAAGTTCATGTAGAATCTTATTCACCTTCCTGAGGCTACAATTCTTTCTTCACCCCCACTGTTCCTCACTTAAGCATCTGACACAGCAGACAGCACATGGAAGCATTTGGTAAATATTTGCTAAGAAGATGAATGAAGGAATGGATGGTAAACCTGAGTAGATTGCCTATTTATGCTCTCTCCAAAGATGCATTACAAAAGGAACAGGAGTTAGGATATACTTCAGGGTATTAGGCTCTTGAATGAAATATCCAAAATATTTTGATAATTCCCTCCATCTTTTGCTCTCCTTTCTCCAACCTATTTATTTTTAAAAGGTAAGATTTTCTTCTTTCCTTATTTTTAGGGAGAGGGAAAGGGAGAAAGAAAGAGAAGGAGAGAAACATCAATGTGTGGTAGCCTCTTATGTGCCTTCCACCGGGGACCTGGCCTGCAACCCAGGCATGTGCCCTGACTGGGAATTGAAGAGGCGACCCTTTGGTTCACAAGCCCACGCTCAATACACCGAGCTACCCCAACCAGGGCACAGCCTGTTTTTTAATCACTAAGATTCTGGGAACTCACTATTATTTAGACTTTGGCATGAAGATTCCTATTTTCCTAGGGAAATAATGTATCCACTTCTCACATTCTTTAAAAAAATCTTTTAACTATAATATATATATACAAACATATAAATGTGTGTGCATATATACTTACATATACATATGTTTATATATATATATAAAACTTATATATAAGAAGGTTTCTGATATATTTCCATGTGTAAAAAAAGAGCTATTGCTCTCAGTGTCCACACCATAACTTCTAGAGTAAGCTCTATAGCTATTTCTTTCCATAAAGCTTTCTTGGGTGCTCATGCCATCAACATCTCAGAAGGCTCTTCTTATGAAAGAGCTGTGATTTGACAGCCAAGCCAGCTGTGCCAGTTACCAGTTTATTGCCTCTCAGTTCCAAAGCCATCCTTCATTGCCTGCTTGTGATAGTGGAACCTTACTCCTTGCCAGCTGGCAGGAGGTTCATCTTTGATACCAGGGGCTGGTGGTGCTGTGCACCGGAAGAGGAAGGGACTTCTGATTCCCAGGTGCTTTGCTTCTTCCTTCTTCTGCAGCACAGGGTTGGCGTGGGGGACACCTAGTGGAACTCGCTTCCCTGTGGGTACCCTGACAGCAAAGAAATTATTTTGCTGTGGGGCCACTCAGCCAATCTGACTCTGAAAAACCATCATTCACCAGCGGAACATATTCCGATGATTAAAAGGAAAAAATGTTTTCCTTTATCAGAGGTTGGTTTAGGATTGACATGGGGCCAAGTTGTAGATGGTAATATATGGTATGTGAAGAGAAATATTCTAGAAGCACTTCCAGGAAAGTTTTTACTAAAAATACACAAAATACAGGCAGTTGCACTTTCTGCCTCTGGCGCTGGTATGTGGAGACATGATGCCTGGAACTGAGTGGCCATTTTGAAAACAGTAGGGGTGAGAGCTGTTATCCTGAAGAAAGCAGAGCGGGAAGAGAAATAAAGTCTGGATCCTGGGTGACACAGTTGTGCAGCTGCTGGATTACCTGACCCTGAGAGAGCTCACTTTCAGACTTAGTATATGACATTTAAAAATTTTTTCAGACTGTTCAGGATTTTTGAGTTTGTTGATGGATTGCAACATAAAACATCCTAACATTCCTCCAAATAAATTTAACAAATATTGCTTGTTTCACACCTGTGAACCAGAAAACTGTTTTCACATACTGTGGAAGGCTGATCCTTATTAGAAGCCCTTAAACTGCTATGGCTACTTAGCAAGAGGCTTATGAAATTATCTAAGAACCTTCACTTACTGCTGTGATTGAAATGGGATCTAGAGATATTAAGACATGGAAATTCCTCTCATGACTTTGGTTTTCTCTCTGCTTTCCGTTTTTGTCACTTTACTATCTTAGACTATTAAAATTATATACTCTTCATAGTTTATAAAAAGACAAGATGTCAAAGTTGTTTAAAGCATCAGCTCTGGAACCAAAAGACCCATGTTCACATCTTAACTCCTCTCCATTGAGCAAATTAGATGATACATGTAAGTAATAGGGCCTCTGTTTCCCATCTGGGTATGGATGTAATAAAACCTGCTTCGTAAGATTGTGCCTGAACATCGCCCTGATCGCAGTGAACTTAATTTATGTTCATTTAACACCTCAATTCATCTTACCTTAACAAACAGACCCCCTCTAAGTAGACGTTGGGAATATCCAGGACAACCCAGATAGAAGATTCGAGGCTTGAAGGAAAAATTCTTCATGGAAATACACCTACTTGTTTGGGGTCATAGAGTTCTGAGTAGGTGGGGTTGTTTTTTGCTGTGAGTTTTTTGTTTGTTTGTTTTGTTTTGTTTTTTATGGAGACAGGGGAAATAAGTTCTCCATCCAAAATAGGAGCTAGTGAAGAGTTTCTTCACCTTCATACTGGAAAGGATGCCAACAGGCTGACATGAGAGGAGTAAGTAGAATAGCACCCAGAAGCCCCCCCCAAGGGGTGTGTATTTTAAATAATGTGTGTGAAGAATGAAATAGAACATTTCTCATAGACTCTGAGAAACAACAAGAAAATGGAAAACTCTGCCTTTTCATTTATTTTTGTCCTATCATGTCAAATAGTTTCAGCTTGGAAGATATAACCACAAAACAGTCAAACGAGTTGTAAACCAGGACATCTTCTCTGAAGTATCTTTAGGCCCCGCACATGGTGGCAGAGCGTGCAAAAATTAGTGAAGATGGACGCTGCTGCACATTCCAAACATCATGCAAATCCGGGAACATTTATAAGTGCCTGTTTGCAAATATGTGATTCTGGGCTTTTACATATCCAAATTCCAGCTCTGCGTACTTTAAATTCCAATTATATAGATAACACAAAGGGTACAAAGGAACTCCAAAATATATATTCATGGCACATAAAGCAATATTTTCTGGTAATAATGTGAAAACCTTAAATTTTTTAAGTTGTTTCCAATAAGAATAATTGTCAGGGTTAGCACTGCAAATGGTCTGACAAGGCAAGAAAGCTGTGTGACTTTACAGGCCTGTGCCTAGTTTAAACAGTCCTAGTTTAAACAGTCACCAAACAGTTTGGTGACTATCACGCGTATTTAATCTGGGAGATTGTCTGCACTTGGCTCACTCCCGCCCCATGAATACCGGCAGTAAAAACAAAGCAAAAAAAAAAAATGACTTTCATAAGACAAATTCAAGAAGAGTTCACTGTGATTTCACTGTTCCCTGGGTCCTCGTCTCATTATGTAAGTATTCAACAGTGCATTCCTGGAAGAGGCAATGGAAGCAATCATGTTGGAAAGTTAATTCCAGGGGATAAGACAATCATAAGTGGAGAAGGAGGCACAGAAAAGCCAATGTCACCTTTTAACTATCCTAGAGTACACCCGTAAGATTTACGCTCTACTAATTATTGTCTGGCATACAAGATCATCTGCACCCCTACTATTACTCAATTCCCTCTTTCACTGAGGAGGAAGCAGTAACATGTTTTGATACCTGCCTGTACCATAAGGTAGCCTTTGACCAGTGCCATGTTAAATAGAAGTACAGAACGGAGCCCGTGTGTTTTCCGACCTTATGGGGACTTGATATCTCACTCAGGTGGACACGCATTAAATCGCACTCTTGCCTAAATCTCTTGAATTAAGAAACTGCTTTAGGAAGGTGTCTTTTCTTTTTTGTTTCCATGTTTTCTGTGTTTGTTTTAACACTTTGTCTACACAAGAAACAAACCTCAGACAAAACACTAGGGTCTCGCTCAGGGGAAAATGGCTCAGCAGAAGCAGGAGGGAAACCTGGTCGCCGCCTAACAGCTTTCACGTGAGTGTCTCCAGCAGCGCTCTGGCCGTGCTGTCTGCTTCAGAGCTTAATGCTTACCCTTCTATAGGATTTTATTTGGATGTGTTTAGGCTGTCTCGGATTTTTACGTGTCCTTTCATTTTTCCGATCATCTCTAAACTGTGCCCTTAAAAATAATAGCCTTTTAGAACCTCTAGAAAAATGCCGCTTATCTTTCTCACCTTACATTCATTTTCTTCCAAAACACACATATCCTGTGGGCTTCTTCACATAAAATAAAATGTAAATCAGCCACTTTCAAATACAAAATAAACCCCTAATAGAGCTATTAATACAAAAAGAAGATTTTATCGGTAGGATGTAGACGGCTAATAAAAGAATGTACCTACAAGATATTTTGCCTGCCCAAGAATGCCAAGACCTCCAATATTTTTTTCTAAATTCTCTGTTAAACTAATTCTGTGTGATAGGCAAATATGTCCTCCACATGCTGGTGAATTAAAATTCAGCTTTCAGTGAATAAGATTAATTGCCTCTTCAGACAAAGCTGGATTTGCGCTCCTATTAGAGAGACGGGAGGGGGGGTAGCAAGGGGCAGGGTGCCAGCTAGACTGCAGTATTCAGTTACACGTGAAATGATTTGTAATTCTGAGTAATCACTTAGGACAAGCCCTTGCACCATTTTATCTATACATGACTCTAGGCCAAAGTCAATACTCATAGTAAAATAATGAGATGAAGCTAACTGAGCCCTTTTATTAATGCTCCAAGGAGCAAATCTGATGCTTGAGTTTCTCCCATTGAAAGTATCTACTTCTTTCTAAAAACGAACAAGTGGGTCAGCATGCCCAGTAGCAACCAGGGTACCTGCTTCAGCAGGACCATAAACAACTGACCCTTCCTGCCTCCCCCCTTCCTGTGTGTGCACCAGGCTTCACCCAGCTGTAGGTGAAGGCACATAAATTTTGTATTACCTCAAGGCTCATTAAAGAGATCTGGCTCTCTCCTAATAGTTGCCCCTGACTTAGAGGGATGAACACAGGAACACACACACACACACACACACACACACACAGAATATCATGAACCTTAAGAGAAACAATGCACGGTGTTTTTGCCATTTCTTCCTCATCAGCCTTATAAAAAAAAGTAAATGTTCTAACAAATGCACAGCTTGGTGACAGAGTCAGCATGCAACTGTTAGGGAAATGAGATGGATAACCAGCTGTCCCAGTTTCTGAAGATGGGGCATAGGAAAGGAAAGGGTGCTGGTAAGGAGGGGCAATGGAAAGGTGCAGGGAAATCACCGCTTTTACCTCCGAGGTTTTGCTTTCCATGTCACTACTGGTCCCGTAAGCCAATCTGGCAAATAGGTGCTGGCATGAAATACCTCCTCTCTGAGTAATGGGCAGTATGTTACTCTTCTCTGTGCTCGTGGAAGACATAAAAACCAGTTATGGAAAAACCTTAGAATATTATCCTTCATGTCATTCTCTGAAACTTAAAAGGAATGAATTTATGTGGGAGGTAACATTGTCTCTTATTGGAAAAATCACCACAGAATAGTTCTACCATTCTGAGAAAAAATGTCTGAACCAAGTTTTACTCACTGAGACAAAACTTTCATACTCTCATACTTCAAAAGAAGAAAACATACCTATAATAGAAGAAAGAACATAAAGATACCTGCATCCAAGTTCCAGCTGTCTTCTCCCAGCTAAGTGCTTCTTCCACGTCTTCTCATCTATAAAGACAAGATCACACATTCATAGGCTAAATTGTGAAGAGTAATGCATAGTTCAACATCTAGTGATAAACACGACTACCTATATCCCTCCTCTCCCTGAATTATGTATGAGTGTGACACATCAATATAAACAGAACATATAGAGATTTCAATTAAATTACTCCTTCGGATGTATCTCTGATTAGAGCTTTTGGTGGATGACGCAATAGCTTCTCTGATTTTCATTTCCATAGGTGTACTTACTGGGAGAGAGACTAGCAAATGTGAATTTCTGCTCCAAAAAGATTATGTGAATTGCAAACCAAATAATCAGTCATGAACCACAGAGAAGTTGCTAAAAGACTCAAGTCCCTACATGCAGAGTACATGCCAAGTTCATATTAATTCCATTTTCCTCAGCCATAACTTGATTTACACACAGCCTGAAGTTGAAATGGCAGCTTTTTTAAACGGAGATTTCACAATACACAGTTGCCGTGACAATGTAGCTCACACTGTACTGGGATAAACTTTCAATCTAACCAGGACTCCAGGCACGCATTGCACACGTTCACACGAGCACGCACACAGTAGCTTGCCAGGCACACAGGGAAAAGGGCCTTCAGGTAGTAGACAAAGCACAGACGAAGTCACCCACACTCAGGGAAGCTTGGTACTAGGGGGAACTGCAAAAAGTCAGGCGTACCTGCAAGTGTGAGAGTAGGTGGAGGAGCGGCAAGAATCGAGGTGAACGAGCCAGAGTCAGGTGGTATTTGTCAGAAATTCTGAAGTGTTTGCACCTGATCTGGAGGCCAGATGCTCTCAGATTTTAGTGTGCAAAAGAATCACGTAGGAAGCTTGTTAAAAATACAGAGTCTAGGTCCTACCACCTTCAATTGTAACTCAGAAATCCTGGTATGGTTCCAGAGAATGCTTTTTAACAAGCTCTCCAGGTGCTTCTGATGGAAGGTGATACACAAAACTCACTCTGAGAAACTCTGCTGCAGATCATGGGGAGTCATTGGGGATCTGTCTGCAGTGTGATGTAATCAGATAAATGGTATAAGAAGATAAATGGGTCCTAGAGGATAAATTGGAGGACACCAAAATGAGAAAAAGGTGCATAATCCAGTTGGCAAGGTTTTTCAATGAGGCAGGAGGTAAATAATAGACCATTGAACCCAGTAACATTAGGTAAGGATGCAGGCAAGAGGTACAAGCATTTACCATGAATCGGTGGCTTACTGCATGGAGAAGGGGGGAACGTAGCATGCCTTCACGTTTTCTATTTTGAGTTCTGCTCTAAATTATTTTGTCTGTTGAAGTATTATATAGGATGATGAAAAATTTAGGGAATATGTGGTAATGTTTGGATATATCATGTTCAGTAAAGAATGGGCTTTGGGATCAGATAAGCTGACTTTGAATAATAATTCAGCCACTTAATTTCTGTGTGACATGGGAAAGTTGCTTCACCTCTCAGATATAAAAACAGTGGGGGGGAATTCAGGAATTTTGGTGAGTAAATTAGTTAATGTAAGAAAATGCCTTAGCACAGTGCCTGAAAAAAAGTGCTTAATAAATACAAATACAATAAATAATTAGTATTAATTTTAATATTATTAGCTACTTGGAGATATTCTATAGACAGAGAAAGTATCATACAAATGATTATTAAAACTTAATTACAGAGAAGGTAATACAGAAAGAGAGAAATATTTAAAGAAACAAAGACTGACAGAATCCAGTTGAAACAAATGCCTTAGTTAATAGATAACTGAATAAAGCTGAGGCATGGTCACATAAAAAAAAAGCACATCTCATGGGTCAAGGTGTAGAGCAATTTGCAATAGAGAAAATTGTCAATAGTGTTACATGCTTCAAAAAGTTTAGGTGAAATGAAAGTTAAAAAAATGTCCATTGTGCTTGACAAATGGGCAAACATCAGTGACCTTAATTAGAAGGGTTTCAATACTAATTTTAAAAAAATCATAAAATAATGGTAGCAAGAAGAGTCATCTGACAGAAAAATAATTGGGTTTTCTTTTTTTTCAAAAAATATTTTACAGTTTTCACCTGAGGGTGTGTTTATAGATTTTAGAGAGAGAGGAATGGGGAGAGAGAGGGGAAGGTGGAGAAAGAGAGTGAGAGAACATCATTCTGAGAGAGAAACATCAATATGAGACAAACACCTATCGGTTGTCTGCCGTACACATCCTGACCAGGGACCGGCCTAAGTATGTATCCTGACCATCAATCAAACCTACAACCTTTTGGTGTATGGGATGATGCTCCAATCAACTGAACCACCTGGCCAGGGCTCAGGTTTTCTTTTTTAATATGAAAGCACATTTTCAAACTTAGAGAAATCACCCAGTGCAGAGGAAGAAAGTCAGAATCATTGATGGAGTAAAGACAGAGAGGTGATGAAACACCGTGAAATTGAAACAAAATCACGAGGAGGTGCTGGCCTTGGCCAGTGGAGGGAAGCTTCTTCTCTAGGCTCTGAGAATAAAAACATAAAGAAGTGGTCAAAGTTCCAGAAACCCGAGGTAGCAGACTATAAAGATGAGTGTATTCCTACACAAGAGAATATCAAGTTTCTCTCTAAAATTGGAGCAAAATCTCTGGCAGAAGTGAAGGGGCTGTACCGAGAGATGGGTTAGGCACTAGAGGAGAGAGCTATGAATTTGGAATAAGTAATAAGAAACAACAGAGGTGACCTGGACTGTAGAAGCCACTAGGCAGTACTGAGGCACATAACTATCTGTGAGTTTATTTGGTTTTCTCCAGCTCTCTTCAAAGCTTGGGTGGTTGTAAGATCAGAGAAGATAGATTGTGGATTTAATGTAATTTAAATTTTACAGAGCACATGTGGTAGAAGGACAGGGAAATAAAAGGAGATAGTTTTGAAGAGAATGGAGTTAAAGTAATAGACCAAAATTTAATAGAGAAGAAAGTGAAGGCAGAGAAGCTGATAGTAGGAGAGCAAACTGATTGCTCAGAGGAGGGGGCGTGGCTCAGTGCGGTGGAAGAAGAAGCAAAGAGGAACAAAGAAATATGAAAAGTGGAAGCATGGAATTGGGGAATTAGAGTATAAATTGGGGGCATATAATTCTGGGGGGAAGAAGTCTCAGATGTTGATAAGATTGTGTGCATGGCCATGGCCAGGGCTGACATTTAAAACATTTCAGCTTCTGGAGCTAGAGCAGGGCTTTGGTGGTCCTCTGCACATGACCCTGGGTCTGCCTTTCAACTGCTGAACTGGGGAGAACTCTGGAGAGGTCCCAACCACAGAGGAAGGCAGAGCATCTGGTTGGAAAGTGTTTGGTATCTAGTATACCTATTTTACTATTTTACTAGCTAGTGTGTACTAGCTGAATACCAGTTCCAGTCATGAAATGGGTGACTGAACAAGAGGAAAGATGAAGATCATCAAGGTAGAAGAAGTTAAGAAAGGGTGCTGAATGTGCTATCCATGTGAATGTAGAAATCATTCAGGAAGATGAATAGAACTTACATGGAAAACTATCTAGGAGAGCGACTGATTCTTCAATGAATGCAGGCCAATGCCCTGGTGATTGGTAGAAAACAATCATGAGGAAAATATAAAGTGAAAAAAAAAACAAAATAAAAATAAAATAAAAACGGGATAATCTAGTGCATGACAATCCCCCAAAACAGGGATTCTCAAATAAATGTAGCAAATCAATAATCTAGAAACCAGAACTTCAATTTCAGGAAGTGAACTTTCATTCTGCTTAGAAATATGGGAATCAGGAGAGACTATTCAAGGTATTGGATTTTGTTTCTCCTTCTCCAATTCCTCCAATGCATGGATCCAAATATGAAGGTTCACTTAGTCTCTCAGCCTGGGATATCTGGGTAGTTCATGTTAGCTACCATGTTATGTAATTTTTAACTCCTGGCCTTTGTCCATATAGGCAGACTTTGCTATTATTGTCATCAGTTTTTGTCACTCCAGATAAGGCAGGCTATTTTTTAATACCAGTTTGATTGTTGTCAGGACACTTTCTACCAGTCTTTCCCTAAAATGGAACCTTGTGAGCAGGGTCTGAGTCGGGTTGTGGAGGTGACTGTCGGAACCTTACAAACCCAACAACCACATATAGCTCTTTCCCCTGCATTTTCTCTTCCCGTCCTACCTGCCACCCTAACTTCCCACTCCCTTTCGTCTTTCTTTTCCGATATGCCCTCCCTGCTTCCTATTTGAATCTAAATTCGTTCTTAGATATTCGGAAGCCACACAGATGCACCTTCTTCCTCATTTCTAAACATAGAATCTCTTCAAATGGGGAGAAACAAAGATTGACACATAAATAAAAATCTATTTATTCGGGTACCAGGGCATCCAAATATATTTGTGCTATTAATTTGCCTTTGTGTCTTAAAAACCCAAACTAGTTATTTACTTCCCAAATGTTGGCAATGGCCTCTGATAAATCAAATTGTTTCCTTCAGTTTCCTTATGTGGAAAATGCCCATCACTTATCCCATCATTCTCCTAAAACTGTTAACAGATTTAATAGTTTAAGCTACTGTGTTAAAAGGAAAATATATTTTTAAAGTTAAAATGAAGCTGGTGTGACTGTAAGATTGGCATTATTAAAAGCATGTTATCAAATGTCTAAAATATATGCTAAATATAAGTGGTTAAAGTAATTTAAAATGAGTTTTTATTGTAAACGAGTATATAGAAACATTTAAACCCTATCTTTGAGAGAAAATGACCTATTTGAAGGATTTTCACATTTAGAAAATGTCTCATATTCTATAATATGAAAGTAAAAGGAAGTATTTGTATTTAATCTGTGTTAACACTAAGAATATATAGATCTGATGGGTACAAATGTGCTTAGTAAAATCTGACCCTTTTCTGTGTTAAATAACATAAAACAACCAATAATTCTTGATACTCTGCTTAAAAATAAGTTATTAGAAAAAAATCTCAAAACCCTTCATTTGTTTTCCCCTTCTTCTTTGATTAACTCGGGCAGGAAACCTCAACATTTTATTTGACTATTTAAGAGTTTCCTTTGGAGTAGAAGTAGATAGAGTTTGATATCATGATGTATAAATAAATAATTTGAAGGTGTCTGTGTCCCGATAAAATTCTAAAATCAGATAAGTGGGTTTCATTTTATCTTTTGTTACTTTAGTGGTAGGAAGCCTAGTTTCTCCCTTCCCTCAGTGGCCTGCAGTCTTCCCAAGATTACTCCCTCGGGCTCTCCGAAGGCTTGAAGGATGTATTTAGGATCTCGTCAACCTTTTAATCTGATTGCCATTCTGCATTTTAATCTCCACTCCCCTGTCCTCTCATAAAGAGAAAGTACTGCCTGGTTTCCCCTTCCTTCCACCTGATAAACCAGACTCAGTCCACAACAGCACAGGATTTACAAAGGCCAGACTATAGACACACTTCTGTATGGAAACGTGGTTCTGTGACACTTCTTCTGAGAGTCAGCAATGCAAGAATCAGTAAACAAGCTTATAGCTGTGTGTACCATTTAATATCATGATGGTTGCTAGTGATGGCTGCATGCTTTACAAGAGATGAATGGAATGTATCAGCTTACTTCTTAATTTTTTAAAACAAATATTTGCTTAACACCTAAAATATGCCAGAACCTGGGCTAGGCACTAAGAATCCAAAGATGAACAAACTAACAGTCAAGTGAAGAGGGAGTCATGTAAATAAATTATTACGAGAGTATGACAAAAAATAAGCTACAGAAACTCTATTCTGGCCCAGAGGATGGGTGCACTAACAACACTGAGGGGGGAGGCCAGAGATGGTCAAGTAGGATATCACAACAGGGATCGTATTTGAAAGGGTTTTGAAGGAAGAATATGATATAATAGAAGTAGACCATTTCAGGCAATTGACGCACACAGTCTCAGGAAAACAGAAATAAAACATGGCATTGTTACATACCTGTCAATAGTTTGGTATATAAAGGACATAAGATGATGACTGCTGTATTGTTGAAATTGGACAATATAAATTTCTGTGAGAGAGTAATGCCATTTGTGTTTGATATCAGGGTTTCTTTAGCTTAGTTTGTCCCTGAAGTCCCCTGGTAAAGTAGAAGGAGACAGATACGGCTCTCAGACTCTTAGTAAACTGCATCAGATTTGTACTGCCTTCTCGAACAGGGAACACGAATGCCCAGTTCAAAGGAATGCCTTAGACAAGTAGGGGAAATGTAAAGGCCATTTTTCTAAGACAAAGTGAAATGTAAGCTATTCCTGTGTATCCCTATCACAGCTTACAACTGAATTCGTAGGAATTCTGAGAAACTTATATACCTAACAGAATTCATCACCAAAAGCCATACCACACGCAAAATCATTCCTTTAAAGATAGGTGGCAAACACAGGGCCCAAATCTGGCTCTCCATCTTGTTTTATCAAGCCCCACACCCTATTTCTACCCAGCAGCAGCACCAAGCTCTCGCTTGCTTAACTGTTAAGGAGTAGTTACATTTATACAGTCCTAAAATTACATTCAGCCCTTTGAAGGAAACTGCAAGGCTGATGTGGCCCCTGATGAAAATGAGAAAAACAGTGGTTGGAAGACCTGGGTGCAGGAAGAAACAAGCAGACCCAACCCAGAGAGGTGTGCAAAGCAGTTGGTTGACCATGGACACACATTTGCGGGCAGACAAACCAAGCAAAAACGGGCAGTGAGACAGACCCAGCTGAAAAAAACTTGTGGGGTTGAGGAACTGGGAAAGACTCCCAGCCTCATGGAAGATTCTGTTGGAGACTTGCAGAGTCCTAGAACATACACAAGCCCACCCACCTGGGAACCAGCACCAGAAGGGCCAACTTTGCTTTTGGGAAGTGGCAGAAGAGACTGAAATTTGAGAAAGAGCAGAGCAAGCACCATTGTTCCCTTTTTGACCTTATCCTCACATACAGTGTCACAACCCAGCAACTGGGTTGACTGGGTTGCCCCACCCTGGTGAACACCTGAGGCTCCGCCCCTCATATATAACAGCTGCAACCTGACCAACAAATTATAGCTAAAACAGAAGAACAAATCAGAGCCCCAGAGCCAATATTTTTAAGCAACCAAGAGAGAGCCAACCTATCAGATGAACAGTTCAAAATACTGGTGATCAGGATGCTCACAGAACTGGTTGACTTTGGTCACAAATTAGGTGAAAAAATGAAGGCTACACTAAGTGAAATGAAGGAAAATACACAGGGAACCAATAGTGATGGAAAGAAAAATAGGACTCAGATCAATGGAGTGGACCAGAAGGATGAAAAAAATGACCAAACAGAAAAGAATGAAGAAATAAGAATTCAAAAAAATGAAGAGAGGCTTAGGAACTTCCAGGACATCTTTAGACATTTCAATATCCAAATTATAGGGGTACCAGAAGGGGAAAAGGAAGAGTGACAACTGGAAAATTTATTTGAACAAATAATAAAGAACTTCCCCAATCTGGCAAAGGAAATAGACTTCCAGGAAGTCCAGGAACCTCAGAGAGTCCCAAAGAAGGTGGACCCATGGAGGAACACGTCAAGGCACATCATAATTACATTAGCCAAGATTAAAATGAAGGAGAGAATCCTAGAAGCAGCAAGAAATAAGGGGACACGTCACCTTACAAATGAGTTTCTATCAGACTGTCAGCTGATTTCTCAAAAGAAATCTTGCAGGCAAGAAGGGGCTGGAAAAAGGTATTCAAAGTCATGAAAGGCAAGGACCTACATCCAATATTGCTCTATCCAGTAAAGCTTTCATTTAGAATGGAAGGGCAGATAAAGTGCTTCTCAGATAAGGTCAAGTTCAAGGAGTTCATCATCACCAAGTCCTTATTATATGAAATGTTAAAGGAACTTATCTAGGAAAAAGAAGATAAAAATATGAACAGTGAAAGGACAGCAAACTCAGCTATTAACAACCACACCTAAAACAAAAGCAAACTAAGAGCACAGCTAGATCACGAGTGGAACCATAGAAATGGAGATCACATGGAGGGTTAGCAACAGGGGAGTGGGAGGAGGAGAAGGGGGGAGAAGGTGCAGAGAACAAGTAGCATAGACGGTAGGTAGAAAATAGACAGGGGGGGGAGGGCAGGAATACTATGGGAAATACAGAATCTAAAGAATTTGTGACACATGGACATGAACTAGGGGGGAAGGTGGGTGAGAGAGGATGTGCAGGGTGGAGGGGAATGAAGGGGGGGAATGGGACAACTGTAATGGCATAATCAATAAAATATATTTTTTAAAAAGAAGAAAATGAGTTTGACACCCCTGCCTTAAAGATCCTCTTTTCTTATCACACCTTGCACTCTTCTGGAGCATTCCCACTATGACAATTCTTTGACCTGGTAGGGGACTGCAGTCCTTTATCCTTATTGTTTCATTACTACCTACCATCCCCCTCAGGAATTCACTTCCCTTCTTCACTAGCTCTTGTTTCAGAGCCTTTCTAATAATGACTTTTTGGCAAATACGCTGGATGCCCTGGGCTCCTTTCTTTCCATCACAATCACTTTGCAAAACCCAGTGATGAATACAACAATGCATTTTCTCTGGGCCAGAATCCATGGAGGTGAGCACAGTGGGAGAAAAACCTTAGACAAGAGAAGATTGGGATGATGGTTCATTAGTGAACACTAGCCTCAAGTTGTCATTAAACATGGAAAGACTAAGATGATTTCCCTCTCCCCATTATTTACTACTCAGGACCTTCTCCATGCTCCTTCAACTGTCCCATCCCATTTGTTCTCAGCATGTGATCTGATGTCACAGTTCACCAAGAATATGAAAATCACCTGATATACTCTATTATCTTCTCATTACCCAATCTGCATCTGCACTCACCCATCTAGGTATCTCCTTCTTTCTTCTAATTACAGAGCAGGAAGTAACCCTCTTTCAAAACTCATTTTTTTGTAGTGTCTCAAATAACATTTAAAAATTATCTTTCCTTTTTAGTATATAAAAATGCCTTTGATTTCTGGATATTGACTTTGTATCTGGCAGCTTTGCCAAATTCATTTACTAGGTCGAGCAGTTTTGGGGTAGAGTCTATAGGATTTTCCATGTACACTGTCATGTCATCTGCAAACAATGCCAGTTTTGTTTCCTCCTTTCCAATTTGAATGCCTTTTATTTCCTTTTCTTTTCTGATCACTGTGGCTAAAACTTCCAATACTATATTGAATAGAAGTGGTGAAAGTGGACAACCTTGTCTTGTTCCTGATCTTAGTGGAAAAGCTTTTAGTTTTTTCCCATTGAGTATGATGTTGGCTGTAGGTCTCTCATATATGGCCTTTATTATATTGAGGAATGCTCCTTCTATTGCTGAGTGTTTTTATCATAAATGGGTGTTGTACTTTATCAAAAGCTTTTTCCACATCTATTGATATGATCATGTGATTTTTGTATTTTGTTTATGTGATGTATTACATTTACTGATTTGTGAATATTGAACCATCCTTGCATCCCTGGGATGAATCCCATTTGGTCATGGTGTATGACCTTTTTGATGTATTGTTGGATGCGGTTTGCCAATATTTTGTTGAGGATTTTAGTGTCTATGTTCATCAGCGATATTGGCCTGAAGTTTTCTTTCTTTGTTGTGTCTCTATCTGGTTTTGGAATTAGGACATTGCTGGCTTCATAAAAAGAGTTTGGGAGTCTTTCATGATTTTGGATTTTTGGGAATAGTCAGTGAAGAATAAGAGTTCTCTCTTCCTTGAATGCTTTGTAGAATTATCCTGTGAAACCATCTGGTCCAGGGCTTTTGTGTGATGGAAGTTTTTTTTTTTTATTACTGCTTCAATTTCATCTGCTGTTATTGGTCTTTTCAGGCTTTCTGCTTGTTCGACATTGAGTTTTGGAAGATTATATTTTTCTAGAAATTTGTCCATTTCACCTAGGTTTTCAAATTTCTTGGCATGAAGTTCTTCATAGTAATTTCTTACAATCCCTTCTATTTCTGTGGTTTCAGTTGTATCTCTCCTCTTTCATTTCTGATTATGTTTATTTGGGTCCTCTCTCTTAGAAAACTGTACTTGAACAATAATTAAATAAAAGTATTTTTTAGAAATTACCTTTCCTATTTCTTCTATTTCTCTCTAGTGAGTCATTCTCATCAACTTTCACATTTAAAAATGAGAAGCAAAACAAAGTATTCTCTTGATTCCACATTTCCACTCCAACTAGTACCTAATTTCTCAGTTTCCCTTCAAACGCAAATCAACTCCCTCACTTCTTAAGGCAATCTTGCTCTCACACCCACCATCCCAGTTCTTTCTTGGATCACCAGTGATTTATATCTCCAAACCATTTCTTGTGTTGCTCAACCTCTCCACAGCGCCCCCATTAGTTATCATGCCTTCCTTTCTTACACAGCCTTTTTGCTTTTGTGGTAATACACTCTCCTGTTTATATTTCTATTCCTTTGGTTCTTCCTTCTTGGAGCCAAAGCAGAGCGTGAGTTGAAGGTTTGTATATAAGTAGTTGATTTGAGAGGTGATCCAAGGGAATGGATGCGTGGCAAGAGAAGTGTGTTATCAAAGTCAATGCAGCAAGCAAAAGGGGTAAAAAGACTAATTCCCATGAGGCCTCCTGAGAAGTGTACAGAATTCTTCCCCTTTATTGTTCAAATGATGTTGTTTCTTCTTTCTTTGCCTATCACTTAATGTTTGTGGCCCTCTGGACCCAGTCCTAGGCTGTCTTCTCTTATTATATTAATATTCCTTCCCAGTAATGTCAGACGATCCTGTACTGCAGAACCTAAATGTTCACAGCCCCTAAGTTTTTGTCCACTGCATAGACTGATATTCCAGGTAGAAATTTCTGTATGACATCTCCCATCTTCATCAGGCATCTCAAATTTAAAATCCCCAAAATAATCTCTTGATTTTTCCCCACTTCTGCCCCAAATTTGTTGCTTCTTTAATTGTTCACATACAAATACATCCCATTCACTCAGTTACACAACTGGAAACCTTGCAGTCACTTGACATCCCCCTTTCTCTCCCTACCCACATCTACTCCATCCCCAAGTTCTAGTAACTTTATGGCCAAATTATATTTCAAATTTGTTCACTGATTGTGTCTTATTTCTCATCTAGACTACTGCAAGACTCTGCTTCAATTTTTACTTTCCTCCAATATACTCAGCATACAGTAGCCAGGATGCTATTTCAAAAACATATGCCAAATTTTATTACTTCCTGGCCCAAAGTTTTAAATCGTTTTTGTATTATCTTTAAATAGATAACAATTTGTCATGTGTGGATGGGCTGGGCAGGGGGGACAAGTCCTGGTTCATGTCTATCGTCAGCTTAATCATTAGCAGTGGCTACTTTCATTTTCTGAAGCTCCCCATTTGGGACAATAAGTTCTATTGTCCAAACCACCCTACTTTGAAATAAATAAATAACTTTTGTATGACTTCCTACAAACTCATCTAAAGAAGTTCAGGGCTCAGTGTCCTATTTTTACACCCTAGCCAACTTGAAAGACCCAACCATTCTCTCCCTCACAGTCCTCACCCATGCTGTTCCCCCTGAGCACAACTCATTCCTTCTGAACCTTCTACCTGGCCAACTCCTACTCCTTCCGCAAGAGTCCACTTAAAGCCACCATCTAAAACAAGCATCTCTCAACAACACAGTATAAATCATTCCCACTAAGGCACTGCCTTTGTATCTTCTCTCTTTCATTCTTAATGTTACTATAACATTATGTGTAACGTATTGTTAATACATACCTTCCCCACTATATAGTAAGCACGAGGGCAAAACACACACCTTTCACTTAGTTATGGGTGTTCTAGCAGAGTAATGGACCCCCTTGTGGGTGTTTACTTTGTGGGAAAAAAATGGAGAACAGAAGAGAGAGAAATACCAGTCAAGGTCTCTTAGTACATTCATTTTCTAAATCTCAATGAATACAAAACCTCTCATCAGTCTGACCCACTGGAACGCAATGAAGATATTGAAAGAAAATGCCAACATAGGAGGTGCACATGAAATTTCCCAGTGCTTTGTGCAAGTGAACAAAAGCACCTAAACAAAATAGAGACAGATTCCACAGACGCAGTATGTTAAAATGCCTTGGTAAAGAGGGGAGATTTATTGACTCTGTCAAAACAATAAACTAAAGAATCAAACATCTAATGAAAAATTCAGCTTAGAACAAAAAAGCATTCATATGAGAATATTTACTGAATTCGTTCTCTGATTAAGGATCACACATTGATGAAATTTTTAAGTCAGAAAGACCCTGGACATGAGCTAGTTCAGCTCTATCATCTTGCAAGGAAGGAAGCTGAGACATAGGAGTGAAAGTAAAGTTAGGAAGTCCACAATAATGAATGGCCTCCCATATTTCTGCATAATGGGACAGGTCTACTGCAAAAATATTTATTTTATTGGTGAATAATTTAAAAATCTAGTTAACATTTTTAGAGCCTTTAGGCAATCTTTTATACTAAAAACTGTTTCTATATCCCATGATCTCATATGAGAGTGAAATTAGGATGTTGTGGTAAAAAATAAAAATAAATGTATTTGTATATGTATATATGTTTGCATATACACACAGAGAGACATACACACTCAGGTTTGTAGAATGAAGTTGCAAAGCTGAATTACTAAATTACATTTCAAGGCAATCTTTAAATGAAATAAAGTTATCCAATATTGTCATGTAGTTAATAAATTACCTTATTTTCCTTAATTAAAATGTGTTCTTAGGTTTCCCTCCGCTGATAGATTTTATTTTTCCTTTTATGAAAACGACATCTCTGTGTAAGTGATTCTGACAATGAACTGGTAAATCCCTTACTAAGTTTCAAGCCCTCAAAAACTGACCCATTTCACAAAGAGGCACTCGCTTTAAAGAGTGTGATTCTAGCATCATATACTGGATACTTTCTTTACCGGGTCAAAATCACATATCCTTTGACAGAAAGCTCACAACATTTGTTTCCCAAAGGGAAAAATGTCTCCTGTCTATGTCCCCACCCCAAAGAGAAAGGTCACACTGTAGGAACTGTGCCTTCCCCTACACGAGCTGCATCGGTGGCACATGGCCACATGAAAGGCTACAATGGCAGGATTAGCACAAAGGCCTAACTAACACTGCTCCATGCCAAGATAAATATTCCAGTGTGACTTCTGAGAGTGAGAGCTGAATATTTTTCATGCAGACATGCTATGCCCTCACGAATTCCTCCCCAAATTCTTCTGACCACGCCCAGATATAGTGACCCACAGACCTTATGCAAGCATATTTGTTTAACTCCAGAATATTCAACAAATGTGTCTGCTAACTTTTATGCTGTAGCTTAGTTTTAATGAATATTTAAATTATTTTACATGTTTAAATGTGGATATTAATACAATCACTTTTCATGCATATTAAACACAACATAACTTTCTAGTCAACAGAAATACTAGCTAAAAACTTCAATAATACAACAAATAAATAAAATGGAGAGATAGGAGAAATTATTTGCTCACCAAGACTCTCTAAAATACGACAATTTTCCAAACTGAAAAACTTACCATGAAGAATATTCTCCACCCCAGAAATGTAGGCCAGTATGTAGCAGTTATGTGAACAATGACTCTGAAGGCTGCTACGAGCCCCCTGTGAGGTTTTCATTACACCAGCCTTATTGCCGATATGTCAGGTCTAACTTGCACATTATAATTACTTCTATAGAAGTTCAGGGCTTGGCTTCTTTTCTTGGGTATTTTGGCTCCCCTTGTTTGGGAGGGAAAAGTGACTAATGATGCCCTGGAAACGATTAACTTAAAAAGAAACAGCTAAGAGTATTTGATCCTCTTTTGACAAAGTGTGAACACTAGGCCTTTTTACCCCCAAAGTGGAACTGGACTAAGAAAAAGAGTGTTAAGTAGAGGGAATGGGAGGAATGCATATGTTACTGTGTCTTTATCTCCGAGAAGCTATTTCAAGTGATCACTGGTGGAAACCGCTGATAGTCAATCTCAGATTTGCACTCCCCGTTTGACATCAATGTTGTCAATACGCCATAATCATCTCTGTCAAAAGCATCATTCATTTCCAAACTGCAGAGTTATTTACAGTCGTGTCTTCACTCACTGTAACACTACCGCTCAACACTCAGCTGTCCCTTCTCTGTTCTAAGTAAACATTCGGGCAGACTTTTTAAGAAGCTCTATTTTAGGTTGGGCTAACAACCTGAGAATGAACCCGAAGAGAAAAACTTCTCCCCTTGTCCAAATACCATTTGGACAAATGGATGAAGTTGTTCACAAAAACTAGCATTTCAAGTTGAGTTCTGTTTGGTAATAGACATGGTGCTGAAAAGTGACATTTATAATGACAGCAATATGGATCCCCAATAGAGAAGACTGAGTTTACTCTGCTCTAATTATAGCTGTTTTAAATGTGTGTTTTTTTAAATTTGGAAAGAAATTAAAACAATGTAGCTTCTAGGTAAGTACCTACTCTAAATCTCTGTTAATCTGTTTACAAAAACATGGCTAAATATTGGGAGGGAAACAGTCTTATGGTTCTAAGCACCTGAAGGAATAAGTATTTCCTTCATGGATTTAACAGCATTGAAATTATGATGGTAAGATGAAGGAAGTAAAGCTAATGGAAATCAGGAAGTATTTCAAAAATAAATTTGATTTGTCACTTTCAGCCAGCCTTTCAGAGAACAAATCTTGAGAGTGGTGGTATCTCACAAACTTTCTATTTCCCAGAGGCAACTACTTTTGTGTTTTTACTGGCAGAAGACATGATAATGGATGAGAAGATGTGGATGAAATTTTAAAAATTGAAAGCAGGTTTAGAGCTAATTGGGTAAACAGAATTTTGGGTGGTCTAACTTTTAGAAGTCATTATCCTCAGTGGTTTTCCCAAGAAAAGTGTAAACATCACTACCAACCTGTGTCAGATTCCTTCTTTTTGATATAAAATACTTCAAGTACATAAATTTAAAAAATCAGGAATTATACTATACTTTTGTTATCTGAACAAGCTGAAATGGGCTATTTTGAAACGAGTGCACTTTAAAATTTACTGTGAGCCTACAGTGGGCCACACTTTTCATCAATGCTCTTGTTTCTGCTTCCCTCCAGACCATCCGTTTGTTCTCATCATCTCCATGTTACAGGTTGGAAACTTTGTCCAGCTAAGATGCACAGAGCTTCAGGGATTTGCTTAAGGTCCTGCAGTTAATGTAAATAGTGGTGTAGCTAACACTACCATAAGCATAGATACTATGATTTTTCATAGATTTTTTCATTTAATTCTCAATAATTCAGAGGTAAGGACTATTAATATTCTCATTTTATTGAAGAAAAACAAGAAAATCTTAGACTTTCAACAATTTGTGTCATAGATGGTTTTACTTAGTTAGGGCTGGAATTGAAATATGGTTGTTGTTTGTTTGTTTCTTTACTCCAAAGCCAGCACTTGTATCAGTGAGCCATACCCATTTCTCTAAGACCAAAATTGAAATTTGAATCTGTACCTTTTGCTTATACTATGTGCATAAATTCCTATTTACCTCACTGTCCTAAGTCAAGTTTAAGAATATCAGAATGGTTGCTTATTGGCTGTCTTTCCCTGTCTTGTAATTTCCTTTTGCCTCCCTCTTCCTCACTGCGTGTGTATGCAAGCTTACCCAAGACCCCTGAACCCTCGTTTTCACAGGAATCCTTCCTTTTCCTTTGATTATCAGATGTGTCTGGGGCCAATGTTAATGTTTTCCCTTTATCATCTTCTTCCATAGTTTTCCTGCTTTTCCTGTAGTACCTCTAATACCAGGAGACCAGGCTTCTCAGAATGTAGACCTTGCTGGATGCCACACTGTCATCTCCCCCAGTTCATCTGCATCTTGTTTATTGATTATTGTCAAAGCACAGCAGTCCCAGATATTCTCTGCATCTGGTCATTTCCTAGGAGCCTCAAACCCTCCCTCACGGTCAAAGTAGGTTGCATCGGCCAACAGCCCCATCTTCTGTCCTCTCAGCCTGTTTCCTACTAACCCTCTATTTTCCATGCGTTTTTTTCTGTATTTCATTTTCTTTTCTATTTATGCATGTGCATTGTCCCTACTGCAGTCTATTTTGTTCAGTCCCCACCCATCTTTTCCATGGACTCCTATGCCCACTATTTTCTTGCTCTGTCAGATTTCGAGTCTTATTTTTTTGTTACGTACGAGTAGCTAAAAAAGAACATTGGAAACAAAGTCTTCAACTGCAGAACCACTCATACATAATAATAGTTGTGAGGTGTTTTTAATGAACACATCCTTTACCATGATTATCACCTTCTTTGTGCAGGTTTCTGTAATTATATGGATTATGCTTCTGGCTCACCTTCCTACTTCTTATGTTCTTGATTCACATCTGAAAATAAAAAGTTCCATTAATAAGCATTAGTTACTGAATTGTCACCTCCCCAATACTTTGGAAATGGCAAATATCTCATCTGATTTTTAGGCCATCCATTTAGCGTGACCTTGGGCCACTTCTAAGTGATTAATGTGGGAGCTTGTTGTAATATTAAAAAGAGCCACCTGAACCCTTAATTCTAATCATAATATGTCTTTAGACATAACAATTATGCTTATGTTTTTTATTTCTAGATATGTATAATTAAATAAGTAAACCTCTACTACTCCTTTACTTTGACACATAGGCTTAAATAATTTGTCTAAATTCAATAGCCATAGTTATTATAAAAATCTGTATGTTAGTCAGTGATGAGTAGCCTGGAAAACACACACACACACACACACACACACACACAATTCTAAAGGACAAAATGAAAGAATTCATTTGGGGGATGTTTTACTTCTAGGTACCATAATTCTATGGAATATTTCAAGACTATTCCTGAATTATGTTTTTCATTTGAATAGCAATTGACTGTCTACAATATATTTTTAAAATTTATTATATCTCACTATTTCCTATAAGGTAGGTGGGACAAGTAATGCTAAAAATGGAATTAAGGGGTATTAACTTTTTTTCAAGGTTATGTTCTGATTTGGAGCTAGATTCCCGGTCTATGATTCCTAGCTCATGGGTCTTTCTAATTCTATCATTGTTTTCTACGTGTTAGATTATACATGTACTCCTGAAGTGTAAATTCAGCTTTAATTCTTTAAAAACAGTTTTAAAAATGTATCCAATCATACATAATCTATTTGACTTAGTGTGACAAAGAAAAAGAATATTCTGATTAATTTTATTATTTGGTTTCCTATTTCCAGGATTTCAAACCTAGAAAATACATTTGACATCACAAGAGAATTTAAACTTTAATCCAAAGTACACTTAAAAATCTTATACTACTTTAGGGTTAAATATTTCCATTAACTTCTATTGTTTCATATAGTTTCAGCTAAAGAATATCCAACTGAAACAGCACACCAAAGTAGCTTTTTTTTGTGGTATTACTTTCTGGCTGTGTCAACACAAATAATCCACAAAGTAGTAAGTTTTTCCCCCTCAGAGCAGAAACATTTTTAAGGTATGTGCATTTTGACACAGTTAGCTTTTAATTCTGTGACAGTATTTAATTTTTCTAAGTAGGGGCTTTTTTTCTCATTAAAATAATGGGTGCAAATTTATTTTACTTTACTTTGATTCACTTTACTATGATTTTATATAAAAACAAAGCTTTTAGACATATGAAGTAATCATCAGTTCCATTTTGGACACCAAGACCATAAATATTTAATACACTTTTTTCCCCATAATGTTCCTATGCTTAGTAAAGAAGATGAGAAGGATGAGGAAAATGGAAGCTAAAATAAATCATAAAAGAGAGGAACGAATCTCATGTCAAAGCGTGTTTTGTGTGTGTCTAAGTTTCCTATGGATAGTCACTAAGTTACCACAGACTTTGTGGCTGAAAACAGCACCAACGTACTGACTTGTGGTGCAGGGAGTCGAAAGTCTAAATAAGCCTTATGGGGGTGTCTTCTAGGGGTGCTCAAGACAACGTGTCAAAAGAGCTGTGTGCCCTTGAGGCTCTAGCAGAGTCCACTCGTTGCCTTTGGAAAAGCTGCTTTGGTTTGTAGCTGCATCTCTGTGACCGCTGCTCCCATGGTCACATCTCCTTCTCTGACTCCAACCTGCCTGCCTCCCTATTATCAGGAGCTGTGTGATTATACGAGACCCACTCAAGTAATCCAGGATAAACTCCCAGGCTCAAGGTTCTAACTTCATCACATTCACAAAGTCCCTTCTGCCATATCGTGTTTGGGGATTAAAACCTGGACATCTTGGGGGGGCCATTCTGCCCATCACAGTGTGCATAAAATATTAAAACTTCTAAATTAACGTAGAAAGGATGACCTATTTGAAAAAAAAAACGCTCTCTTATAAAATTGATTCCTTTAAATGATATGCAGATATGTGTAGGAAAGGTGTGGGCTACTAATGCTACCTGTTGGCTATTTTAAATATACCTCGTATTTGATTAGTTAACCTAATACCTGAAAGCAGTCTTCCAATGAGGGTGTGTTCATTTCCCCTTACAGAGTATCATGTACAAATTTAAATTGTGAAAAAGTGTTTTAAGTCAATTATGTAGTGGGGAATATATGTTAAAAAATTACATTTTCAATTAAAATGGGCACTTACAAATCTCTCTCTAGCAGCTGCTGTTATTATCAGCTGTGACCTCATTAGCAAAATAAGTAGTAAGGAAGGCAAGAGTGTATTGTTAAACTGCTTTAACAATAAGCCGACTTAATGGCATCTAGTGAGAGGACTTAAGAAAATACTGGGCCGCCCAAATCAGTTGAGGTAGGGCAGAGGGTGTTTTTCTGCCTCTTGTTCAGGCACTATTTCATCCTATGCTCCTGAAGTTACTTTTAATAATACTCAGAAACTGGACAACTTAAAATGACACTTTTAAAGTTTTGAATCAAGCAACTGCAAGGTGTTGAGGCAAAGACAACATGTATTATTTCACCCTCATTTTTAATTATGACTCAGGATGACAGTATTTGCCTTGTATGATAATTCTAGTCTTGAGTATTTTTAATTTGGCTTGCCTCTATGTGCATGGCCCTTATGATCTGCAGCCTAGAACCAAGAAAATGCCTACGTAAATACACATTATTCCTGTGGGGAGCTGGAGTCTGCTGCCACCAGCCTCTGGAAGTTGATTGTGTGCACATCTCTTCCCAGTTCTGAGTTCAGTGACATAATGTTAATAGCATGAAGTGGGCTGTGGTGGAAGTAGTTATACCACAGAATCAGCAAAAGTGAAAAACAAGGGCTTTTTCTGTCCAAGAAAGCTAATTGTTAAACATTTACTAGCATTTCTCTGCACACACAGACTCAGTGCTAATTGGGTGAAGGATTTGAAGCATCTTCTAACTCATCATGGCTACTTGGATGCCAATGTGATTTCTACTAAATGATGTAATATGGCATATTTTTGAACTGTTTAATCCTTCTTACCAGTGAGATCTGAGATGCTGGATAATAGTTTAATATTATTATTAATTACAAGGCAAAGATAATACAGAAAAGTAAATTTCTACTCTGTAATGCATAATATTGATATCATCTGCCTTCTAATACAATGACATGAGAAGGACACATCACTTCTGGAGTATTCTTGCCAGAAATGCATAACCTCAGCAATAAGAACACACCAGACAAACCCACATTGTGGGATGTTCTACCAAATGATCAGTAATCTTTAAAAGTGCCAAAGCATTGAAAGACAAGAACTGAACAGTCACATTATGGAGAAAACTGAACGGACATGACACCAAATGCAAGGTAGGATCCTGAATTGGACCATGAACTAGAAAAAGATTATTAGTGAGAAAATAGGCAAAATTGGAATAAGGTCTGTAGATTAATAAATAGTATTATGTGAATGTTAATTTTGTAGCTGTAATTAATTGAAATTTATGTGAGCAAATAACATTAGAGGAAACTGGTGAAAAGACAGACAGAACTTCCTCTACTATTTGTGCCACTTTTTAAGCCTAAAATTGTCTCAGAGTGCAAAGTTTAAAAAACTTCATATAGTTTATTTAAAAAAAATATGTGCTTTCGCAGTAGGCAAATCTGGATTTGAATCTTGGTTTGACAAAACTGCATGACTTTGTACAGACCATTTAAAGTACTTATATTTAATTTCACTTTTCTCATCTTATGAGAGCTAGATAATAATTGAGTTTATTTTACAGAGTGGTAGCAATTAAATGATATAATAATCATGAAGTGGTCAGTGTGTTTATTTTACAAGATGGTAGTAATTAAATATGATAATGCTTTCTAAACCTCTAACACAATGCCTGACACAGTATGCACTGAATAAATAATAGTTAATGAAGCTTTGCCAATGTTGAAAATATATAAGAAAACTGTTACTACATATATATGTGTATATATGTGTGTATATATACACATATATATTGACAGTTATAAGGTTCTGAATGCCCTTGCAAAGAATCAGAAGTATGCATCTCCAGAAGGTGAGTTAAAGCTTGCCGTGCAACTTTCATTGCATAAAGGCGATGGTCTTGAGCCTGAAAGAAAGGAGTGTGAGGGCTCAGGTGAACTGACCTAATGGAGCAGGAGCTGCGCTCCTGACCTGGTAACATGAACAGAGTGGCATGGCCTTGTCACTAAACTCCAGAGACACAGGCTTTATGGCTTCTGAATTGGATAATGACACAGTTGCCTCCCAACTCCTCTGCGCACTCTCCCAGCGTTGGGCCATCATACCTTCCTGCACAAATACCCACTATATGGCAACTTAATTTTAATCATGTAAATCTGTGAGATATATTTCTAGGTTCACCAGAGGTTTTCCCTGGTGACAAATATTTTAAAGATTTCATTTATTTACTTATTAGAGATAGGAAGAGAGGAAGAAACAGAGGGAGAGAAACATAAATTTGTGGTTGCCTCTTATACAGGCCACACAGGGGACCTGGCTTGCAACCCGACCATGTGCCCTGACTGGGATTCAAAGCCGTGGCCCATTGACTCAGAGGCTGGCACTCAACCACTGAGCCATATGAGCCAGGGCAAGGTGACAAATAATTTATATTCCCTAGTAAGTTTTACCTTGTAGGCTAAAGGCCCAGTGTTCTAAGAAATGCTGCCCTAGATGTGTGTGTGTTCACTGTTGATCTTTCTGTTTGCGTACATACATACTCATGCACACATATATGCATACATAAAAGATCTGTATATGCACTTTTATACACACACATATACACATAACGCTTCTTGGTCTTGTCCGAATATAAGCAGCCCTTAGGATAATTAAGCCAAAGCCACATTAAAAGAGAATATCATCAATGTACATGTCAAAACTTCTCCTGTAATTAGTGAAAGTATTAATTTAAAAAATAAGAAAGTTCATCTTTGTTTTACTTTCTAAGTTCTCTATACCATATTTAGTTTTATTTTTTTAGGTTGATTACAATTTCTGGATATTATTACTGACGACTTGAAGACATGCACTGCTCTTGAAATTTATAAATTATTTTAATAAAAATTCACCTATAAACAACACCAGCTACACCCATTCTATGTAACCTAATTCTTAAAGCAAACTTTACATCATTTAGATACTAACCTAAAGACAGAACAACAATCAAAAGGCCCAGCAACAAGGGTTTGATCTCCAAAATATATAAGGAACTCATATGACTCCACACTAGGAAGACGTACACCCCAATTTAAAAATTGACTAAGGACCTGAACAGACACTTCTACAAGGAGGACATACAGAAGGCCCAGAGACATATGAAAGGATGCTCAGCATCACTAGGCATCAGAGAGATGCAAATTAAAACCCAAGATAACCACTTCAGAACGGCCATCATTAACAAATCAACAAACAACAGTGCTGGCGAAGTTGTGGAGAAAAGGAAACCCTAGTACACTGTGGGTGGAATGCAGACTGGTGCAGCCACTGTGGAAAACAGTATGGAATTTCCTTAAAAAACTAAAAATGGAACTGCCTTTAGACCCAGCAATTCCACTGCTGGGATTATACCCTAAGAATCCTGAAACACCAATTCAAAAGAACCTATGCACCCCAATATTCATAGCAATGCTATTTACAATAGCCAAGTGCTTGGAAGCAACTTAAGTGCCCGTCAGTAAATGAATGGATCAGAAAATTGGTACATTTACACAATGAAATACTACACAGCAGAAAGAACGAAGGGATGCCTACCCTTCACTGGAGAGCATTATGCTAAGTGAAATAAGCCAGGTGGTGAAAGACAAATACCATATGATCTCACCTATAAGTGGAACCAAATCAACAAAACAAACAAGCAAGCAAAATATATAACCAGAGAAATAAAGAACAAACTGAAATAAAGAACAAACTCACAGTATCCAGGGGGTGTGGGGAGAGGGATAATGGGGGAAAAGTAGGGAAGAGTTATCAAGGAACATGTATAAAGGACACCTGGACAAAGCCAAAGTGGATAGGATTGAGGGTGAGAGGCAGAGAGGGGTGGAGAGGAATGGTGGGGGGAAAATACAGACTACTGTACTTGAACAACAGTAAAAAATAAATAATTTTTAAAAGACCCAAGAACAACCATAATATGAAAATATAAAAATTATTTTCACAGCTGTCAGGAGGAAACTGAGAAGCAACAGTGAATGAATGATCTTACTTTTATCAGCAAGGCCCGTGCATGTGGTGAGGTCTAAAAACACCGGTTTCTAATTCTCAGTTCAAATTTTTTCACCCAGGCATATGGAAAGCACTCTGTGAAGGGAGCAGCAGGTTTTAAGAACAGCTTTCAGCTACATAGTACAAACTTTACTATTCATCTTTGTGGCTAGGAAGGAAAGAAAATTCTCAGGTTCCTTCAGGGCCTTTATAGGCACTCTTGTTTTCACTTAGTGTTCCCAGACTTTATAAAACAAGAACACTGAGGATGACATAGTGAAGTAGTCAGTTTATTCCAAATGCTGAAGTGCTTACTCTACCTTACAGTTTACAAGTTTACAATTTTGGAGTCATTTGAACTACTCGTTGGCTCAGTGGTGCAATATTTTTTTAAAGTTATTTCTGATCGTAATAGACACTTTTAGACCCGCAGTGATGAGCAAGCCCCAGAGGCAAAATGCAATAAAGATTTAAGGGGCTGTTTAGTGCAGCACTGTAGCCTCTTTGTGGAGGAGGAGAACAGAGGAGGGAGGGCTGGGCTGGTGTGGGGTTATTTCTGACTGCGGCAATTTGTTTAATTTTCAGTTTATGCCAGCACTTTGGGACACTGCGAAGTATGATCCAAAGAACAATAAGCTCTCGTCTAAGATGTGAGAGATGTTTGTTTGTGTGTGTGTGTGTGTGTGTGTGTGTTTTGGCTCTTGTCCTTTTTAGATTTGGTGAACACATTGTGTTGGAAGCCAATAAACCATTCAGAAACAGAACTAAAATTACTTTCATTATGCCTACACCCGCCCCTTCTGTTTGGCTTTCTCTGCATGTGAAAAAAGGTGAGACATGGTGCATTCCATGTCTCAGTTGTTTTCACTGAATAAAGAAAACCCAACTTATTCCATTGTTTCCTCCGTAAGATAAAGGAAATGTAATCTATTTCTTATCACAAAGCTCTGAGCTTACTGAGATATTATCAGAGATACTCTTGCTATCTCTGAAGACATCCGTCATGGGACCATTCGTGTTATCCTTGTTGGAATTTTACTTTACTCACTATATACACTGGATTATAAACAAGTCAGTTATCTTTCATTTAAGAACCATAGAATTTTAGTGAGTTGCAGGCTCAGTCAAATAGTGTTTTATGGGTATGTTTAGCAGATCCCTCTCCTAGTGAAAGCAAATAATGTGGATTTCTTATAGTCTTCCCTCAAGAGTAATAGTGTTAAAAAAGAAGGAGGGAAGGAGGAAAATATATTTTTATTTTTATATATAAGTACATATTGTTTATAACATATACCCTATTGTATATTCATATATGTGTATACTCATGTATATATCTGCATAGATATATACAAACATATATACCAGTGAGCAATTTATTCATATATGTATGAATCAAATATATATAACATATATATAATTTTATCACATTTATGTATGATTGCATGGACTGTGGTATCCTGACAATGGCTACCCATATCAGACTACTGAAGAATTACTTTGTTAACATTACAACTCACTGCCAGATATGAATGTAGGGACAAGGAACTGAGTAGGCTCTAAAATCAGACCCAGACCTTTGTCCATCACATCCTCTCTCTTCTAAATCTTCAGTCTTTCTTCTTTCCATAGCTCCTTTCACTGGCCAGCACAGAGGAATAAAGGCTGGTTTACCTGCCTTCAAAAAAACTATGTATTTTTTACTTGTCATGTTGTTGTCCTACGAATTTCAAGGATTTCTGCCTAATTTTCTTTCCTAATAATCAAGCTTCTGGGAAGAACAATCCTCATTTGCTATTCTAATTTCTCACGTTCTTTTTACTCTTAACTTTCTGATTCCATTAAACTTTGAAACTAGTCAATTTTCAAATTGGTTTCTAGTGTCATGCAAACACCAATGAGTCCTAAAAAACCTCACGCAAATAAATCCATAGGTCAAGACTGTTTCTCATCTTAGTTGACCTATCAGCAGCATTTGACATAGGTATCATTTCCTCTTTCTTAGAATACTTCCTCGCTCTCCTTTGGGATGTTATACTGCCCTGGGTTTCCCCTGCCTGTTAGTTGTTTCTTCCAAATCTCTTCGTCAGGTTACTTCTCACCTTCTAGACTTCTCAACCTCCAGGTATCCAGAAGCTCACTCAATGGACTTTGTCTCTTTGACAAAGAGAGAGACACTTTGGCTAGTGTCTCTTACACTAGCCATAAGGCTACACTAGCCTTAGCAATCTTACCTTGTAAAAGTCTTTAAATATCATCTAACCATGGGCAACTATAAGTTTATTTCTAGTCTAGATTTCTTGCTCTAACTCCAGACTCTTACACTAATTAACTATTTAACATTTCCAGTTGGGTGTCTAATACTCATGTCAATCAAACACTTCCAAACTCAAATTTATTATCTCTTTACTCCCCCACACCATCTCAGTTAATGGTGACTCTCTCTTTCCATTTGTTCATACCCAAAACTTTGGAGTCATTGACCTCCTCCATCACTCCCACACTTCATATCTAATCCATTATCAAAAACTGTTGTTCCTTTTGCAAAATGTATCCAGCATTTAACCACTTCTTTCCTTTTGTACCTCAACTACCCTGTCCGACCATCATCATCTCTCCAGGATTGTCACAATGGCCTCCCTACTGATTTTTTCTGCTTCCATCTCTTGCTGTATTTTCCACACAACAGACCGAGCAAGCCTGTTACAACATGGGTCAGATGATACCATGCCCCTTTTCAAAACTCTGTAATGGTGTTCAATCTCAGAGTAAAAATCAAAGCATTTACAATGGCTTAAAGATCCAATGTAATATGGCCCACTCTTCACCTCCTACTAATCTCTCCTTCACTCTAGCCTCACCGTGCTTCCTCTTCCTGAGATGTGCCAGGCATGTGCCAGGCTTGGGGCCTTTGCCCTTGCTGTTTCCTCCTCTGACAACACTCTTACTTTGCTATCCACATGACTCACTTCCCTGTCTTCACTATACAAATGTCATCTCACTGAGGTCTTTCCTGGCCACCTATTCAAAACTACAGTGCTGCCATCTGAATTACCTCACAATAGCATGTTTGTACATATAAATATAATCAAATAAATTTTAATATATCCCTTTCTTCCCTGGCCCCCCACCTCACCCTATTCCCACTAAAATATAACCTGTGAAGGAGGGGACTTTTAGTATTGTCCTATGTCTACTTCTGCAACCTCTAGAAAAATTGATCTGCCTGGCATGAATAAACAATTATAGGAATGAGAGGTAAATTACTCAGACATGTATCTTCAAATAAGAATTTTGTATCCCAATATATGACCCACTGATGCCTCAAACATAAACCCACAATGAAACTCATCACTTCACCCATGACCTCAAACTCAAGTTCTATCAATAATCAGTTAAGAGACTATACTAATCTTCAATATCTTTTCCTATAAGGTAGGAATCAAAATACACTCGATATTTTTTCCTGCTTTGCCTTCTGTCTCTTTTCTGCTTTTCATCCTATCCCCCCAAGTACTTCTTCATAGTCTCCTTCTGCTGAATAGTACTCATCCCCTGAATGCCCATTAAATGATGGTAACTCCTGTTCATCCTTGAAAATTCTGTTCCGGCTTTTTCCCTGGAAATTCTTTCCTGCTACTTTCCCTCTCACCCTACTACCACACTCCTACATACCCACACAAACAACTGAGTGCCCTGGATCAGCACTGACATGACATTTACATTGCATCGACAGTACCTTCTCAACACTCAGGTTTCCCCAGGGACTCTAAACTGTGCAAGGGTAATAATAGCTACATCTTAGTCATCGTTGGAGTCCAAAAACCCTATCAGAGGACCAGGCTCTTGTTAGGCACTCAATAAATTATTACTGAATGACAAATAAAAGAGTGAATGAATGAAGAAATAAATGAGTGAGGTGAGATCACAAAGAATATTTAAAGCAATGGATTAACATTTCCTTGCATATACTGAGAGCTTTGCATGGTTTTATTGGAGCATTTAGTATTACAGATTACAAATGAAAGTCAGACATTCATGATGACATAGAACATTTCTTCAGTACCTAAGCTAGCTAGAACATGAATAGAATTATTTGATCTGAAATTATCCAGTGAAATTCTTAAGTATATTTTTACAATTTTCTGGATAAAGTGGTCATGGTTTTCAGAGCAAATTTATAGTGAGTGTAGAAATGTAATGCAGGTCAAGTTTGGAGTCTTTTGTGTTTCATTGTTAAAAGGGGTTAAAGGTGGCTTTGAATTCTGGCCAATACTGTAGAATTCTTTTCTTTTTTTTCTCCACTTGCTTTCTTCCCCCTCTAAATTTCACATGAAAAGCCAAGTCTTTAATGAAATTACCTTCATTAACTGTATTTTTGTTTAAATGACATAGAGATAAAAAGAGATAATATTTTTAGAAATATGCTGCTCTACCATAATCCATATTGCCACCTGTGAAAATCTTAGAGAAAACTATTAATAATTGAGTCTGATCCTGTGGAAGTAAAACTCCTAGTATACTCTTTTTAGGCTTGCTATTCATGTTGCTTCCAAGCACTCTCTTCCGTTTTCTGTGAATATGACTGCTAGCTTTCCTGATGTGAAGCATTGATATATGTATGGTTTTAAAGAATAATACCAAAATACAGGCGCTACAAGCCAAGGGCAAAGAGGAGTGTTATTTGGAACCCCATTGTCTTTAAAGATGACAAAAGAAAGTAAAATTTGCCATTTTTTTATATAAATAGCATAACAATGTGATGTAGGGACTGATTACACCTACTGACCATGCTTACCATTATATTAATTAGGTGCAGGTGTGATCATCCATTCCCCCCTCCCCCGGTCTGAGATGCATAGGTTTTTGCCTTGACTTTGTTTTTTTGCTTTTGGGGTTTGTTTCACTGAATTGGCTTTAAGAAATTCTTCTGAGAAAAAAAAACACAGACTAAAGAATCTTAATATGATGCTATCTATAGTGGTTTAAAATATTGAGAGTAAGTTGGCGTAAGAATCTGAAGATGTCTTTTAACTGTTGTCTGTATCACATTACGAAAGGTGAGGAGTTGTGTGAAAAATAAAGTAACCATAGTGTGCCACGTAGAGCATGATGGGAATTATTCCCAAAGATAATTCGTCTAATTGTTGAGTGGCATCATCTGCCTAGACAGGGTCAAGGGCATTAATTACAGGGAAGATGCTAGGTAGGAATACTTATGTACCCTTCATTGCCATAGAACCTCATTTGGGAGTTAATATCAGTGCTGTCTCCAATACTATTCATCTGATGCTTGGTAAATGAGTTGTCAGCAAAGGTGAAAATATATTAATAGTGCAGATCACTCGAAATGGGTGCTCTTATATATTTTACCGGAAAATTCCCCTTTCTGTTAACTCAATATCTTTTCTGACACATTTTTGTTGCACTAAAGTGTCTTTTATAGTGTGTCAGAGTTATGAATACCGATAGACCTTCTCCTAAAGTGCCCCTGAAGTTCACTGCCATTTGCTCATTAGGTTTGCTTTATATTACATGTCAGAAAGTGTCTCCTTTTAAGCACCTACTAATAAATGGGAATTGATGAGACCCATATCTCCAGAGCAAGCGGTAAATTCAAAGGCCTTAAATGAGGAAGTCTGTGAGGCATCCAAGACCACGGCATGTGCCCGTGGATCTTGATCTTGCTTACAGGATTTAGTTTATCTGATGTCAAGATTGAAGAGGCACACAGTTCTCAGCAATACTTGAAGTTCTGAAATGGAAACTGGTCATTTCCCCATTGATAAAAGGACACAATATTATCTTTTCAAAGATGGCCTGAGGATTATTTTCAATTGCAATTTATCTATATAAGTAATGTGAATTGTAACCTTGCAGGAAGTGTTAATACGCTACTTCCAGTTCTAACCTAAGATGTGTAAGGTGAAGGTGGCAAGGGGCAGATAAAGACATAGAGACAAAGCAAATGGCGGTGATTACTAAATGGTGGTGGAGGCAGGGGCCAGTGTGTACAATCACTAGTTCATCTAAAGAATCTGAGGATGAGGCTATAGCAGGGGAGGAAAGGGGGTGGAAGAAGAGCCTGCATCTCTGTCTCAGGTATAGGCTCTCTTGGGCTGAACATGGTCTGGAAGACTAACCATATGCTACCTAGTTATGGGATGCTTCAGAAAAGCAAGAGCATGCCTAGAAAGCAGCTCTTCATAGAAATATTGCTGAGCTGGTCTCAGTGAGTGCCTATTAAACAGAAAAAAACTGTGAACTAAGCTTGCTGATGAAATTAGATATAGAAGAAACGTTACCTATATGAGTTCCAACTGTGGCAGGTAATACCTTGCTGACTCAAGAAGAGGCAGAAAATCAATGAGCCAGAAAGGTGTAACTACCCAGCAACAAATCACTAGTAAGAGAAAGGGAACCTTGAATCTTGAAGGTTTTTCAGAAATTCCAAATCAGTGGCCCTCATTTATTTACCACCTTCATCATTAAGCCATATCCACAAAGTATTTTTAAATATTTTATTGTCATGTCTTTTTCTTGTTCAAGTACAGTTTTCTCCATTTATTGGTGTCACATTGGCTAAACAGGTTTCAAGTGTACAGTTCTATAATATGTCACCTGTATATGGCACTGGGTGCTCACCACTCCTAGTCTACTCTCCTTCCATCAGCAGTTATCCCCATTTTACCGTCATCTCCCTGCCCCTACCCCCTTCCCCTCAGGTAATCACCATACTGGTGTGTCTATGAGGAATTTGGGGTTTTTTTGTTTTTGTTTTTGGCTTAATCCCTTCACCTATGTCACCCAGCCCCCCAACCCAACAGCTATCAGTCTGTTCTCTGTATCTATGAATCTGCTTCTATTATGTTTGTTTATTTTGTCCAGTAGATTGCACACATAAGTGAAATCATACGGTATCTGTCTTTCTCTGACTGGCTTGTTTCACTTAGCATAATATTTTCTAGGTCTACCCATGCTGTCGCAAAACACAAGATTTCCTTCTTTTTATGGCTGAGCAGTATTCCAGTATGTATAGATTGGTGCAACCACTGTGGAAAACAGTATGGAGTTTACTCAAAAAATTAAAAATGAAACTATCTCATGATCCAGCAACTATACTGCTGGGACTATTTCCAAGGAAATCTGAAACACTGACTCAAAAGCATATATGCATCCCTTTGTTCACTGCAGCACTATTTCCAATAGCCAAAATTCAGAAGGAGCCCAAGGGCCCATCAGCAGATGAGATGATCAAAAGCTGTGGTACATTTCCACAAATTATTTTTGAATTAAAATTTCTATTTAAATCAAATCACTTATTTACTTAGCCTTGGTCAGGATAGTAATATATGTAATACATTAGTTTTGTCTTTTCAATATATATTAAAATAAGTACAAAACTATTAACATTAAAAATGTAAGAATTCCTGCTCTACATTAAAATTTTTCATGTTTTGCTATGGGTACAAATCCTGTGTTTGGGAAACTCTATTCTAAGTGAAAAGAATGAGGTGTCTGTCACAGGTTTTGGAGAAAGCTTCACCAGGAGGGACCAGGGAAGGGTCTTAACATTTTTTGTTTGTAATTTTGATCCTGCCTGCTTTCAGGAGGATTTAGAAGTAGCTTAAAATTAAGACATGCATTCAATAAGACTGTTTTGGTAAAATAAAATATAGATATCAGAGCCTTGTGGAAGAAGGAAGCAAAAATACTGTCCCTCCAGGCTAAAGTAGTTACTATATTGAGTATTAAATTCAGCTCATGCTTTCTGGGAAGGTCAACTTTATATCCAATTTACTCATGGGCTCTGTGACCTCTGTTGACCCTTGTTACCTAAGGAGGGTAACTCATATGGAAAAATAGAGTATTCTTTTTGTATGTTAAAAAACTTTGAAGTTTCCTAGAATTTTTTTTGAAAGTCCACATGCCCAACCATCAGTTTCAAACCTGACAGCTTTCACTAACAGGAAGAGCAGGAGAGCTGGACCTGTCAAGCTGAGCAGCACCCATGCAGGCATCGGTGAGGCTTGAACAGGGGCTTGCCTGGCAGAGGTGAGAGTACATCTGAAGTCTGATGCCCTGAATCTGCGGGCAGCCAGGACCACTGACTTATGTGCTGAGCATTCCAGTGGCCTATCCCTGTGTAACAAATCACCTCAAAACTGAATGGAATTAGTCTCTATGTCATTTAATTCTGCTCTGATCTTGGTTATTTCCTTCCTTCACTTGCTCTGGGCTGTCTTTGTTGTTGTTCCTCCAGTTCTTGTAGATGTAGGGTTAGGTTGTTTATTTGAAATGTTTCTATCCCTTTTAGGTAGATCTGTATCACTATGAACTTTCCTCTCAGACTGCCTTCTCTGTGTCCTTTAAGTTTTGGATTGTTATGAGTTCATTTTCATTTACTTACAGAAACATTTGGATTGCTTCCTTGATCTCATTCTTCACCCATTCATTGTTTAATAGCATGCTATTCAATCTCCATGATTTTGAGTGTTTTTAGGTTTTTTCCTTTGGGGTTGGTTTCTAGTTTCAATCCCTTATGGATGGAGAAAATGCTTGATGTGATTTCAAGATTCTTCAATTTGTTGAGGCTTGTTTTGTGTCCTATCATGTGGTCTATCTTTGAAAATGTTCCCTGTACATTTGAAAATAATGTGTATTTTGCTTCTTTTATTCTAAAGATCAATAAATCCAAGATCTGGTTCTTTGTAAAGATAAATGAGATCAACAAGCCTTTAAGCAGATTCATCAAGAAAAAAAGAGAGAGGAGCTAAATAAACACAATCAGAAATTAAAGAGGAGAGATTACAACTGATACCACAGTAATGCAAAGAATTGTAAGAAATTACTATGAAGAACTATATGCCAATAACTTTGAAAACCTAGGTGAAATGGACAAATTCCTAGAAAAATATAATCTTCCAAAACTGAATGAAGAAGCAGAGCCTGAACAGACCAATAGCAGCTGACAAAATCAAAGCGGTAATCAAAAAACTCCCCACATACAAAAGCCCTAGACCTGACTATTTCACAGGACAGTTTTACAAAACATTTAAGAGCTATCCCCTATGCTTCACATACTATTCCAAAAAATCCATGAAGATGAAAGACTCCCCAACTCTTTTTGTGAAGCCAGCATAATCCCAAAACTAGATAAGGACACAACAAAGAAAGAAAACTAAAAGCCAATATTGCTAATGAATGTAGATGCTAAAATCCTCAACAAAATATTGGCAAACTCCATCCAGCAATACATTAAAAAGATCATACACCATGATCAAATGGGATTCACCCCAGGGATGCAAGGATGGTATAATATTTGTAAATTAATAAATGTAACACATCACACAAGGAGATCACATGTAATCTCACACATGATCATATATGTAATATGATATTAAAATATCATATCAAAAATCACATGATCATATCAATAAATGCAGAAAAAAGCATTTGATAAGGTATAGTACCCATTTATGATAGAAACACTCAGCAAAGTAGGAAAAGAGGGAGCATTCCTCAATATAATAAAGGCCATATATGAGAGACCTACAGAACAACATCATACTCAATGGGCAAAAACTAAAAGCTTTTCCACTAATATCAGAAACAAGACAAGGATGTCCATTTTCACCACTTCTATTCAACATAGTATTGGAAGTCCTAGCCACAGCAATCAGACAAGAAAAAGAAATAAAAGGCATCCAAATTGGAAGAAAAGAAGGAAAACTGTCATTGTTTGCAGATGACATGATAGTGTACATAGAAAATCTTACAGACTCCATCAAAAAACTATTGGATCTAATAAGTAAATTTGGCAAAACAGCAGGATAAAGAGTCAGTATGCAGAAATCAAAGGCATTTTTGTACACCAACAATGACATATCAGAAACATAAACCAGGAAAAAATTTCATTTGATATAACAACAAGAAAAATATGTATCTAGGAATAAACCTAACCAAGGAGGTAAAAGAGCTATACTCAGAAAACCACATGATGCTGAAGAAAGAAATTGAAGAAGACATAAACAAATGGAAGCATGTATCATGTTGATGGATTGGAAAAATTAACATCATCAAAATGTTCATACTACCCAAAGCAATTTATACATTCAGTGCAATCCCTATTAGAGTACCAATGACATATTTCATAGATATAGAACAAACATTTCAAAAATTTATATTGAACCATAAATGACCCCAATAGCTGCAGTAATTTTTAAAAAGAAGAACAAAGTAGGAGGGATCACAATACCTGATATCAAATTGTAATACAAAATCAAATAAAAAAATGAGCCACTATAATCAAAACAGCCTGGTACTGGCATAAGAATAGACACATAGACCAATGGAACAGAATAGAGCCCAGAAATGAACCCAAGTCTCTAGGGTCAATTAATATTCAACAAAGTGGGCAGAAGCATAAAATGGAGTCAAAATAGCCTCTTCAACAAATGGTGTTGGGAGATCTGAACAGCCACATGCCAAAAAGAAAAAAGAAAAGAAAAAGAAACTGAATCACCAATTTATACCATACATAAAAGTAAATTTAAGGGGGATATAAGACTTAAATATCAATCATGACACCATAAAAGTCCTAGAGAACATAGGCAGAAAAATCTCAGATATTCCACATAGCAATATTTTCACTGATATGTATCTTAGAGTAAGGGACATAAAAGAAAGAATAAATAAATGGGATCTCATCAAAATAAAAAGGTTCTACATGGCTAAAGAAAATAGCATTATAATAAAAAGAAAACCAACTGTATGGGAAAATATATTTGCCAATGATACCTCAGACAAGGATTTGATCTCCAAAATATGTAAAGAACTCACAGGACTCCACACCAGGAAGACAAAAAAAAAAAAACAATTAAAAAATGAGCAAAGGATTTGAAAAGACACTTCTCCAAGAAGACATATAAAGGGCCCAGAGACAAAAGAAAAGATGCTCAGCATCAGCATCACTAGTCATCAGAGAGATGCAAATTAAAACCACAATGAGATACCACCTCACACCAGTCAGAATGGCCATCATAAACAAATCAACAAACAACAAGTGTTAGAAAGGATGTGGAAAAAAGGGAACCCGTGTACATTGTTGGTGGGAATGCAGACTGGTGCAGCCACTGTGGAAAACAGTATGGAATTTGCTTGAGAAACTAAAAAATGGAACTGCCTTTTGATCCAGCAATCCCATTGCTGGGATAATATCCTAAGAATCCTGAAACACCAATCCCAAAGAACCTATGTACTCCAATGTTCATAGCAGCACAATTTATAATAGCCAAGTGCTGGAAGCAACCTAGGTGCCCATCAGTACATGAATGGATAAAAAAAACTATGGTGCATTTACATGATGGAGTACTACATAGCAGAAAGAAAGGAGTTCCTAGCCTTCACACCAGTATGGATGGACCTGGAGAGCATTATATTGAATGAAATAAGCCAGGTGATAAATGACAAATATATAATCTGACCTAAAAGTGGAACCTAATCAATAAAACAAACAAGCAAGCAAAATATAACCAGAGACATTGAAATGAAAAACAATCTGACAGTAACCAGAGGGTAGATGGGGGATAATGAGGGGAATAGAAGGAAGGATTGTCAGGAACATGTGTAATGGACACATGGACAAAACCAAAGGGGGGAAGGATCAAGGGTGGGAAGTGGGGATGGCTGGGGTGATGGGGAGTGATGGGGGGAAAATGGAGACAACTATACTTGAACAACAATAAAAAATGTGGAAAAAAGGCAATAAAAATGTTCTTGGGTGAGGATAAAAATAATAAATTTTAAAACACTGAATGGAATTAAAACAAAAATTAATATTTCTCAAGGCCTGTGAGTTGACTGGGCTCATCTGGGCAATGTTCAGTCTGGGTCTCTGACACACTTACAGGCAGTCATCATTTGAAACTCAAATGGGCTGATGTTCTATCTTGATAACGCACTGACATTATCTTGCTGTTGACACTGGCCATCAGCTGGAAGCTTAGCTGGGCTGGAGCTTTGAGATATCTTTGTCCTGTGGCTTCAGCTTCCCTCAGCATGTTAACTGATGGTTTGGGGAGCAACTGTGCCAACACAATTGCTCCAAAAAGCAGGAAGCAATGAAAAGACACTCAATATCACTTGCTACCAGAGAGATGCAAATTAAAACCACAATGAGATACCACTTTACACTGATGAGAATGGCTATTATAAACAAAGCAATAAACAACAAATGTTGAAGAGGGTGTGGGGAAAAGGGGACTCTAGTCTACTGTTGGTGGGATTGCAGACTGGTACAACCATTACGGAAAAAAGTATGGAATTTTCTAAGAAAACTAAAATTGGACTTGCCTTTTGACCCAGCAATTCCACTGCTGGGATTGTATCCTAAGAACCCTAAAACACCAATCCCAAAGAACATATGCACCCCAATGTTCATAGCAGCACAATTTACAACCTAGTTGTAAGCAGTAGTTGCTTCCTAGTTGGAAGCAACCTAGGTGCCGTCAGTAAATGAATGGATCAAAAAACTATGGTACATATACACAGTGGAATTCTATGCAGCAGAGAGAAAGAAGGAGCTCCTACCTCTTGCAACAGCATGGATGGAACTGGAAAGCATTACGCTGAGTGAAACAAGCCAGGTGTTGAAGGACAAATACCATATGATCTCACCTTTAACAGGAAGCTAAACAACAAAACAATCAAGCAAGCAAAATATAACCAAAGACACTGAAATAGAGAACAGGGGGACAGCGACCAGAGGGAAGAGGGGAGGGAATTTCAGGGGAAATAGGGGAGGGATTTCGAGGAACAAATATAAAGGATACATGGACAACGACTAAGAAGGGTGGAAATGGGAGGGAGGGGGGAGTATGGGGGTGGGATAGGATGGGAGTAATAGAAAACTGTACTTGAAAAATAATTAAATAAATTTTAAAAAATAATTTTAAAAAGCAGGAAGCAGAAGCTGTCAGGTTACCTAAGGGTTATGCTCACAAATGGTTCATCCTCACTTCTGTGTTCTATTTACTTGAACAATCACAGGACCCTCTCAGATTCAAAGGGGTTGGAGAAATCAACTCTTAATGCGGAAACAGCAAGGTTGCAATGTAGGTGTATGAAATGGGAAATATGGTGACCTTGGGGAGATATCTACCACATCCTCCAACACCCTTTTGCAGTCTGGAATCAAGGCAGATAAAATAAAAACACAAACCTAAGAGTAATCTGAGTTTAGGGATAGTATTCTAGGCATGGTAATAAAGTCATGTTGGCAATGACTCTAAGTTGTGGTGACTTTGGCATTAAAAGAAATTCGTTATATAATGTGGTGACAGGAAAGAGCCCTATGCTTAAATTCTACTCCTGGCTCTGTCCTTAATTAGCTGTGTAGCCATTAGATAAAAAGTAGGCCCACATTTTGGTGTCTACAAAATAAGAAGAATTGGATGATCTAGGAGAGCTCTTTCCATTCTTAATATTTTGGAAACTATAAACCTAATGCCCATTCACCTGCTGTGGGTCAGGGGGAACAATATGTTGAATGAATTGCTCATAAATTAAAAGAACACACTTGGACAAGGGTTGGCTTTTCCGGGAATCAATAGTTGGCATTAAATACTGTAGAGAAAACTATTGATGACATTGATTGTTGGATTAGTCCTTTGGCTCCAGAGTTCTAGAAAGGCATTTCCTAATGACCCTCTAAAACATAAAAGCTCCTAAGTTTCTTTTTTTCTTCTCTATGTTTTTCACTCTAATAGGAACTCTGGTAAGTAGTATCTGGCTTACTAACAGATGTGAAAGTTAATTATTTTTAGTCAAAATAATCACTTTTTAATATTGTTTTTTGTAATCCCATAGTTACATTTATCGAACATCTTTAAGTAGGAACAGGATATAACCAAGTTTATGACTAAGAATGGCTATATGTGAATCACTAGTCAATATTAAATTAGATAATGCATACCTATGACAAACTAGTATGTAATAGTTGAGTCTAATTGCATATAAAAGAGGACCAAGCCATTTCATGTTCTCTCTGCTTTCAAGAAAAATATGTGAATGGCACATATCCTATGTTTCATGCAGGTACAAGTTCTATGGGAACTTGGAGCTGCAGTGTACGAGATGTTCTCGGTAGTGGCAACCCAAGCAAGTGTGGGAAAACAAATGTAAAACAGTCAGGCACCTTTTGGATGGAGGTTGAAGAGGAGCTTAGCATAGAATATAAGTCTTGCTAGCTTTTTGCATAATGGTTAGTTTAAACAATAGGACCAACTTGCATTTTATATAAACAGCGACCACTTTTTGGTCTTCAGGGGCTTCCCATATAAAAGCCCTGAAGGTCAATTCATTTTTTTCCAGTCACAGAAACTTGTCCCCTCTCTGAAAACTGCCCCTCATTTATCTTAAGGAAAATGGCAGAACAGCTTGTGGCATATTCCAAATTCTCTACTTAAATAACAGAAATACAGCTGTGCACTATCAACCATTCACTGAGTGACTATTAGATATAGGCACTGTAGTTGAAGGCTATCAGAAGTTCTAGTTATTTTTTATTAATGTCTATTCAACAAATATTTTGAGTACTTAGTGCCAGGCTCTGTTCACTGTGACAAAGTCATTGGTTTTCTATCTAATAGCCACACGTTTCTCTCCCTCCCTCCTTCTCTCTCTCTCTCTCTCTCTCACACACACACACATACACACACACACACACACACACACACACCCTTCCACAGAGGTAGCCTGGGATTAAATTTAAAAGCACCGACTCTGGGGACAGACTGTGGATTACAGTTCTGGTATTACCACTGGCTAATCCTGTGACCTTATTTAAGTCATTTAATGTCTCTATAAATCATAAATAATGGCAACTGCCCCATATGCTTGTGACAATTAAATTAGTTAATATACCATAGCTAGTGCCTTCCACATTGTAAATGCTGTATAGGAGTTAGCTATTACTACTGCTGCTACTGCTGCTGCATGGTATTTTCAAATGGTATTAAGAAAATGGCATTTCTTTTTTACTTCCTTTTTCCGTTTTTTATTGTTGTTCAGTTACAGTTGTACCCATTTTCTCCCCATTACTCTACCCCTGCCCAATCTACCCCCACCTCCCACATTCAATCCTCCCCCACAACCATTGTCCTTGTCCATGGGTCCTTTATACATATTCCTTGATGACCTCCCTCCTTCTTTCCCTCATTATTCCCCTTCCTCCTCCCCTTTGATTACTGTCAGTTTGTTGTTTATTTCCGTGTCTCTGGTTCTATTTTGTTCACTTGTTTGTTTTGTTGATTAGGTTCCACTTATAGGTGAGATCATATGGTATTTGTCTTTCACTGCCTGGCGTATTTCACTTAGCATAATGTTCTCTAGTTCCATCCAGGCTGTTGCAAAGGGTACAATTCCTTCTTTCTTTCTGCTGTGTACTATTTCATTGTGTAAATGTACCATAGTTTTTTGATCCACTCTTTTACTGATGGGCACTTGGGATGTTTCTAGCACTGGGCTTATTGTAAATAACACTGCTATAAACATTGGGGTGCATAGGTTCTTTTGAATTGGTGTTTCAGGATTTTAGGGTATACTCTCAAAGGTGGAATAGCTGGGTCAAACAGCAGTTCCGTTTATTTTTAAAGGAAATTCCATACTGTTTTCCACAGTAGCTGCACCAGTCTGCATTCCCACCCACAGTGTACTAGGGTTGCCTTTTCTCCACAACCTTACCAGCACTTGTTGTTTGTTGATTTATTTATGATGGCCATTCTGACTGATGTGAATGATATCTCATTGTGGTTTTAATTTGCATCTCACTGATGGTTAGTGATGCTGAGCATCCTTTCATGTGTCTCTGGGCCCTCTGTATGTCCTCTTTGGAGAAGTGTCTGTTCAGGTCCTTTGTCCATTTTTTAATTGGATTATTTGTCTTCCTGGTGTGGAATCATGTGGGCTCTTATATATTTTGGAATCAAACCCTTGCCCGAGGTATCACTGGTAAATACATTTTCCCCACACAGTTGGTTCCCTTTTCATTTTGCTGGTGTTTTCCTTAGATGTGCAGAGGCTTCATTTTTATTTCTTAAAGCAAATAAAAAATGAGCTGCGAGATGAAGAGGAAAGGATTTCTAGAATGCGTCTGTATGTTACTGGGCTAACTCACATAAATAGCCTCATCCTTTCAGCCATAGATTAGACATCCTCTTGTAGAATTTGCCTCTATCCTGAGGCATAACAAAATTATGAGCTGACATTGAGGCTTTAAATTTTGACTAATGCCCTTTGCTTTTGTTATTGTCCATGCTGTCTTAAGTTTCAAAGATACAATTGGAAGACATGTCTCTAACGATTTTGATCTTGGAATTCCAAACAAATATTAGCAAGTTTCTTTATCACTCCTGGGAAACAGTAACAACACATGTATACACACCATGAATGAAATCATTTATGGATAGAATGTTGTAAGCATAAGAAATTTTATTTATTCTTCTAAGAGTGATGTCTATGTGATGACCATATTTTTCAAAACATGAGAGTTTGGGGGTTTGTTTTGCTGGTACATGCATGTGTGTCTACATGAGTGGAGGGCAGTGGGCAGGTGATAATGCCAAGAGGGTCTGCCGATTAAAGGCTGAGTCTCTACCAAACGACCACCGCACTGGATGTTTCCCATCTACTCCCAAAGCCCCACATTAACCAGTTGTCATGTCATTGGCAGATATAGCTCAAGATTATCAAAGGCTTCCCATTGTCCTACCACTATAATGGGTTTAGAATTCAGGTCTGTCTATATACATTCAACAGACCAAAGGAAGACAAAAAAAATAAAGTTATACAGCTGTTTGAAAAAATTTCAATTAAATGACTAAAACTTAACAATATTGCCCTAGCCTATAGTACAGAGGACTCTAAGTGAGGGCAGCTGCGGTATGCGTAGCACAACACTCTGGGCCTACCGACTACACACACACACACACACACACACACACACACACACATGGCTCACCACCCTATTAGGTGTTTGCTGATCCTGGGAAGGAGGCACACATATGTGACAACTGGTGGGCAGATTGGAATCAAAGGCAGAGATCTGAAACTCAGCTTTTGTTAAAGAGGAATATTTCCCGAAGCACATTTGCTTTGTAGGCTTATAGCAAGTCTTTACGTTTTATAAGGCAAAATTTGAAATTTTCTGGCACACTCAAATATGGGGCCAGAAGACAAAGAAGCTATTCATTACTTTTGACACAATTTCCTCTGTTTTAGAAGAATCTTAAGTTGTCATTGATTTTAAACATTTTCAGCTTAAAAACTCGTACCTCTCTCTGTAAGTCAGTGCATTCATTTTGCACTTCTGTGTTCTGTTCCAAACTCAGCCACAAAAGTAAACCTTTGGCAAACATGGTTCAGGCTCAGCAAAATACCTAAGAGGATTTGCTAAAGTTATTTTTCTTTACATTTTTTAAAATTATTTATTTATTTATCTTTAGAGGGGAAAGGAAAGAGAGGGGGAGAGAAATATCAATGTATGGTTGCCTCTCATGAGTCCCCTGCTGGGAACTGGCCTGCAACCCAGACATGTGCCCTGACTGGGAATCGAACCACGATACTCTGGTTCGCAGGCCCGCGCTCAATCCACTGAGCTACACCAGCCAGGACTTTCTTTACATTTTAAGCCCTTGCCCATCCAGAGGAAAACACAACCCATGTGTCTCTAATTTGTTTATACTTAATGAAGTGAAATATATTTTGTCAGCACTGTGCTGTCCAAAAGGGCTTTTGAGATTCTTGACTAATTTCCTTTTCTCTTGTCTCTTGATTGGATCCAAAGGACTCATTGTTTAACAAGTGATGTTTAAATAGTAAGAAATTTTCTTTTACTCTGAAATCTGGTAAAATGGGCACTCCTGTTTCTCACTTTTTCATTGCGTTTTATTGAATTTATTGGGGTGACGTTGGTTAGCACAATTATATGGGTTTCATGGGTACAATTCTGTAACACATCATGTGTGCACTGTATTGCATATTTGTCACTCTGTCAAGCCTCCTTCCTTCACCCTTTATGCCCCCATGCCCTCCTGTACCTTGCTCCACTTGTTTCTAATTTTTACCAAATAATTTATGATATGATCATTTGAATATAATTTCCAAATACTTAACAAAATCTTACTGAGTTATATGTTTTTCTTTTTATGTTAAAAGAGGGTAAAAACCCTCTGAATGCAGTAAAGTACTTCCAGGTTTGCCAGTTAATGTCAGCATAAAGATTAAATAATCACCATATTTTTCTTTCTGCTAGTTGACTGTACTTTAGATAAGTTAATGTAGATGAACACGGTCTGCTCTGTAAGTAGCATGTAAACCCTGATGTGCCTTTTCCCATAGTAAACATTAATATATACGATTTAATGTGGAAGATTTGGCTTTTCCTGACCACTCCTCCCATCGCAATCATACACACCCAACCCCTATTACCCAGATATGATTTTCTTTTGAAAATAATGTAACACATCTGCTGCAATCTTGGGGAGAAAAAGATGTAAATTCCAATGAAAGTCAGGCACGCTGATGACAGTCTGCAGCCCATACACTCGAAAATACTGTGCAAGATACAAAAGAAATTTTGTGAAATGGTAACCCAAAGAGCTCTATATATGAAGAACAGCCGTGGAGCTATAAAGTTGGAACGCGCCAGCATGATGATAGAGACTGTTTTCCAGGGAAGTAGATGCCCTGACGTGAACCTATATGTCAAATGGACTGACCCATGTCAAGAAAAGTTTTTCTCTCTAAACTGAATTCCTCATATTAAATTATTTCATTTCACCATATTATCCACAAATATTCATTCAGCTGGATTTGAAGCTCTTCTACAGTAATGTACTGGGTTTTTGAAAACAGTCAGTAAACCATGGGACCTAAGGGAGGGGTCTGTAGATATGAGACAGTGAGAACTACTTTGTAATGAAATTGACTAGGGAGCAAAGCACACTACTGGGCGATTACACGGGTGCTGGGGCCAGGTGGCGTGGGATGAAACACGAACTCTCTCATTTATTACACATTCTCTTTGGGTAAGTTACCTAACCTCTCTGTGCCTCACTTTACTCAAGTAAAAGAGAGGTTATAAATACTACTTACTTGATAGAACTGTTGTAGAATTTAATAAGTTACTTCCTGGTAAGTAGGGCTATCCCTCTCACAAATAGTTTAGCTACTCACTCCCTGCATCTTTCCAGAGCACATCACCTGCTGCTCTGTCAATACTCGCCCAACTGAGTCTTCAAGGCCAAGTTACATATGGACCTCTTCCTGGAAGAGCATATTGAGGAAATAGCAAGATTGGTGTGGCTGGACATAGATCATGTATGGGAACAAGGGACTGAGGCACCAGGGAGAGGACAAATTTCAGTCTGATTGTGAAAGACAAGGGAGGACACGAGAAGAGTTCAAAATTTAATTTCCAGGCAAAGGAGCTCCAACAATACTCTGTTCACAAAGAATGCTGATTTGCATTGCTTTGGGGGAGATTAAGAGTGGGAAGTGGGGAAGGTTGTGCCAGATAGAGTAAATAAGAGCCCACTGAAAAAGTGTAGGCAAGAGATAATGAGAGCCATCTTTTCATGTAGTCATTTTTGGTAAAAGGGACTACTAAAATGGGTTTGGAGGCATACTACCAGACACTGAACCCTTGCCTTTCATTTATTAACTGTCACTTAACTTCCCTGAGCTTCAGAATCCTATCTATTATTGTTCATAAAATAATACCCACAGAATTATGAGTATTGAGCAAAGTGATGCATATGAATGTGCTTTGTAAACTGCCAGCATTCTGTGAAAAGAAAAATAATATCAATATTATCTTTATATACTCATCAACCTGATAACTTATTCAAAAACAGTGTATTATTTTAAATGTATTTTCCAACTAACAAGTTATTCTATTTTCACTAATAACACAAGGTTGAATAAATCAAACCTCATTAAACAGAAGTCAATTTTCCACTGTCTCTTGCATTTAAAATTAATGATGTAAAATAGTGTGCTAGAAAAGAAAATGGAGCTGACTAATCATTTCTGATCTGCTTGAATTCATTTTTGTCCATGTTTTCTCCAAGTTACATGACCCTATCAGTGAAGACTGCAAATTTGGAATGTGCATATAACCCCCCAAAAGTTCTTCTTGTGTAACCTCCCCATTTTCTGAGCCCCCTGCACACACAGAAGATGGAAATATGGAACATTTGTCAAGATGATTTGATAGCATGCAGATGGGCATTATATAAATGCAGATACTATTGAGATATTTAAAGTGCTATGGATGCAAAGAAGGACATTTTAGTTCTGAACTGACATAGACTCTCAACACAATGATGATAATAGGAGTTAGCAAGGCTGTCCATTTATTCCATGCATTAGCAGCTCTGAGTTGTACATTCCCCAGCTGCACCATGAGAGGAAGGCAAAGCAGCCCTTGAAGGTTTTTCCCCCATGAGAAGTAATAGAAAGAAAATAGCAATTATTTTTTGAAACTAGAATAAATTTGCTAAGAATTTGACTTGGAAAAGTAAAAATTGGATTGTGACTACTCTCCTTCTCATACGCGAGGAGTTGAGGAGTAAGGAGGATCATCATTAGAATGATTTGGAGGGAAATTTTTAACTAAGCAAAAGGATTACGTGTCAGTCAGAAAATAAGTAATAAGTTGTTTGCATTGATTGGTTCATATGTCAATATTTTTGGCACATACAGTTTGAGCAAAGCAGTAATCCTCGATATATGGGGTAAATTTCTTGGCATTTCAAATACACCTTCAATTTTGGGAGGTGAGTGGTACTGAGGTTCAAAAGGTGACGTATTCAGATATGGCTGCAAGTACATACTTGAGGGTCTACTGTTAGCATGCTGGGTTAATTCTTTTACTGGCTCTATCTGGGTTAGTAGGTCTACCACCCAAGCATGCCATCTTCTCTGAATCAAAAACCTCTGCCTCAGATTTCTTTGCCATAACACTATTAGTTTTACTTTCAAACACCGTAAGTTAATTATTCTTACTTCCAAAAACCAGTTGGAGTTTTATTTATGGTGTATACCCCTGCTACTTCCAGAATGATCTGAATCAGAATTACAGAAATATTTTAGTGCCTATCTTAGTAAATATTTGCACATATTCTGACTGCTTTCTCTCTCAATATCTTCACCTATCTATGAAGATATATCCCCTTCTCGTATGCTGTCTTCCAGCCCCACTGACTACATCAAGTTGGTTCCTCTGGTCAGAAGAAACTAACAATGATGGAGATATCCTTTTTACCACAACACCATTTGGTTGAATAAATCCCAGTGCAATTATTCACATAGTTTTTCCAAAGCTGTAAATTACCAATAACATGGGACTATAACTAGCCAATAAAGATAGGTCAAGCTCAAGCAAACCTTAGAATTCAGTCACAGCCAGTGGATAAAGGAAAGAGAAATAAGACACTGCGTGTCGTAGCTGCTGCCACAAGTCAGGGCATCAACAACTTGATCCTAAGAGAAACCAGAATGAATGAATGAATAGATGAATGAATGCATGCATGCTAAGTGACCTCAGGAATCTAAAAGTCAATCAACAGAGAAAACAAACAAAAGACATCAATGTGTTTTCTTTAAGCCCTGCCATACTCCCAATACTTTCCAATTTCTTAATTGGTTTATTATTTTCCATAGCAGATAAAAGCACCTGGCTGATACACAGAATTAGAAAGAAAGAATGCATTTTTGAATGTAGTTTGCTTTGCATTAAAGGTGCCATATATTCATATTCATACTATTCCCTTATACATTCCTATTTCTTAGGCACAGATGAGGGGAGCATAGATTGTGGTACAACAATTAGAGTAAGAGGCATGGTCGCCTGCAGGAAGGGGCTGCTTCTCGGGCAGGCGTGGGAGTATATGCTTTTGTCATTTTTTCCTGGATAGGCTCCAAACCCATTTGAACCTTCCTTGGGAGAGCGGCCCTTCTTCATGCATGATCATGGTGGGAGCTGGTACCCACCACCTTCTTTCTGTAGGAGCCAAGGCGTCAAGACCATCCTCTCCCTGCTTCAGCATGGTCAAGGAGATACACCCAATTCAGGCTTAGTAGATCACACACCCACCATGGAAGGTGAACTTGAAGGGTTAAAATGAGGCTCATCAATCGGTTCCTGCTACAGAATTTTTGCTTCGGTTTCTGTTCCCAGCCTTCCAGAGTGTTTCTCTTCTTGCCTGCTTTTTTGCCTGATCCCCTAGATTCCCACTGATTGGGTGGCCCCCAAGCTTTCCAGACAATTAGAAAATTCATTTTGGGCTCCAGATAGACAGAGCTGTTTCTGATACTTGCAGCCACGAACCCTGACTGATACTAGTGCAGTTAACAGATGTGAATCGTACTTGCAGTGGTATTTGGCTACTCAAATTCTTTATTCTCAGTGCAGTGCTTGAATTCAGCTTGGGAGAATTAGATCTGACAATAGGGAAATAAACGCTGGGGGTCACAGACATAACACTAGGACACAACACTGCAGGAAATGATAAAATGAAAAGCAGATTCCACTGCTGACTCTGTGGACAGAATGACCCACTGTTAACCTCTCCACTAGACAGGATAGACACACAGATGACTTTTAAACTTCAGGATGCATAAGAATCACTTTAGAAACTTGCTTAAAAATTCAACATCCCAATCATTCTTCCAGAAATACTAGTCTAAGTGGTATGATTTGAGTCCTCCATGATTCACAGAACCTTCTTGTCCCACTTTTCAAGCTCCCTGAAATGTATTTTTCAGACATTATGTAAAAAGGTGAATACTGTTTATAAAATAACTCTATTACTTAAGAAATATAATAAATCAGCATACAACAGTATTGCATCCACAGTATACTTAACCTGTTAAAATTCAATTATGTAAGCTTAGGAAAGGGAAAGAAACAATGGAGAGAAACACTAAAAACAGTTCAAGCCATTCTGCAAGCCCTCTGTACAAGAGGACGTATGCTTTTGGTCAGCCTCAGTACCATTCTGCCACTCAGAGTGACCATCTCGCCAGGCTGTGGGCAGTTCTAGTGTTTGTAGATGTGTACCTTTCAAACAACACAGCCCCAACACATGAAGCAATTACTTTATCCAAACAAGCAGCAACCTGTTTCAGGCTGTGAGAAACACACAAAAAAGTTGCCATAATGGATTTCTTAAGATGTCTTAAGATTCTTCCAGAATTATGTTGCAAAACAGTGATTTGCAGCAACATACTAATATCAGAACTTGATCTCCTAGTAAGATGATCCTGCTCTTACAAATCCCAGCACTGAGAGAGGCAATACAGTGTAAAGCAGGGGTTAAATGCTATAACTGGCATTTACTAATTGTGTGACTTTGGGTAAGTTGCTTACCCCTAATCTCCGTTTCCTTATCTGTAAAATAGTAACATCTCCTTTAGAAGGACGACTCCAGGTTACAGAGTGTCAAGACCACATGACATTTTGGTACAGATGAAGAAAGATAGAATCCTGGCCCCACCAACCTCCGTTTCCCAAGGTCAGAGCCCTGAGATATTTAGTGTGCTTGACCAATGTTGCTGCACCAAAACTGAAGCAAGAGTAAAAGCAACAAGGATGCCTCCCTTTCACAGTGGTACCCACAGTGGCTATTAGCAAAGTCATAGTCACAGGATTCTATCTGTGAGCTGAAAATGAAGCCAAATCTTTTAATTCCTAGGAATTATACTAGGAACCATGACTTGGTTAAAACTGGAAGCCTTCTCTGACCCCCAGTCACACAAGCTCAAGGCATCCTGTAATTCTCCACAATGATGATTATCACAATTTTATTTAAATAACTACTTAGTGTCCATAACCCCTCTGTGCCTGCCCTCATTCAGCCCCGATGCACCAGAATGTGAATTCCATGAGGACTCCTGCAGCCCTACGTCATCGATGTTTTACACAGTACTTAGAGAAATGCAGGCACTTGATAAACATTTACTGAATGAATCAGTGTGAGAATGCCAGTCATATACATGTATACATTTTAGATATTTTCTATTTTTAAGGTGGAGGCAATGAGTAAGGAATAGGACCAATATCCATTTCTATATTGTCCGTTTTAAAGTCAGCCATACTTCACCATAGCAAGTGTTCATTCAGCTCATCTGAATCCAGCAAACACTCCTTGAGCTCTACCACGTGCTACAGCACTCAGGATACAGAGATGCTCTCAGTGAGTTCATCCTCCCCCACCTCCCTTTCCCACCCAAACACACAGGTGGGGAACCTTCACATTGCTTCTCCCTAATCTAACATTTGTCGTTGCTCTGTGCCCTGCTAAGTATCTCTAGCTCTGTATTTCCTCCTGTGTCTTCTCTCAGTTTTATAGATGGGGAATCATGCTTTCTTTGCATTCTGGCTTTGCCTGTAAACAATTACAGTTGACCCCTTGAACAACAAGAGTTTGAACTGCATGGTTCAACTTATACAGAGATTTTTTTTAAATAAGTACTGCAAATACATTTTCTCTTCCTTATGATTTTCTTAACATTTGCTTTTCTTAACATTTGCTGACTTAGTGTATTATAAGAATACATTATAGAAATACATGTAATATACAAAATATTTGAAGTCAACTCTTTATGTTATCAGTAAAGTCAACCATTGGCTATTAGTGGTTAAGTTTTTAAAGAGTCAAAAGTTATACACAGATTTGGGACTACATGGAGGGGTCATCACCCCTAACCCTCATGTTGTTCAGGGGTCACCTGTATTCATTTGGTGAGTGTACATGGGTCTCGGGTGAGCCACCTGGGTCTGGGCAATGATGTATTTTTCTTATCTACAAACCTGGCAACAGAGCAATGAAAAACCTTGAAAGCTCAGTTGCTCAAATGCATTTCTTACTCTCCCAGGTTAGTTACAAGTTTAATGGCTCTCCCGGGCAGCTCTCTTCCAAGTATTATGGATCTAATCATTTCCATCTTGTGTCTCTGCTATCTCAATCAACATTTAGCTGGCAGTATTGCCACGGGAGGGGAACAGTGACAATGAAGAACTCACATTGCTCTTCCATTCTTTGGCTCCGAGAGACATTAAATCTATAGTCCACAGAACAGAGTCACATGACCCTACCTAACTATAATAGGTCCAGAAAGGAGTAGGAGAACTAGATGTGGTTAAGCACTGAAAGTCTCTTCCATGCTATTATATTGTACTTTTGTCAGAAGCAATCCCAATCAGTGGCATAATCTGTGAGACAATCATAAACCACAGAAGCTAAACTAGACATGGAAGAGCATCTCCCATTTCCCAGTTTTCTCCTGGAGGAAACTAAGGCTCAAAGCTCACCCAAGATTTCAGATCTAGTTAGAGGAAATACAGAAACTGGAAATTAAGTGTCAAGATTCCCTACCGAATATATTCTTCCCAGTATATTCTGTGTTTCACAACACATTTGCTAGCATTGCCCGTGGCCTCCCATCAGTAGGAGGCAGCAGAATCAACTAAAAACAGGGCCTTTATGGATCAACCAGGGCGGACTGTCTCCTGTCAGTGGATTCAATGGAATAAGAGCTTTCTATCTAATGTCATCAGAAATACTGGTTTCTTGAACTTTCCGTTTTAACTGCGGCGTGTTATTTTCAACGCGAGTTCAGTTGTCGGGGGCTGAATGTGCTGAGCCCTAAGGCCTGAATTTCAAATTTGTGTTAAGTATGTATGTTGCCCGCCACATAGCAACCACAGATAGTTAAATCTGGTGGGGAATGGCGGGCACTTACTGGGCATATACGACCTGGACTGTAGCTCGTAGCACAGTGAGCTTGCTGTATAAGTTATTCTTCTCTATTTGCAGTTTTTCACAACATCGAAGACAGATTTAAAATTTGGCAGTTAATTTCCCATAATAGCTGAAAGCATATTTAGTAGCGGGGAAATTTTTTTAAGCGGACATATTTTAAACGACCTGAGCTGGGGTTCAGTTTGCAGGAGGCCAAAATATATAAAATTGTCTGTCTCTCTTCTTTCTTCCTAGTTCCTTCTTTTCATGCATTCATGCCAAACATGCTTCTCTATTCCAGGGACTTTTGCACCATGGCACCAGAAGTGACAAAGAAGATGATGGTGGCCAACATATTCGTGGCAAAAGAAAAGAATTCATGATCTCCAACAGATGTGTGTGTGCACTCAGATGTGCCTATAGAGCCCTTATGGGGGACTGGCAACCAGAAGCACACCTCCAGACCATTTAAACTTTTAGTCAACAACCAGTCTCGACATTTCCCAGGAAGTTGACTCCTGTCCATAGGAGTTCCTGCAGCACAGCTTCTCGCTGTGTAACTATCGAGTAGCTATCCCGTCTAGCAGCCTGAATGATACTGACCCACTCCACTTTCTCTAAGTCACCTCCAGATTAGCGGGGGGGGGGGGGGGGAGCGAGAAAAAACAAAATTANATTAGCAGAGGGGGGGGGGGGAGGAGAGAGAAAAACCAAAATAAAATAAAATTAAACTAAAAATAAGATTAAGACTCTGTTTCTTTCTCCTTTTTAAATTCTGCTTTTATTTTTAGCCCAATGCCCTCCAGCATTGTATGGAGATCAGTGACTTTTTTTTATACCCAATGCCAACATCAGCCTTCACATTGGCTGAATCAGTGCCAAGTGACCAGGCAATTAGCCAGTGCCCTCTGATAGATGTATACTTTGTCTCTCCCTCTCTGTAAACCAATTAGCTTGGCTTGGCATGACTCTCCCCAGTCACAGCCAAGGTCCCAAGTGGGCGTTCTAGCATGCAACTCAATGTACTCCTGCTTATCAACAGAACAGCGAACAATAGACTCTCATTATAATGCTGTGTAAATTAATGGGGAGTAGAACAGGTAAGGTTTGTCAAAGTAACTAAACCACGTTCAAGAGAATGTCTCTTCACATAACCTCACCAGAGCACAGCATTTGCTGGTGAGATACCACATTCACTTTTTATATCATTACCTTATTGCCAGGTACTCAATTCCCGAGACCTTGATCAAGCCATGGAATCTCTCTGTGCTCCACCCTCCCGAGCTACAGAGTAAAGGTTCCAACAATCTTGTTTTCTTTTTCATATGGCATTGTGAAGATAAAAGTGAGAGGTCACTATAAAAATGTTTTGAACAATTATAAATAATGTGTAGCAATTACAAGCTAATTCATTGCTTGTGGAGGTATTAAATGGTACAATGGAAACTAATTTGGAGTATTACTGCCTTTGAATTATATATGGTTGGCTGAGGTGAAAAACCTAAACAACAAGACTCATTCAAGAAGTAAGTTTCTAGTCCTCTAATAAAGTCTCAAAAATTGAAGTCTATTACTAGTAAGTTAGCTCCAAGATGGTACCCAGGTTCTTTCCAGTTCTGACACCTGTATTATGGGGACCTTCTATACTCAGAGTCTAAAATGGCCCCTAGACTTCTAGTCATCTAATCTATAATTACCATAGCAGTACAGGGGAGAAGGAAAGTCAAAAGATATAGGCCAGCTAACGTTTGACTAAAAATTGCTACCTACAACATTCCCACTTACCATATCACTGGCCATATCATTGCACTTAGCAGCAAGGTAGTTGAGAAATGTCTCCAGGCATTCATGTGTTCTACTGAAAATTGAGGGAGAATGAATTTTAGGACTGACAACTAGCAGTTTCGGCTTCACCTAATAAAGCTGAACACACACATGTCTTATGACCTAGCAAGTACACATAGGTATATATGCCTTAGAGAAACTCATTTGTATGGCTAACGTAGAGGGGCGTCATTATGGCGCCATTTAAGTAAGGACACGCCCCATGAAGAGGGGGATAAATAAACTGTGCTGGATTCTCACTACAGAGCAACACACATCAACCTACCTGATTTTAAGTAATTAATCTTATTTACTTAGAGCAAATGACTTGGAGGGGAAAATACTAGTTACATATCTGTGAAATATGATACAATTTATGCAAATTTTAAAATAAATGGAGCAATGCTATGTTATTAACAACAAAAATATTTACAGAAAATGTTTAAACTATGTTTAGAAAGGGTGCGTACTAACTTCAGAAGAGTAACTACCTCAGGAAAGAAGGGTAGGAGGAAGGGATGGGAGAGTGGGCTATAGCTGACTCTCACATGTTATGTTAGATTACATAGCATCTAATTTAAAAAGAAGCCAAAACAAAGAAATATCTGAAATAAAGAAACAAAAGAAACAAAGAAATATCTGAAACAAAGCAGTGAGTTGTTAACTTCTATTAAATCTGGGCTGTGAGTACTTTGATATTCATTTTGTTATTTTCATCATGTTTAAAACTTTTCATTATTAGGAACAAAACATCTGATTATAGNGCTGACTCTCACATGTTATGTTAGATTACATAGCATCTAATTTAAAAAGAAGCCAAAACAAAGAAATATCTGAAACAAAGCAGTGAGTTGTTAACTTCTATTAAATCTGGGCTGTGAGTACTTTGATATTCATTTTGTTATTTTCATCATGTTTAAAACTTTTCATTATTAGGAACAAAACATCTGATTATAGAATATTAGGCAAAATACAGGTAGTCTTATGGGTGATAGTTGCTCCTTCTTATTGCATTACTTCTGCAACCATGAGTTGGTACCAGCTGAACACATAGAATGGAGAGCATAGATCCACTCAGACGAATGGTATATGTATATTGACTTCCAAAGTCTTTCAAAAGGAACTTTGGAAGAACTTCCATCTTCTGGAAGTTTCACTGGATGAAAGGAAACAGCAGCAGCAGGACCCAGTGCTGATCAATTGCTCCAATTTCTTCTTCTGCTTCTTACTCTTCATTCTCCACAGTCCATGCCACACACTTCATCATGGCGCTGATTGTCTCTTTGAAACCTCAGCCATTCTGAATACTCTCTCACTTGCGGGCTTTAAACTTTCTGCTACTCCTGCATAGTCTACAGTTTCCCAGGTGGCCTCCTTTTCAATATTTAAGGCTTCGTTTAAAAGATACCTTCTCAAGGAGGCCGCCCAAGATCAGCCTAACTAAATTTCATCCCTCAATTCCTATCCTCATCACTCTCTCATCTATTACTATGCTTCTTATTTTTAAGTGTTTTCACATTGATCATCACTATCTGAAATTATTCTAACAATGTGTTCATATATTTGTCTTTCCCCACAAAGTGTAAGCTCTATGGGAGCAGGTGTGTGATCCATTCTGTTTACTGCTGTATCTCCAGGTTATAGAGCATCTGGGCACTATTGACTCTCAGTAAGTAGTTACTGAATGCATGGTAAATGTCAGCAGATATTATGACCTCTAAAAGCCAGGAAAGAAAGTTTAAAGCAGTTTTCCTAGTTGGGGAGGGGAACTAATGTGACCAAAATCAACAATTTCAAAAAAGCATAATTTTTGTTCTGCATTTAATTTTATTATTTTCCTGTGTTCTTCTACTAATTTATTTTCTAATATTATTTTTCAATTACAGTTGACATTTAGTATTATTTTATATTTGTTTCAGGTATACAGAATAGTGATAAGATCGTCGTATAGTTTACAAAGTGATCCCCCTGATATTTCTAATACCCAACTGGCATACATAGTTATTACAGTCTATTTCACTATATTCCCTATGCCATACTTCACATCCCTGTGACTTGTTTTTTATTTAAATACTCTATTTTTAGAGCAGCTTTAGGTTTACAGAAAAATTGCTTAGAGAGAACTGAGAGTTCCTCTCTACTCCGTACCCTCTGGCCCCACACACGTTTTCTCCAACTGTTAACATCTTGCATCAGTGTGGTACTGTTGTTATAACTGATGAACCCATACTAGTACATTGTTACTAAGTAAACTCTGTAATTCACATTGAGGTCTCACTCTTGGTATGTATCCTGTGGGTTTTTCCAAGTGCATAACATATTGTATTCACCATTATAATATCATACAAAATAGTTTTGTCACCCCCAAAATATTCCATGTTCTACCTATTCATTTCTCCTCTCCTTTCCCAGAATCCCTAGCAACCACTGATCTTTCTACTTTCCTCATAGTTTGTCTTTTCCAAAATGTCAAATATTTGAAATCATACAACGTGTAGCCCTTTGAGACTGGGTTCTTTCACTTAGCAATATGTAATAAGGATGCACCCATGTATTTTCTTATCTTAATAGTTCATATATTTCTACCATTATCACAATACAGGATCTGGCAAAAATAACACCCCTTTTTTGGTCATAAGCAAATAATTCTGTAACACAACAATATTACACTCAAGCACACCATATGACATTTTAGGTGAAGTGTTCAAACTGCTGTGCATCCCATGTGAGATATTCACATACCCTACCAACACTCAAGCAAGCCTTACTTGTGCCCGACCTTGTATGTTGATATTTATATATAAACATATTTATACTTACCCATAATATATATTTATGTTAGCATAACAAATAATAGTATATATGTGTATACACATGTGTATATATATACCTCACAGATTATATATCTATTCACCTACTGAAGGGCATCTTTGTTGCTTCCAATTTTTTCAATAATAAATAAAACTACTATAAACATACATGTGCAAGTTTTGCACATGCATGTGCAAGTTTTGTGTGTATACATGTTTTCAACTTTTTTGATGAGTATGGAGGGTAGGAGCATGATCACTGGACCAAAAGGTAAGTCTATGTCTGTAGGAAACTGCCAAACTGTCTTCCAGAGTAGCTGTAATATTTTAAATTCCCACCAACAATAGGTGAGAACCCCTGTTGCTTCACATCCTTGTCAGCATTTGGTGTTGTCATTGTTTTGGATTTTAGCAATTTTAGAAGGTATATTGTGATAAGTGTATAAATTCCTTAATGACATATGATATTGGGTATTTCATACGCTTATTTTTTTGCATCTTTATATCTTCTTTGGTGAGGCGCTTGTTCAAAACTTTTACTCATTTTTTAATTGGATTGTTTGTTCTTGTATTGTCGAGTCTTAAGAATTCTTATTTATATTTAGATACAAGCTTTTATCAGATACGTATTTTGAAAATATTGTCTCCCAGTCTGTGGCTCATCTTTTCATTCTCTTAAGAAAGCATTAGTTTCTATAGAGACAGTTGCCTTAATAACTTTATCTGGTGTGTTTCTAACGTCCTCTGAGAGTCTGAGTGTGCCTGATACTTCAATTGCTTGCAATGCCTGGTTTCTGCTGCCTCCACCCATTTTGCTTCGTGATAGTGACGCTAGAAGAGTCGGCAGTTTCTGTGAACACATCGTATAAAAGACACCCATTTCACATGGCCTAGTTGTCAACTGAAGGCTCTGTGCTCACCTGGATGCCAGGAATGGAGCAAAGACCTGTAACTGTAAATAAGGTACAGCTTATTAACTTCTCTATTTTGTGCTGTGCAAAAGTTTCTAAGTCCACTGCCCAAGAGCCTTCCCTTTGGCAATTTTGGGCCACCCCTTCCTACCCTTCAGAGAGGGGGAAAATTCAGGGGTACTATGAAGCTCCAGTTACTTTTCACTAGAAGAACACAAACTAAAGTTAGAACTAGTTCATAGGAAAACGTCCCCAGTAACTATTGTTAAACAAAACTTTTCTTCCCATTGTATCTTGGGATTACTTAGATCTATAATAATCATTTATTAACACCAAGGCCCATAAATAAATTGGCCCTTTGTTAAAGTCTCAGCCATCAACTACCTGCTGACTAAATCCTAAGCAATAAACCTTCCCACTGATTATGAGCCTGCTTATGAATTTCAGCTTGTAAATAACACTATGTCCTTGGCCTTGTGTGTATTACTTTTCCCATCAGGCTTCTACAGGTACAAGAAGGGTTTGTACAAGATTAGGGTTTCTGTTACAAATCTGCAAATATCTCGTTCTCTTCATTTTTTTCTTGGTTTCCAGTGCAGCGAACTAGGGTTCACAAAGGAAATCCCATTCCTGTGCTCAAATTTGAAATGGCAGTTTTTATTATTCAATAACCTAACATCAGTTAATTTCAAAAGGAAAGAAGCTAAGTGTTAAGTTTAAAAGGGGGGGAAAAACCTAGTGAAAAATTACATAAATGTTGCTCAGTTTCCAATTCTTGAGAGAGTGGTATCCAGACAAAACAAAATGCCTCTTCGATTCCCAGTCAGGGCACATGCCTGGGTTACAGGCCAGTTCCCAGCAGGGGACTCACGAAAGGCAACCATACATTGATATTTCTCTCCTCCTCTCCTTCCCTTCCCCTCTAAAGATAAATAAATAAAATATTTTTTAAAAATGCCTCATTTGTATGTCATTTAAATGTTCAAAGTTTGACGCTTTTTACAGATGGAGTAGACAGCCTCATGTCTTGCTTAGAAAATTTTAAGAATAGCCTCCAAAGTACCACTATTAATATTTTCCCCACCGACTTTCCTCCGTTCCTGAAACCCCTACCAGTTACTTTGTTCCTCTGTGCCTCTGCATTCCTTGTAAGAATTCCCCAACTCCCTGCTTCTGCACACAAAGCAGCAAAGTTGATAATATACCAACAAATTATAATATTTTGGCAAGTAATATTTAATATATCAGATTATTAATAGTTTTTTTTCTGAGTAGTATACCATTGTATGTGTGGTCTACAATTTGTTTATCCACTGACATTTGGGCTTTTTCTTATACAAGTAAATGGAACTGCTGTGTACATTTGTATACACATCTTCATATGAACGTATGCTTTCGTGTCTCTTGGATAAATAGCTAGAAGTGAGCATGCTGGATCATATAGTAAATGTGTCTAATTTTATAGGAAATAGCCAAATTGCATTCCAAATTGTTTTACCATTTTACATTCCCACCAGCAATAGCTGAAGGTTCTGGTTGCACCCCACTGTCAAAGCAGGTGCTTTTTAAAGGGGGATAGAAATGGGTGAAAGGAATAGGCAGAGCAGCTGATACAAAATAAACCTCTTGTCAGGATCTTCCTGGTTTGGGAGATGTGTCCCATCAGTTGCCTGTCTCTCTTGTCTACCTTCACTCACCTCTATTGACAGATGCTCAAAAATGGGAATTGCCCTGATAGGAATTATATCTATCTCCTTGGCTAAGGCAGCAGTCTGTTTAAGATGATCAAAGTTTGTTGTAGCTTTTTAAAACATGTATATGCATGTATATGTATATGTATGCAATGTACATATATGTATATGTATACATGTATACAATATACATGTATATGTATATTGATTTTAGACAGAAACCATCAGTGTGAAAGAGAAGCATCTATCAGTTGCCTCCCATACATCCCCAACTGGGCATGGAACCCGCAAGCTAGGTATGTGTGCCCTGACTGGGGATCGAACTAGTAACCTTTTGGTGTATGTGACGACATTCTAACCAACTAAGCCACTCAGCCAGGGCTTTTTGCAGCCTTTTCAGATTCCTCAGTCCTCCTGATGACTCTTACCTCCTTTGATCTCAGTTAGCTGTGACCTCTTGTTTGTCATCTGCAAAGTGGACCTGTTGTTACCTTCTTTATTCATGAGTTTATGGACCTGAGCTCACCTGTTTTGTTCAGACTGAAGGGTTTACTCTTTGACTCTACTGAAAACTGTACTAAGTCAGTTTAGTGTCATCTCTTTTGACCTTTTTGCTATATTATTATAGCTACCATATATTATCCCAATAATAGCCTCTTCAGTAAGAGCAAGTTTCTGACCAAAGTCTCCCCAGTACACTGACATTTGTTAAATACATTTTACTGGCTGGCCAGCACAGAACAGTTTGTACAAGCTGTCCTGTAAGTTTAGTGAAGCGCTAACTCTGTCCTCTGAAGTGTGCCTACTAGACTTCCCTTGCACAAGAGACTCACTAGATGGAGGTAGGTCATATTCTAGAAGCAGGATACCATGGCCCTGGAAACCTACATTAACACCAATATCTAGACACAGGATAGAGCCACAGGCACCATGCCTCCTTGAGGGTACAGAATACAGAGGACCTGCTAGGTTCTTAATAACTATTTATGGAAGTGTGAGACGTATCTCTAAAATATCCCATTTACTCAATGTATACCAAGAATACTACCCATTTCACCAGTGAAAGCATACTTCTACAGTCCATTATGCTAATTAATGAACCACAAATTTCACCAATGGAAACTCATTTCTAGCTTTCATTTTAGCATCTGGTAGTAGTCAAAGATAAATATAACTGAAACACTTATAGTATGCACATTTTAAACTATGGATCTCTAATAAGATATCATCTGGTCACCTCTGAAAATTGAATTTCTGTTTAGTATGTGATTGAAACTAAGCAGTACCGACATATATCACACATGTTGCTTTTTATTCAGAAGCATTTGAAAGTAAATTATAAACATGATAACAACTCTCAAATCCTGCCTTGGAAATGGCATGAATTAAGTACCCACTACATGCTAAGCACTATACTAGGTGTTTTATAATTACATTTCTATTTCTTATCTAGAAAATAATGATAACTCAGTGAAGTAGGCACCGTTGTGTATTCCTGTTTTACAAATAACACCAATTCACCTAAAGTTATTTGAAGCAATAGAACTGTAGTTCAAAGCCAAGTCCACCCAGCTTTGGTGGACCCAAGTCGACCAAAGTGGTATTTCCCACCATCTTTCAGTTTAAGTGATAGAAACACCTTTTTTTGCATCTACTCAAGGATATAAAGATATAATTAAATCACTGTTCATTGATCTTGCCTATACTTTTTGGTTAATAGATACATACCTTGGAGAATGTGATCAAAGCACTTGCCTCTGTTGCCACCAAAATGGACCTAAACGGTCAATTTTGCCAATAAATTCAAGGTTTTTGAAAACTTCCCTTTTCCACCCTATGCCCAGCATGAATCTCAGATTAATAATCCTTAAACTAAGGAATGTTAAGTGTTTTTTTCTGACTTAAGATTGTAATCTACATTACTTGCTCTGGTTCCTATATTTACAAATCTGAATACATTACTTTTGCTAAGGAAGATAAGATATTCCTTCTCTCTTTACTGGTGCTTCCTATGTCTTTACCTTAAAGTACTCCCAGATATAGTCAGTTTTGCAGAGATCAGCAGCAGAAACTCCTCAAAACTCCTTGGTGACCACACTTAGTAACTATGCTGGCAAGATACAGTTTTCCCTGAACTCATCGTCAGAAACTGTATTTAATAGCTCGCCCAAAGCCACTGTGGAAATAAGGTCTGTACCCAAAGGCTCTCTCCTGCCCGGTTAGGAATCAAATGTCTTTTGCCCGACAGTTCACATCAGAGCACTTGCCATAAAATAGCCTCATTTTTGTCACCTGAGCACAGCAACACATCTGCCTTTTTCTGTCTCTTTCCAGGTTCTTCCATACTTTTGACATTCTACGAATGTTCCCTGACTTGGCATGCTGCCAGAGTTCTGTGTCATGTGACCTAGGGCCTTCTTTATCTAGAATGTCTGAGCCACTCATTAGCATAATTTAAACATTAATTATGAAAACGCTTCCCCAAATGCTTTGAAAACAAATACACCACTGAGCCACTACTGAGTAAACTACCTCACTGCCGAGGCTCAGGCAAACAATAGAATGATTAGCAAAAACGCATTACTAGGCCCGGTTATATTTCAAACAGTATTTGACAATCCATAGGGCCTACTTCTGCGTCCCCATAAATAAGATATACAATTTAATGGTTCTCTTTTATCTTACACATCATAGTGAATCGGGGAGAACATCACTTAACCTCTTCAATCCATCTTTCAACTGCTGTGTACTTACAGAAAAGAATGAACAGAAATGGAACAGTTTTGATTTAATTCTATGAATATGTACTTTTGCACAACCTCTGGTAAAGTGAAAAATATATATTCAAATACAGAAAAATTGCTATTGTCATACACTAAGAATAACTCTGAAGCTCATGACTCTGAAGCTTTCTAAAAGAGAGCCACTGTGGAATTCGGCATTTTGGGTCCAGGTTGAATCTATTCCAAGGTATCTTATTATTCGGGATTATTAGAAGAAACTGATCCTCACCTAGGTTTGCCAATAATTCAGTCTTGAGGCAAGTGTAGGGATTATAATAACATGAAGATGCAGCTCAAATGCAAGCTGAACATATGTGAGTTTTATCCTACGCAGAAATGAAACAAAAGTAAACTAGTGTTATAACTATTCTCTATTAAGAAACAGATGAACTTCCTTTTTAATCATTGGACACTGATTCTTTAAAGAGACTACTAGCTGTAAGGTGATGATGAAATATGCTTTGGCAAAACCAGATAGAGGCAATACTTTGAGAGCTTGCATTTTCCTAATAAACTATCTTTTTTCCCTCTAATATTTCAAAGCATTTTGATCTTCATTTTTAATTGCAGTTACAAAATTTAAGATTCGATATGTCAAGTGGTTTTTCTTATATATAAAACAGGGGCAATAATGGTGACTATTCAATTGACTTGTTGACAAAGTTAAATACAATTAATGCATGTAAAGATCCTGGCATGGAAGACTTCCAGTTTCAGCTCCAACATGGAAAGAGCTTGGAAGTTGTCTCTCCTATCTTTATAACAAGAAAAATGTGGGAAAACAAAAAGTCAATAACTTTTTTGGACTGAGTAGAGTATTGAGGTCCCAAAGCAAACCAAAACCAATGATCTGAAGAGACAGATACATATAGGGAGACAGAGCCAAGATATGCTTACAAAGAACAGAAGCAGCGGGAGCCATAAACTAGTAAAAACACTTAAATGGTAATTTTGATGAATTCTTGAAGGCTGAGTTGGGACTGACATGAGAGTGAGAAACTTATGGGGTCTGGAGTCTTAGGGTGGCCCACAAACTCTCATGGGCTTTATCCTTCCGGAATCACAAAAGGGCCTATGGTGAAGATTAGAAAAAGATCCCTGGTTCATAGCTCTTGCTCGGACAGGGTTTGAGGAAGAGCAGTCACTATGTAATAAGCCCAGGCCTTCCCTATAACAAAAATATGACCTCCAGGAGAGAGGACTTTGACAGAGCCTTGTATCAGCTGAAGGACATCCTCTAATATCAGTGTTCAATATAGCCTACCTGTCTCACTGGATATTAAAAATAAAAAAGTCAGCCCTGGCTGGTGTAACTCAGTGGATTGAGCGCAGGCCCGTGAACCAAAGGGCTGCCAGTTCAATTCCCAGCCAGGGCATTTGCCTGGGTTGCAGGCCAGGTCCCCAGTTGGGGGCACTCAAGAGGCAACCACACATTAATGTTTCTCTCCCTCTCTTTCTCCCTCCCTTCCCTTCTAAAAATAAATAAATAAAATATTTTTTTTAAGTCTACAGAGACCATGGGAAGGAATGGAGAGAGGGAGATGGTGCTACACCAACAAATAGCTGTTCACTTTGCAGATGTAAGCCCAGGGAAATAGGTCCACTAAAAGACTGAGATTTAAGAGCACTCCCCTGTCCCCACACCTGACCACCACATCAACAGGGCTTCTATCAGCATATAATAATGACAGATTACAGCTGAGGAGCTGCAAGATGTAGATGCTCTGTGAGGAGAAGTATCTAGGGAAGCCTAAAGTGAAGAAAAGAGATGAAAATTAGGACACTAGAGAAATGTGAAACCTCCAGCATCTTTAGCTACAGTAAACATTAACTGCAGTCCAGCTAATAGATTAACATAAATCCTCACACTAAAGCCCTATTTGCCTCAGCTCCTGTTACTAAATGCATGTCCAGCTTTCACTAAGACAATTACGAGACTAGTGAGAATGTAATAGTTATACACTCACTTGTATGTGGTTTCATATAAAGATAAATATGGGCTTATCATATAATCCAGCAATCATACCTGTATGGTATTTATGCAAATGATTAGAAAACTATATGCACACCTAACCAGGATGTCCTTCAGAGACAAAAAACTGTGGTATATCTATAAAATAGAATACTTTTCTATGAAAATAAAAAAAGAGAGAATGAACTATTAAGCCACAAAAAAACACGGATTACTTAAATGTATACTTCGAAGTGAAAGAAGCAAGGCTGCAAAGGGTAAATAATTTATGATCCAAACTATATGGTGTTCTGTAAAATGTAAAACTATAGAGATTGTAAGCAGATCCGAGGATCTCATCAGGGGATCAGGAAAGGAGTGTTAGTAGGCGAGACAGAGGGGATTTATTTAGGACAGTCAAACTTTAGAGCTGACACGAACACACATTACCTCAGCCAGGTAGCCAAGGTTAATTTAAACAGTGATGTCATTTTGATAGCATATACCCTTGACATAATAGGATGAGATTGACACCACCTCTACTACCTTCTCCCAAACCCATAACTTCAGTCTTATCATAAGAAAAATCAGACAAATACCAAGAGAGGAAGATTCTACAACCTATACCTGACCATGTTCCTTAAAACTGTCATCATCATTAAAAACAGGGAGAGCCTAAGAAAATGTCACAGCCGGGAGTAGCCTAAGGAGACATGAAAAACTAAATACTGTGTGGCATTCAAAAAGGAGTCCTGGAACAGAAAAGGTGTATAGGTAAAATCTAAGGAAATCTGAAGAAATAATGAACTTTAGTTAATGTATCAATATTGACTCATTGATTGTGGCAAATGTACCATATTAATGTACATGTACTAAAGGCATCATTACAATGTACCTATTATTAATTAGTAATAGGAGAAATTGAGTGTGGGGTATATGGGAACTCCATTATCTTCTTAATCTTTCTGTAAACTAAAACTAGCCTAAAATTAAGTTTATTTTTTTAAATGTATGAGACATGGTTTCTTCCTCATGGGAAGTACTTGATAAATGGCAACTGTTATCTACATAACAAATACAAAATTAGTAGGTATCTCTGTGGTCAAATAAAAGTCAGATAATTATTAGAGGTTTAAATCGAGTATTGAATGTAATTAACCTAAATAATCTAGAATCTAAAAAGAATTGCTGTCTATCCCATGAATTAGCCAGATTATCAGTGTCTCATTCTGCCTGTAAAAGCCAACCACGACATAAGAGTCAGAATATGAGGTAGAAAAAAAGCAAATTTAAATTATTTACTCTCTTACCACATGAAAGAAAAGTGAACAGTATTGCCTCCTGTGTAAAATGCCCTGCATTGCTTTCAGGGTGATGTCATCCCATCCGCTTCTAAAGGCTTGCTGCTCAGTCCTCTCAGGGTCATTTGCATTTCAACAGTGAACTCCTGAAGATCTAAAGTCCTCTAGGATATAAACAGGCATCCAATACTACAGAGGCTCTGAGAGGTTTCTCAAAAATATGAGATGATATAAGACATGTGAATAAAAATGATAAAATATTTCATTAAAGAGTAACTGAATTATCTGCTTTTAAAAAAATTACTCCCATGCCTTGGCATTCATCCCTTTTCTCATCTTTCAAATAAACCCTTTGGAGAAATTCTGAGTTGTTGAAGGAGTTGTCAATTGATCCTTCATTTATAATCAGGGCCATGCAGCAGCAGAAGAAACGTGTCAAAGTTTTATTTTTCAGTGCACTCTACAAATGAAAGGGAATCACTTAAATTCCCATAAATCTGGGTGAACCATGTAGATATAATCTCACCTCTGCATTCACTAAACCTTGCCCTATATTCACATGTATTCTCTTCTGGATGGGTTACAATTGCTGATATTTGCCTCCCTCATTCTGGTGTCTTTCTGGATGAACTAGAAATGAACAAATTCATGAGGAGCTGTAGATTTAAAGGTTTCATTTCATTGCAAATAGAAAAGTAGCCACACTACCTTCTTTCTGTTATTGCCTACCAAGGTCCCACTTATTTTAAAATTATATGGATTAACCCAAACTACTATATGTGTTTAACTTAGAAAATACTATATTCTTCTATCAAAGATGAAGCTCAAGGTATAAAAGGATCTGGTTTTTAATACTCTGATAAAGAAACTGCCCACCAGTAAGCCCTTCTGAATCTTCCTTTCCCTCTCATGAGGTTGCCCACACAATAGAATGCACACAATAGCCACACTGGCCAATAAAATGCTCTAATCAGCCTGCGTTATGAAGCAGTTCAAGTTAGTCATGGGAAGGCTCTACTGGTCAGCACATAGGTCTTCTTCTTGGAAGCACTTGCTTTGACATGATGTCAATGAATCCTTTCCAAAGTGTAAATTTATACTTAAAGTATAAAATTACATTTGCATTCTGCATATTTGCATTTTGAAAGCAATGTCTAAAGACTACCAAAAACCCCATAAAATTTAAAGGCATACCACTCTGGTGGAACTTCAGACTGTCAGGTTGTGGAGAGAGAGAGAAAAAAAATGCTTAGATCAGGTTTTTGTTCAAAAGTCCCTGAATCATACCAGATTGTTCCTCAATTATTTATCAGTTATTTCTCTCTATACTGGCCCCTTGCTGCATGAAATAATTTGACTTTATCTAAATAATATTTATATTAGACCCTTAATCACATCAAATAACATTTTTATAATAAAATTTATAAGCCCTGGCTGAGTGGATCAATTGGTTGGAGCTTCATCCAGATGAGCCAAGGTCATGGGTTTAATTCCCAGTTCGGCAGGGCATGTGGAAGAATCAACCAATGAATGCATGGATAGGGATGCAAACAAATCGATGTCTCTCTCCCTCTCTCTTTCTCTCTTCTTTTTCTAAAGTCAATAAATAACTTTATTTACAATAAAATGTATATATAATTTCATGCTATGCACAGTTGTTGCAAGTATTTTACATAGGTATTTTCAATGTAATCAGTAAATTTACTTCCTGTAAATTTACTGTTCTCTACTTGCCAATGGGTTATTCCATTCAATCAATATTTATTAAATGTGTACTATGTTCCAGGTACCATTCTAAGTATTTGGATATGTTATTGAACAAAACAGACAAAAGTCCTCATCCCATGGAGCTTACATTCTATTGCAGTAGAGAAAGATATACACCATAAACATAATGCCCCCAAATGGTACATGCTATTTTTAAAAATACTAAAGCAAGGTAAGAAGTTTTGTCAGTGAAGATTGAGGAGGAGGATAAAAATGATAAGAAACACACTTTAAATATGAAGTTTGTCTGGAAAAAGCCCAGCCATTGTTAATACAATGAGAACAGTTTGTATAACATCATTGTGAACTAGCAGCCAAGGAGAGTGGACCGGAATGCGCATGTGTGAACAATGATGACTTCAATATACTAGTTAGTGGGGGTGGTGGATGCTTTGGAATGAGCATGTGTACTGTGTGACCATCACATTCAAAATGACTGGGAGAGCAGAGCAACAAATTTGCCTCAAATTTTGTGTCACGCTTGAACATTCCTTTGTGGAAACTGTTCAGATGATTTAGAAAGCTTTTAGGGATGATGCAATGAGTGCAGCACAAATAAAAGTGTAGCAGAAATTCTTTAAAGATGATCAAGAATCTGTTGAAAGTGATCCCCACTCTGGAAGGCCTGCAACAAGCAGAACACCTGAGAATGTTGAACGTGTCTGGGCTGCAATCAACAAAGATTGACAACTGACAGTGTGAGAACTAGAAGCTGGTCTGGGGATTCCAAAAACTAATGTGTGTGAGATTTTGATACAGGATCTTGGCATAAAACGTGTCATGGCAAAATTTATCCCATGGCTTCTGCTCCCAGAACAGAAGGAACATTGTGCTGCAGTTGCTAATGACTTGATTCAAACTACTACCAGTGAACGAGATTTCCTCAAGAAGGTCATAACATGAGATGAATGGTGGGTCTACAGCTACAATCTGGAAACAAGGACAGTCATCCCAATGAAAGTTGCCTCCATGCTGAAAGAAGTTGCAACAAAGTAGCAGCAAGAGCAAGAGCAAGACTATGTTAACTATGCTTTTTTTTTAATTGGGAAGGAGTTGTTCACCACCAGCATGCCCCTCCAGGCCAAACAATTAACAAGAAGTACTGTCTCAATGCTCTTTGTCACTTGAGACATGCAATACAACAAAAATGGCCACGGCTATGGGCAACTGGTGATTGGCAGCTTCAACATGATAATGTGCCTACTCATGCATCACATTTCTTGCAGAGTTTTTGGTGAAACATCTGATCACTCAGGTGACTCAGTCCCCCTACAGACCAGATTTAGAGCCTTTTAACTTCTGGCTTTTCCCAAAACTAAAATCATCTTTGAAAGATAAGAAATTTCAGACTATTGATGAGATTCAGGAAAATACTACAGGGCAGCTGATGACAATTCCAACAATTTTATAGAGTGTTTTGAACGATGGAAGAGACACTGGGAGGACTGTGGGAGGTCCAAGGTGTCTACTTTGAAGGAGACTGAGGTGCTATTGTCCTATGTACAATGTTTTTTATGTCTTGTATTTTCTTAAATAAATGTCTCCATTTTTTATATTACATAGCTGGGTACCTTCTGGACAGATCTAGACCTGTGGTATAAACCACAGGGAAAAGTAAAAGAATGGAAAGAGATATATCATGCAAATCTATTATAAAGAAAGTTGGTATAGATATATTAATATTAGCTAAAAGAGATTTCAGAGTATGTAACATTACTGAAATAAAGAGACATGTAGCACATGCCATGTAGCACAATGGCGCGATCCTAAATGTACCTGCACTTAAAAACAGAACTTCAAAATATGGGAGTCAAAGCTTATAGAACTGAAAAGAGAAATAGACAAATACACAAGTGTAGTTAGAGATTTGAACCCCCCTTCTCAAAACTGAAAGAACAATTAAAGAAGAAACAGGTAAGAAAACTTGAGAAATATTATATACCAAATTGACCTAATTTACACTTTTTAAATACTCCACTCAAAAATAGTAAAATACATATTTTTCAAATGCATACAGAATAGGCCATATTCAGAACCATAAAACCATAATATAATATAATTATAGGAAAAAGCAATAATAGATAATATCTGAAATATTTCCCCAAATATTTGGAAATTATATAGCACATTTTTATGTAACCCATGGGTTAAAGGAAAAAATCACAAAAAAGTTAGAAATTAATTTGAACCAAATAAAAATAACATATCAAATGTGCAGGCTGTACAGTGCTTTGAAGAAAATCTGTAGCATAAAATATTTATAATAGAAAATATATATATCAAATCATATCTAAATGTGTACCGTGGGAAACTAAGAAGAAGAAAATTCCAAAGGAAGCCAATGGAAGAAAGTAATAAGGGTGAGAGCGAACATTAATGAAATTAAAAAAGGTATATCAATGAAAGTATAAGCTGACTATTTGAAAAGACCAATAAAATGATTAACCTCTAGAGAAACTAATCAGAAAAGGGGAAATTAATTACCAATATCTGAAACGCTATAAAGATCATAACCACAGATACCACAGACATTAAAATGGTAAGAAAATATTTTGAAAAACTTTTTGTTAATAAATTTAACAACTTAAATAACAAATTTGTGGAAAGACACAAACTTCCAAATCTCACTCAAGAAAAAAAGGTAACCTGAATAATTCTCTTTTAAGTAAATTGAATTCATAGTCAAAAACCTTCCCACAAAAAATATTCCAAGCTAAGTGGCTATACCAATAGATTCTGCCAAACATTTAAGGAAGAAATAATACCAACTCTATACAAACTCTTCCAAGAAAATGAAAGAAAAAACAACGCATTCATTTATCTCATTCTATGAGGTCAGAACTGACCTGATATCAAACAGAACAGAGGTATTAGAAAGAAGAAGAAAAAAAGAAAGGAAATAAGGGAAAAGAAAGCTAGAAAGCGGTATTTCTCACAAATGTTAGGAATTGAACCTGGTAATATATAAAAAGGCAATAATATATCAGGACTAAGTACAATTTATTCCAGTAATATAAGGTGGGTTGAACATTTGAAAAGCAATCAGTATAGTTCACCACAATAACAGACTAAAAGAAAAATTATATGATCACCTCAATACGTGCAGGAAAAATATTTGACAAAAATCCACAGCCCATTCTTGATAAAAGTGCTTAGCAGATTAAGAATAGAAGTTCCTCAATTTTTTAAAAGGCATTTGAAAACCCATCTAGCACTGTGCTTATTGGTTAAAGACCTTGGAAGACCAAGCACGAGGCAAGGGTATTCCCTCTCATCATGTCTATCCCCATTATACTCGCCAATAAGGTAAAAAACAGAGAAATGACAGACAGATTAGAAAGGAATAAAACTTTCTTTGCAGAAAATATGATCATCTGTGCAGGATATCCTAGTCAATATCAATTTTATCTGTATATACTAGGAACAAATTATTGAGATTTTCAATTTTAAAATACTATTTACAATATCAGAAAAATATAAAATACTTAGAGATGAATTTTACAAAAGATGTGTAATACTTGTTCACTGAAAACTTCAAAATAGTGCTAAGAAAAATTTATGGTGATTAATAAATAGAGATATAACATTCTTATGTATTAAAAGTGTCAATATTTTAGTATGCCGGTCCTCACTAAACTGAGAGAAATGCAGAACGATACAATCATGGTGAAAGACAATTTTTCCATTTCTTATAAATTTAACATAAACTTACCATATGACTCGGCAATTGCACTCCTAGTATGTTTACCCAAGTGAACATTCACACACGTACCTGTAGCAGCTTTATTTGTAATCACCCAAAGCTGGAAGTAACCAACCCAATAGTAAGACAAACACTAAAAGTAGGCAAGAAAAAGAACAGAATTTGACCAAAATAATATATATGGATGCCAAACAAGTGTGTACGATAACAGACTCAACATTATTACTCATTAGGGAAATGTAAATTAGAGCCATAATGAGATACCAGTACATACCGAATAGAAAAGCTAATATTAGGAATACTGACACTGCTAAGTGTTGGCAAACTCACATACATACATGGCTCGTGGAAATGCAAAATGATTAAGCTGCTTTCAGAAAACAGTTGGCAATTTCAGTGCTGCTATAAATATTTGGTACAAGGATTTCTGTAGACATATGTTTTCATTTCTCTTGGGTAAATTCATAGGAGTGCAATGTCCAGGGGGACTTTCCAAAATAGTAGGTATGGACCACATGGTAGCAATATGAAGGAGGAAGTATTGTCCCAAAATTTCCCAGTTAGAAAATAGGAAAGCCAGTTAAAAGCAGAAAAGTGAACAGTGATCTCTGCAAAACCAGGAACAGTAAGGAAATTGGTGTGGAATGCTAAATGGAAGGTTCTATTCTCTAATAAAACTGGAGAGGCATGGCCCTTGAAAGGGACTGAGAGGAAGAACTGACATGCAGTTGAGTTCTAAGTCCACACTCTTTTTAAATCAATTTTGAACCAACAGACAATCTCTTAAACATGACAGAAATATCATCAGGATGCATGTCACTCAACAACCAAAAAATCTCACGTGGTTCCAAGAGACTCATCACCAAAGGACAGCCTTTTAGGCTGAATCAGTCTTAGAAGCCCAGAGACACACCATGACACTGAGCTGTGTGACGGGTCTGGGCACAGGAGGAAAACAGTGAGTGTTTTGGCAACAGACTAAGGAACGTGAAGAGGAAAATGAAATTGGAGAGGTAAACTGAGGCCAGATGAAGAACTCTGAGCGCCCTCCTCATGACTCTATTTCTATTGTAATTTGGTGCTTGATGCTAGAAATTCACAGTGGGAAGAACAGAGAGAAACACTTTGTTAGTAGATATGTGACTTATTAACAATTTATAGGGAAGTATAGTTGTTTGTAATCAGGTTTAGGGCACACATTGCTTGCTGTTAGCGTCCATTATCGTGGAAAGGGTGCTGACTACACTTTCCTGTAGGGACCTAACCGGGCAGCCCCATCTTCTGCATGCACCAGACCTAAGTGACTATCTACAAATGAGTTAGAAGAGAGAACACAGTTGCCTTTGTGCCTTTGCTCATACTGTTTCCTCTGCCCAAAATACCCACTCCTTGTGTCTCTTCATACCTATGCCCTATGGTTTCATGGTTAAGAAAATGAACTTGAGAGTCAGAGAGTGTCTGGCAACACCAAACCTCAGCAAATCCAGCTCTTTCTGTTAATACCCACCCTTCAGTCTCACATGTCAACCCCTTGATATCCTCTCTTTCTTGCTCCCAATGTCCCCCTCTTCCGGGACATAAGGATTCTTTCCTTCTGAAAATCTATACCATTTTGCCAATGTTTATCTTTTGGTTGGCATTCTAATAATCTATGTACACTCATTATTCCCCTTGCCGCATGGTGAGCTCCTTGAAAGCGAGGGCCGTATCTCTTCTGCCTTCAGGTTTCAAATGGTGCCTGGGAGGATGTCTCACAGTAGGTGTCAGAGTAAGTAAGCACTGATTGATCAAGAAGTCACAAAAAGGTACTACCTAGTTCTTAAAGATATTTTCTACTCTTAGTATAAAAGTTGAAGTTTGGCAACATAGGATGATTAATGACATTATGAAAGTGTTTTTTAAGGTACCAGAGTACTAATATGTGACACTAAGCTCTCCTCTCCAAAGGAAAGAATATGGAAAAAAATCTGTACATCCATGCAGTGTATGATAGCTATGCTGATTCTGCAGAGAAGACGATAAAAAGCCATTTCATTCTGATTTTGCTGAAGAAACATATGACATTCATCAGCATAATTTTATGAGAAATAATTTGAAGAATCTCACATTCTCAAAGAAAACCCTAGTAATTATTTTTATTTATTTTCAATTATGAGAGAAAAAATTTATTACTAATTCCTCAATTATTTCATTATGCAGCACTAATAAAAAAGTCTTGACGTCTCCATTATGTTTAGCAAAGAATCAATGAATTTAATAAATAATTTTTGACTGAAGTGATTATTTACTTAAAACATAGAATATGCAGAAGGGATCTCAAGTCATATTTTCCTGGTGCCATACAATAAAATAATTGTGCAATTAGTAATAAACAGCATGCAAGAGTGACAAATGTTTTATTTAGAACTTGGGGAACAAAAGCACATGGCTTTGTGCTTTTTCCAAGCGAACAAAATCCTGAGGTATATTAGTCAAAGGGGCTTTTTTATGCCTCTGGCAGCAATGTTTTAAAGTAAACCCTTAATATCAGATCCCAATCCCCAGTTTCAATTTGCTTTCAATGGAAAGGACATTAGAGTTTATAAAATACTCCTTGATTACTTTTTTGAAGGCCTGAAATCTTGACATGTCCATGACTTGCTCGCACTGCATCAATATACAGTGGTTGAAAGAGCAATACCCATCGCGAACATTGCCACATTGACTTATAGAATCATGCCCTTGAGAAAAAGCCAGAGAGCAAAAAAGGAGCACCAGGCAATGACAAAAATGAAATAGAACTGTCATCTGGCAGTTCTTCATAGTCCGTCAAGGAAACTATTAAAGATGTACAAAGAGCCAGAGAACGCTTGGGCAAAGGTTGTTAAACCAGCACTTCAAGGGCAGGTCACTGCAAGCTGCCCAGACTTAGTGAAAAGACCAGCCTGTACTTGCTGAGGGGCAGCCTGAGCAAAGGAAATGGAGCTTTCTGTTCCGATGGAAGTGGGGATCAGGAATTTAGAATAAATTGTAAATTAACTCTTCAGTATATCCTTTTTCTAGTGACAGATCTCACAGAGATTATTTTGATCTGGTTTAGGTACTGTATTAAGAGCCTGCCTGGTAGCAGTGAGGCCAGGTCGAAATCTCAGTCCGCCTGTGTCCAGTTTGCAGCATCTGCTCCACATCATTCAGCTTCTCTAAGCCTCAGTTTCCTTCTTTCTCATACACAGAAAGTAGGAAACCAGAACTTCTCCTTTACCTGTCTCCTCACTCATACCTGCTCTGTTTTCCTTAGCCAATCATCCTCAGTGTTCCTCTGCTTTGAGAGTTTCTGAAATCCCTTAGTCAGATATGCTTTGCTGGCTAATAGTTAATTGGTTTAAAAAAAAAAAGTAGTGGGTCCTTATGGAAATCAAGGAAACTTCTTCACCTAATCTCTCTCCCTCACCCTCTCCTAGTCCTCCCATCCCTGCCACACATACTCCCCTTCTTCCCTGAGGTCATTATATCAATCTTCTGGAGGGAATGTCATTGTTCCTGAGGCCTTTGCTTAGCCTTCAAATTATTCTAAGATTCAGAATTACAGCTAGAAAAGAAGGACTATCTTCTGACTATCCATGACCAGGCATGTGGGAGTGAGATTTGGAGAAGCAAAGGCCTTTTCCTCCTCTTCATATTACCCAACAGAGATTCATATCACTCAAAATAGAAATGGGGAAATTATCTCAAAATGGAATAAACTCAAATATCACACTATGTAAAATACTGATGACAATCGTATTGTGCCCCTAAATCTCGTTGTGATTTGGGGTTTTAAATAGGTAACAAGACATCTTGACTATAGAACACAATAGAAAAATATAATTCAATTTACACAATTTAAATGATTAGATTCAGTCACGTGTCATAATCAAATCCCTCAAATGAGTATGGGAATAATGAAAATTCAAATTTTATTTTTGTTATAAAAATCATAATTTTTATGTCCATTTAAGCTCAAAATCATGTGTGTGTGGGTGCGTAAGACCACTTTTAACAGGCCTCTCTAGAAGACATTATGCTTCTGGATGCAATTTAAAATGATCATATAATCCAAGAAAAGGGGGACTTATCAAAGCTATTTTTGAGGGTAGGAGAAAAAGGCCTTATTATGACATTTTTTTTTGCAATTTGTGGTCTTATTGTCATTTTAATTCTAATAGTCATCCAAAGCTTTATTTTTTCCAGATCTGAATACCATGTCCAGAATAATTTTTGGCTTTTATTCTAATGGAGTTTTCATCTCCAGCTACACTATAGTTTAGGGGGCTCTTGTGGAGGTATTTCTTTCATAATCCTTATATCCAAAAAGTGTACTTATAAACTTACAATAATGTAAGTATACCACAGATTTATAGCAATAATGATTTTTACAGTTTCACTGATCTCTTATGCAGATGGGATGTATTATTTCATTCTGGGTTTCCCCCATATTATTTTTTGGCAAGAACAAACCTACACTATTTCAACCCAAAAGATTTTATTTCACATAACTTTAGAAGGTATGCTATAGAATTTAATTTACAAACTTGGTTACAGATAGAATTACAACAAATAATATAATACCCAAAACATCAGTTACGAAAGCATTACATAAAATGAGTAATTTCCTGCTGAACAGTAGGTATGGAAACCTACTGTAGAATCTGGGTTTCTTGGACAAATTACAGGGGCCATCTCCAAACTGTCACTAAATCTTTTACCAGTAACCAAAATCCTGTGCACTTAAGAAAATGTCCTCTTACCAAAAACACTGATTCTGTTTTCTGGAAGTTTATTTTTAAAAGGGGAAGAGAGACAATAGACATGAATAGCATTTACTTTACATATTATAGTTTTTTATGTTATTGTTGTTTTTTGAGGGTAGTAACTTCACTCCTCAGTTAATGCAATGTCTAATTTTTTTCTGCTAAAACAATACAAGCAAATTGTTCCTGACTGTTCATTGTGACAAAAATGCAGGTCAGATACATATAATAAAATAACAAAAACATAGATGCCTGGGAAAATATATTTGCCAGTGATACCTCAGACAAGGGTTTAATCTCCGAAATATACAAAGAACGTACACAACTCCACTCTAAGACAAGCAACCCAATTAAAAAGTGGGTGAAGGACTTGAACAGACATTTCTCTGAGGAGGATATACAGACGATCCAGAGACACATGAAAAGATACTCAATATCACTAGCTATCAGAGAGATGCAAATTAAAATGAGATACCACCTTAAACCAGTCAGAATGGCCATCATAAACAAAGAAACAAACAACAAATGTCGGAGGGGTTGTGGAGAAAAGGGGACCCTAGTTCATTGTTGGTGGGATTGCAGACTGGTGCAACCACTGTGGAAAACAGTATGAAATTATCTAAGAAAACTAAAAATGAATCTGCCTTTTTACCCAGCAATTCCACTTCTAGGATTATATCCTAGGAACCATGAAACACCAATCCAAAAGAACCTATGCACCCCAATGTTTATAGCAGCACAATTTACAATAGCCAAGAGTTGGAAGCAACCTAGGTGCCCATCAGTAAATGAATGGATCAAAAAATTATGGTATATTCACGGGCCTGCGAACCAGACTATCGCGGTTCGATTCCCAATCAGGGCACATGCTTGGGTTGCAGGCCAGTTTCCAGCAGGGACCAGTTCTCTGCAGAGGATGTACGAGAAGCAACCATACATTAATGTTTCCTTCCTCTCTCCTTCCCTTCCCCTCTAAAGATAAATAAAATAAAATAAATTTAAAAAAATTATGGTATATTTACACAATGGAATCCTATGCAGCAGAAAAAAAAGAAGGAGCTCCTACCCTTTGCAACATCATGGATGGAACTGGAAAGCATTATGCTGAGTGAAATAAGCCAGGCGGTGAAAGACAAATACCATATGATCTCACCTTTAACAGGAACCTAAACAACAAAACAAACAAGTAAGCAAAATATAACCAAAGACACTGAAATAGAGAACAGTCAGACAGGGACCAGAGGGAAAAGAGAGGGAATTTCAGGGGAGAAGGGGAAGGATTCACAGGAACTAGTATAAAGGACACCTGGACAAAAACTAAGGTGGGGGGATGGGAAGGAGGTGAGGAGCACTTGGCGGGGGGGCAGGCTGGGATGGGAGTAAAAGACAGAAAACTGTACTTGAACAACAATTAAATAAAAAAAACATAGATGCCACTGTTCATTTCAGTGATAATTTAATACTGGTTTTGTAACAGGTTAATAATTGTGCTCAGCTCCGTGTTGGGCCAGAAATTGTATGTATGCGGTAATAAGCATGAGAATGGAGAGGAGGAGGGTTAGAACTAAAAGGCATTGTGTAGATAGTCTACATACATAATCATATTTAATATTTACAAAAACTCTATCAGAGAGATACTATTATTTTCCCCTTTCTACAAATAAAACAGAAACACAGCAAGGGTCTTTATGAGGTGCTATGACCAGTAAATAGCAGACCTGGACTGTTTGACTCCAGAGCATTTGTTCTGACTCCTACACTTACAAGTTATAGACACGAGATATGCACATACAGGAGAGCTGATGAACACAGCAGCAGAATGCGATGGAGTGAAACACTCAGCCTTTTTGACTCCATCTTGTTCAGTCTGCTTAGTTCCCATAGCCTTTATGTTAACAGCTTCTGGCATATAGACATGCTAAACAGCCCCTTACCAGAAAGTGCTTCTCCTGAGGAGATAAGGCAAATATGTTTTCTTTGTCAAAGATCTGGAGGAACCTTGTGACTGGATTCATGTCAACTAGGGTCAACAGACTAAGTATAATTTTTCTGGGACTCCTGTTAGTGCCCAGATGTTGACATCAATCACATCTTGCCCCTCCCTTTTCCCCTCCCCTTGGCCAAAGTAGCTTGAAATCTGTACTTTCTTAAAACAGATTTAAGGCACTACCAGGTCTCCCATCTTCTTGGTTGGTGCCTTCTTGATCAATAAACCTTTCCTTCTCCCAGGGTCTGATGTTTTGATTTATAGCCTTTTGAAGCCTTGGACACATTGACTTTGGACCAGTAACAAGAACACAGATCAATTCTAAAATGTAGACATGGACTAGAACCATGAATTTTTATATTGATGGTATAATGTGGATAGTAACTCCACAGACAGTTTACAAAGGGAGACAGTGATGTGAGTTGGAATAATTGCAAGAAAATTTTTTCAAAATGTAGAACCAAAGAATGAGCAGCACCTAGACAAACTGAGATGGGAAGGCAGGGTAGGAAAAGGTACACAAGGGAACAATGTGGATAGAGGCACCTGGGAGCAACTTGGACGTATAAGCCTTTGGGGAAAGGACAGATGCAAAACTGCCTCGAATTTTCTCAGTCCATCTCTATTATATATTTTAAAGATTTTATTTATTTATTTTTAGAGAGGGGAAAGGAGAGAGAAAGAGAGAGAGAGAGAGACATCAATATGTGGTTGCCTCTCTCATGACCCCCACTGGGGACCTGGCCAACAACCCAGGCATGTGCCCTGACTGGGAATTGAACCTGCGACGCTTTGGTTCGCAGCCCGCACTCAATCCACTGAGCTATGCCAGCCAGGGCCATCTCTATTATATTTTAATTTAATCCCACATACTATATGGAATGTATTTATTTATATGTATTTTGACAGTTCATTTCTATTGTATTTTTCATTATCACTTATCCCTCTATACCCTGTACCACCTCCCTGTTCCCCACTCCTCTCAACCACCACCCTGTTGTCCGAGTCCATGAGTTTTTTTTGTTTTTTGCTCCATTCCTCAACTCCCAACCCCCTGCCCTGGGATATATCAGCCTGCTCTCTATCTATTTCCCCTCCCCTTGGCCAAAGTAGCTTGAAATCTGTACTTTCTTAAAACAGATTTAAGGCACTACCAGGTCTCCCATCTTCTTGGTTGGTGGGAGACCTTCTTCTGTCTCTGTTTTGCCTGCCTAATGCTATTTACCTGATATTTAAATTTCTTGGGCAAGCTGTCTTTTCATTTGCTAAATCTGGCAACCTTACATTACACTTGAATTTACCTAATTTTTTAAAATTGTCTTTCTTTCCCTAGTCTTTTTGCTAGAATCTATGCTCCCAACAAAAAGGACCTTGACTTGTCTTGTCCTCTCACCCTATCCTCAATAGGTAGAATAGTTCCTGGCACTCGTAGGTGCTCAATAGATGTTTGTGTGTGAAAATGGAAAAGGTGTTTTGTTTTGTTTTGTTTACTAACTATATACTTATTTAATTCCAAAGTTACCATGTTTGAAAGCAGAGGGGCAAAACCCCAGAAATTTCATATTGGGTTGGAAAGTGAGAGATGGGGTACTGAGAGACAGTGAGTAGGAAAATATAAACAAAAGTAAAGTGGAAAGGAGAAAATGCACCACACATGTGGGGGTGGGGGGGCTGTGAGGAGGAAGGAGGCAGCCACAGTGGCGGCAAGCCCTAATCTGGGACGAATGGGAGGAAAGGGAACAGGGTTTTCTATTGACAGAGATAGGGAAAGACGAAGGGAACAATACCACTTTGTTTTAATAATCTTAATGAAACTGGCAATGCAAAATTCTTAGAGTTTTGGTTAAGGACTACAATTTTAAAAAGAGAGGGAAAGAGGCCCTCTTAAACTACTATGTAACCTGATGTAGATGAAAAATGACATGAACAGCAACAGATGTTCTCCTTCTAACTCATTTTTTTTTTCAAAATACCAAGATGGATTAGAAAATGTGCAAAACAAAAGAGCCAAACTGACCCAAATTCTTCTAATTCTGTAACTGCAGAAACAGGGCTGTAACCAATTTCATGTTTTTTCCTTTAAAAAAGAGGAATAATTTTATCCAGACTAGTACTTCCATCTTTTAGCTTATGAAATATAGAGTTGCTCTTAACAAAAACGTGAAATTTCAGTTGTGTACACATTTAGGCTATTTCAACAATGGCTCTGATAGATGTATTGAGAGATTTCACAACTAGAATAAAACATGCAGACTCCAATTCACTAATTTCAAAAGTCAGATTTCTTTAAACTATTTCTCTGATAGTGTTCTCTTGTACATTTGACACATGCCACTCGTTCATCGACAGGAGAGTCTCGCACAAGATGGCAACTGATTCAGCACAAAATGGAACATTACACAATTTTAGCTTTAAATGTCAACATTATATGATGTTCAGTAAATACCATCATGATTTCCAGATGTTTCACCCCCTGAATCAGATTTAAATCATGGTAAAATCTTTGATACAGATGCTTGAGAAATAGAGAGATGCGTGCATGCTCGAATACATCATTTCAGTCCAAACTCAAAGAATACCTGCTCTCTAGCCAGGTTGTCAGTTCCAAAATGCACTTGGAATATCCTCCCCAATGGAAATGTGTCCTACCCTCTCCTGTTTCTGTTAGTGCAGCAACATGTACCTCCCTTTTCCCTGGAGGCCACCAATGGGATTACTAATGCTCAATGTCATGAGCATTACTGGTAGATGAAAGAGATGACTCAATTAAACCTAGTCACCAAACAACTACCGAACAACTATTTTTTGCAAAACAGGGAGGGGGTTCTGAGGGCTCCAAAGAAGTGATGAATGTAATCGCTGTTCTCAATAGATCAGAGCCAAGGTAGCAAAATGCCAGCTAAATGTGACCAGGATAATGTAGTACAATATTTAAAAAACATGAATTTAAGCATATTGACAATACATCGAGGCAGTAAGAGAGTCAGGGATAAAGGGTAAATATAATGGTAGAAGGAGAAATACAAGGAAAAAGATGAATAATGGAGAATCACAACCAGCCCCTGCCTTCCAGCGTTCACCAACTAATTACGAATGTCGCTCTTTTTATTAGTTGGTTTATAAATTGACACGCCTGCCTTAATTTCATTATTGGATTTTGTCAGTACAACTCAGAACTAGTCTATATACCAAAAATATATTTAAAAACTAAATTTTAAAGACTATCAAGGCTATGTTTGTATCTTTCCCCCTAAACCCAGAAGAGAGTCAGGTACACAGTAGAAGCTCAATAAATGTCACATTCATTATTTAGTTAACTAAATGACCAGGAATAATGTTTTTCTTGGTCAGAAATAAAGCTGTGATCAAGGTATGTATAAATTACATAAAATTTTCCAAAACATATTTTATGAAATAGTAAATCATTTAGATGTATCATTGGGCTTAGAGAGGCAGTTTCTGAATTGAACTCTATCGGGGAAATATACGTACTCATACTCTCTCCCTCTCAGATATTCACAACACATGTTAATATTTAGAGTTTGGATCATAATAATTATTCTAGTTCCTAAGTGGAAAAAGTTGTCATGTAGCTAAGATACCTGAAATGTGTGTATGTGTGTATGACCCTTGCTATGAATATAATCAAGAAGAGAGAAATTTAATAAAACATCAATCTAACTTACAAATAATTATTTGGTGCAGATTTCATGGGTAAACAGGTCACTCTATGGCATTTAAGGAACATACAAATCATGGATCTCAGGGCCCCAAGAAAGTCATCTCTGGCTTTAAATCATTCTACCTGGTGCCTAAAATAAACTGAGTAAATAAAAAAATTTAAAATAGTAACAGAAATGTCAAAGGCAGGTTCTCACATACTATACATGTATCTATATTATACATATATTTGGGAGAGACCGAGCATGCAACAGTCGCTCAGCCCATCTGGGCACACCTGGGTAGTTTGGACAGTAACAATAAAATATCAAACTCACCACACAGCACCCTTGCGGGTAGGGCCATACTCAACATCACAGGATGTTAAATAATAATGTGCCCCAGGTCACACCCAGAACAGTGCTGATCATAGTGGTAAGAGGTCAAGAAAGTCATTTCTTTTCCTCCTACCTTATGCATCGCATGAGGAAGGTTTCACATATAAGCTCTGCTGTTGTGACTAAATGTGCTATTTAGATGCTTTCAACTACCTTTCTGACTTTTGGAAACCGGATATAGTGTAGTCAATGTCTATGCACAAGCATTTGAATAAATAACAAATTATTAATTCAATGTTTAATGACAATCGATTGTGAATCATAGGGCCTGATAGTTCAGTGAATAAGAGCTGAAAAAGACTCAGCCTTTGACTCTCTGTAGCATTTGAAGACCTCACGAGAGACTCATGTTTTTATTTTTCTGGCCCCTATTCCCCAGCCTAGTATTTGCCATTAGTTTGTTTGAGGAATTTTTCAAAAACTGTGCTTCTATTGATGCATTTATAAAGAAACCATGTCTGTTTTAATTTTGTATTCCCTATGCCCACATCAAAGCTATGCATATACTGGGTACTCAATAAATAGTTGTATTTAACAATGAATGTTAATTGACCAAAGCACTAGTTCAGGCCACATATCTTTAATATTACATAGCAGCAGTAAAAGTGCTGTGACTGTGCACTTTTGGAAGTGTCATCACATATCCTCCTCAGTTAATTAGGCAACTAGGAGACCCTGTGTTCAAGGTGCACACCTGATAGAGCTAAGAATTATGGGAAATGTCTGTGGAAGTTTCACTGAAAGCAGCTGCAAATCCCATCCTCTGCTCGACCACGTAGAAACGTGATACTGTGTAACATCCCAGAACCTTAAGACAGCGTTTCTCAAACTTGAATTGTTAGTGGACCAACATCATGACTCAACTCAAAACATCAGAGCGTCTTACAACAGCAATGGCAATCTTCAGGGCCAGTGGATTGCCACAGTGCCATGGGTGACATGCTTATCCTAAGCTCCACTATCCATAAAAGGCATTGAGTTTAACAGAATTACATTAAACAAATATTTCCTATGTGCCAAACCTCATCCATTAAAAGTAACCATAACTAACAGAGCATTTCTTTTGGGGAACTTAGAGTCTGAAGTAGATAAATTTTAAAAATATAATATGTCATCAGGGGATATCAGAGCTATATTTTGCCATAATAAAACAGCATAACAAAGCACTTCAATACTGAGTGCCTCAAAAATAACAAGCATGTATTTCCTCCATGTCTGTGGTCATTTATTCAAGGCTTGGCTATTCAGCTCTTCTAGTCTCTGCTGAATTTGCTCATCTAGCCAAACGTCAGCCAGCTGTGGGCTGGCCTAGAATGCTGTGGGTCAGACCCCTGTCACAAAGCTCACCCTCCAGCACACGTTCGTGGAAACTGTAGGACGGTAACATTCAAATAGGAATGAGCACAAGCATTTTCAAGGGTCTGCCTGAATCATACCTGCTAACAAGCCATGGGCAAAGTCAGTCATATGGCCACCCCCAGCATGTCAGTGAGGGGTTACAAAGTCAACATGGCAAAAGGTGGAGACACAGGACAGGATGACAAACAGAGGGTGTCCCTTCAGTGCACCACAGCTATGGAGAAACACAGCTTCTCCATAGACAAGTAAGGGTAAGGGGATACAGAGAATAAAGGCACCACGGAAGGGGTCATATCATGTGACATTTGAGCAGAGACTTAGTTCAGTGAGAAAGACAGTCATGTGGATAGTTTGGAAAAGAGAATTCTAGATAGAGAAGAGAAAAGGAACTCCAAAGGCCCTGAAACATTTTAAACTTAATGTGACTGAGAAAGGTGAGGAAGAGAGATGACGGGAAGAGAGAAGAAAGCTGGAGAAGAGAGAAAGGAAAAGAATGAGAGGAGATTATGCCAAAGGGGAAAAAGGACAGGGCTCTGGGCCATGGCACGGACATTGACTATAATTGTGAGTGAGAACAGGAAGCCACCAGAAAATCTGGAGCTGAAAAAAATCAGGATATAACTTGGAACGACAGAATTGAACTTATTTTAAAGTTTCTCTCTGATTCCTGTGCATGCAGGGAGCCAAGGCCAGCCAGAGATGAGGGGACCATCGTCTCAATACAGCAGCAGCAACAAGGTGCACAGGTCATGAATATAGAGTGAAGGTGGCGAGATGGGATGCTGGGTATTTCTAAGGTACTGCCGACAGGATTTGCTAAAACTTCAACTTGGGACACTGGTTCACATCACACACACAGCCCCCATATATACGCTCGATTACTCATTAAAATATGTTCATAGTTAAAACCAAAAGTTCTCTTCCCATACACCCAGAAGCTGGTATGTGAGAACCACCCCTTCAAGAACACTGTCTTGCCTCTGGAATAAAAACATTTACATTAGTCACCCAGGTGAAAACTAAGATAATTTAAATGGTCAAGGACATTTGGATGAAAAGGTCACAGACTCTTACATTTTCCTGGTAATTCAAAATGTAAACGCAAAGTAAATGACGTTTATTTTACTAGGACCTTGCAAAAGGAAAGTTCTCTGTTCCTACTTAGTGAAAAAACAAATGCTCTCTATGTCTTGATGATTTCCCCATTAGCACAAAAATTCTGGCATTGATTCCTCACATCAGGGAATTTTTCTCAAAGTGTTTAATAATCTAGGTTCTATTTTCTTGGTTTATTATGTTCATAACTTGTGAAGCTGCCTGGGAGTTCTTTCTCATAGGAATCAAGGCACACACACACATCTCAAAATTAAAAGCGCCTACCACTGTCAGGAAAGGTGCTACGTAAATGTGAAAAGAACAGAGTACTGTCCCTCCCCCTAAAAATTACAAGAATCTAAGTATGTTTTATTCTTGCTGTCATTTTATTTTATTAAAATGAAAAGTAGTTTTCACAGATATTAAATTTTCATTTTGCCCCTGAAAAAAAGTGAAAATTTCTTCAAAAATTAAAAATTTCTACAGCAGCACCTTCATAAAAATGTATGCTCTTGCCCTCCAGGTTGCCTCCTGACTTGTTTAAAATGAAAAGCTGTTTGTAATCATTGTTGGAAATACACACATCAGGAAAAATTAATCATGCAAATATTTTCAAAGCAGGAACAGTGACGGTGGGGCGCTCCACCGTGTGCTGGGCGCACCACACGTAAAGAAATGCTGGGCGAGGGTTCCGCAGGGCGGCTCCCTCGAACAAAGCCAGCATCGAGGCCCCGTCTCAGGCACTGACGATGCCGTCAGAAACATCCAGGACGAGCTCCTGAAGGAATGAAGTTTGGACAGTCATATGGCTGAATATTTTCAGAGGTAAAGTCATTTTCATTAAACATCTGCAAGTGGTACAGTGTAGGTACAATTTAGAAATTAGACCTGGAGTTTGTGCGTGTGTATGTGTAGTGTGGCTATTTGCTCCGATGATGTTCTTCTGGTCTCTATCTAAGGAATTTATTATGAGGCCTCAGATTTATTTTGCTTTATCGTTTGCAAAGGAGAAGGAATAATTTTTATTTATTTTAAGTCATTTTAATGTTAATGGGAAGTCTAATTTAAAATAAAATGTAATCGTGTTTACATTGCAGGAGACATTACATTACATTACAAAATTCCAGTTTGTTTGCCCCAGCAAACATTACATTCCAGTTTGCTGGCCCCATCAGAAAAAAAGAAGGAGAGTTTTATCAAGGGCACAGGGAAGGACTTTGGTGAGTCCTGCTATGGCTCTGTGTGTGACCTGGAGCATGACGCTGCTTCTTCAGGGTGCTGGATGGAAGAGCTGGATGTGAAATCTGCTTAAGATCAAACCAGTCCCTGTGTGCACCTCTGCCTACAGATCTCTCCCTCCTTCTGCTTACAGAGGATGGAAGGAGGAAGAAAGCAACTTAGTGTGATAAGAAATTAAAGGTTCCTGATAAAAATGATTACATAATGTGTGGGGCCCATGGGAGAGGGAAAATGAGGGGCCCTTTGTTCAAAAATGATGAACCATCTCAAGATGGCAACATCAGAGCATTAAGCAAGCTTCCGGCCCTGGCTACACAAAACAGTAACACTCATGAAGTTAGTCTTGATCCCTAATGTAAAAAACTGTAGTCCTCAAAGCAAGAATTTCATGGCACCATTTTTAAATCCACACCTGAGGATATGTTTATTGATTTTGGGTGGTGAACAGAGAGAGAGAGATGAGACAGAAAAATATCAATAGGTGGCCTCCCGGGCATCGAACTCACAACCTAGGTATGTGCCCTGATCAGAGACTGGACCTGCAACCTTTCCGTGTGTGGGACAACACTCCAACCAGCTGAGCCACCTAGCTAGGGCTATGGCACATTTTTGGTACTCAGGCCAAAATACTAGTGGGACATCTCCTGTCTTTATAGAGGGAACTGAAGGGGCTCATTTATTTAGGTGAGTTCAAGAAATATATTTAACAAGCCTTTCTGAATTGGGTCTTTTGAGAGCTATATAATTTTTGTTTTATTCTGTAGTTTCCCCTTTAAAATAGCCCTCTTAGAATAAGACTAAAGTCAACACTAGATTTTCTAAACATTCAAAGTTTTCTGCATCATATTTTTAAAAACTTTCTAGGCCACAAACACCTGCTACTTCATTTAACAGCCTCAGCTGTAGTTTGGGTCATGACAGCATCAATGTCATGCCTAAGGGAACCGTGCCAAGACCCTCCCTCGCTTCCCTCTGACCCTGGATTTCCTTATGTTCAATAATTACATTTATATTCATGTTTGTTCTCATATATAACATGTACTATATATATTATATTTTAAGGCAGCTGTCCCAAAGAAGGCACAAGAAATTACCAGAAACAAACAATAAAATTTAATTCCTCAAATAGGTAACTAGAATGGAAATAGGCAAAAAAAAAAAAAAGGTATTTCAGGTGTGGGCTTTTTGTTGTTATTATTTGGTTAAACATTCATTTTTTTCTGATTTCTTTTTAGCAATGGTCTATGATGATTTCTTGAGCATCCAAGCCACTAAACACAAGCATACGGCATATTCCAACAACTACAGTGATCACTGCTGACAGTGATCAGGCTTTCTTGATGTGATGATGTCTACCAATTTTTGAGGAAGGGGAGAAAAAGATATTTTGTTCTTTTGTGATAACTCAATAGTAAAAAGTAATAAGACAGTTTCTTAGTCAGGCGGCCCCTTCACACATACACCCAGCTTCTCGGAAACACCAACATCCTCACCTACACCAAGGTAATGAGGGTCCCTTAGATGCTTTTCTCATCCTCCTGCTTGATACTCAGAGTATCTTCAAGACTGACCACAGGAACCAAGTTGTGCTATTTGCACCCATATAAAAATATGCATGAAGGGGAGGGAAGAAACCGCATGATTTTGCACTTGCCCTTGCCTCTGGTGACCTTCTGATTGTGGTGTCCAGTGGATTCTCCACAGTCAACTCTCCATTATCTACACTGCCAGTCCTCCCGTGCAAATCTTGCTTTAATGTTCTGCTGGAATAATTAAGCTGGATCTGCCAACGCAATTAACTATCTTTTGTTTATTTTTGCCTCCTCTTGAAGCCTGCCACCTCAGCAGGAGGACATCAGACTTCAACACTCAATTACCTTCTCCACCCAGGAGAGATATGGGAAGTAAATAGAGTTAAGTCAGTGGAGCAAAATTGAGTTTCATTTATGAACTCTCAGTCAACTATAGTTTCTGGCATAGAATGGGGTGTAGGGAACCATGCCGTGTAAGGAGTACAGTGCAGAGGTACACAACTTTCAGCTTTCCAACCTACGTCACTGCATCACGGAGGCTGTTGTACAGGCCCAGCTCCTGCCAAGAGGACACTAGTGACCCCAGAAATGACAGGCAACAAAAGAAAAGTGCCAATATCTGTGATTCTGTTAATTCCACAAGCATCACTGACAGTGTTAAAGAGAAAACCACAGGCCCCAAATGGTGTCACTCATGCTAAAAGCCCATGATACCAAATCTAGATTTAATGCCCACCCAATCTATTTGCAGTTTCAGCCTTTCCCAGATATGTAATCTTAATGAACCAGTCTGGAATTTTCTGGTTGAAAACAATGAAGTACTCTCTCATGCAGGCCATCTCCATCCCCCATAGAAATTAAAGGCAAACTGTATGATAAAAAAACTTCTCACTCTCTTTATCAACCCCCTAAAAAAGATGTCCTAGCCCGAAAATAACTCTTTCTCCTGCCCCATCCTTCTTCCTACAAAAACCTTTCCATTTTGTTCAACCCCTCAGAGGGCCCTTCGAGTTGTTGGATGGGATGCTCCCTGATTCATGAATCACTTAATAAAGCCAATCAGATCTTCAGGTTTACTCGGTTGAATTTTGGTTTTGAACGTCAGAAGTGTCCAGGACACTGTACAAAAATTTCATTGCATCTGATTTTCACTTGCATTAAACTTGTAGATGATTTCTTTTTTATAAAGACCACTTATTTCAGCTTTGTAACTCTTCGTAAGATACAGGACTGAGTGGAGAAGACTGGAAGCCAAAGGGCATCAGAAGAAGCAGTCTCAGCCGGCAGCCTGGGTGTCCACCTTCCTGTGTGTCAGCACCACAGAAGCAGCTCCTGCTGGTTAGACTACAGAAGGTAGAGGGCGATGGGCCCTTTCTGCAGTGATTGCTCAGAAGTTTGGAACTTCAGTTTCTATTGCTGATTCAAAGGGTTACGAATTCCCAGAACATCAGAAAAGTTCTTACGATTGAGGACATCTGTGATGTCAAATGCACATTCTTAAAAGGCGCGATCTTTTTAAGATCAGCCTTGGTGCCACTGCCCTCCAATTAGCTGGAGAATCCCCAAGTCCACAGATCCACATTGTCTGTCAGAGCTCTGACCCAGGAGGAAAACTGACGGAGCCCTGTTACAAAGGCCGGACTTTCTTCTGACCAATCCACCTGGGAACACCAGCTATCCATTTGTATTTTGATTTATTATTAACTAAATTAATAACTGATTTCTGAAAGCTTTGCTGTCTAGAGGGGAATGTCAAATTAGCCCTGAGGAAGGCAGATCACATCACAAAAGAAAATGTCATTTAGCCCAAAATGGTACACCCATTGCCTTGTTCCTCCCCTACACCATTACTTATGAGACAATACACTTTTCAAACTTGCTAAAAATGCAGAGACAATGCAAATCATCCAAACTGGACCCTTCAACTGCCGAGCTGAACTTTTGTACAGGCAATGATTCAGACTTCTGAAAAGTTCAGGTTTCTCTCTAATTAACTGTCTACAGAGGAAAGAGAAGATTTAATACTTTCCTTTGCCAATTCACAATCACCAGGGGTAGGGCCATAGCTCCTGGTATCACCAGAATCTGCACACCTTGATAGAATATTTTTGGTCTTCCATATGACAATGACTTGAAACACATAATCAGCATCTCCTGGTGGGGAGTGAGGCAGAGAAAGAAGGAAGCAAAAAAGCCTGGCAATTACTGTGCGATTCTCAAATCTGCCTGTGATTTGTGAGACACATCAAAAGGTGTGTGGCAAGATCAATCTGTGGGGATCCCTGTGATAAAGGAATAATGAGTTGACAAAGACCAGTGTTCAGTTGGGTCCAAGCCCAATAAGATTACTGTTCAGTATCATCAATATTGTCTCTGTTTGGAACTGACACTATCAGACTGGAATCAATTGTATTTTCCACAATACTGTCACACATGATTTTTAACTTTGGCTCACAACTCTGTAGAGGTGCTTGCAGATGTTGGCAGATTTTTGCTAAGTTATGGGATGTCATTATCAAGTAGGAGTTGCACCCCACTGTAATTTGTCTTTGGCAGTGTTTCTCTCAGGTCTGTATACTGAGGAGACAAGACAAAGAGTGAGAAAAGGAGATGAGAGATTAGCAAAAGGGTTTTTTCTGTCTAACACCCCAGCCCCCACCTCACCTTTTGTTTTGTTTCGTCTTCATTGTAATGACTACACACCGTATGTAAATGGTAGGCTAGTTTTTAGCTTCAACTTAATTTAAGTTGAGGATCAAAGAGTTTTAGTGAACAAAGAAGGTTGTTCTGTGAAGCAACATAATGATAAAATTTTGTTTCACCGTCAAAAGGCAGAGGGTACATATGGATGGCTCTGTGTAGAATATATTAGAAGTTGCTCAAGGACTTGGAAAATATACTTAGCAATCTGATTTTTAAACAATCCCTGCAGTCTCCTCCAGTATGTTGTATAAGTCATTATTCCCACCACAGAAGGCGATCGCCATCATGTGTCATGAGATCTGTAGGTACCCTTGGCCATGGCCATGGCCATGTGGGCATCCTAGACTTCAGACACCAGCTGACTGACCTCGTCATCCAGAAACACTTGTGGTTCCTGGCTACATTGCGAAGTGGAAAACGTGCAAAAAGGAACAGGGGCTGGATTTGCAGTGCTGAATTCCTCAACTTAAAAGGTTTATATTTTTACCTAATAAACTCAGATCTTTAAACCCAATTAAATGTCAATAATCCTGTTCCCACCAAGCCTAATCATAGTCACTATAGGGTCTCTCTCCCAAGACCAAGATGACACCAATGTTGTGGAATCGTATGCAAAGCAGACATTTACTGTGGCCTCTCTGGTCTCTGGTTACACCTGAAATGGCTTTTGACTGAATCCATACGGTCCCTGAGAGGCAAGGCTGTGCTACCTTCTTAGGCAGCAGCATCTTTGTGGAGCTTGAAAACCTGGGCACCTGTGGTGTAGCTCCCTTAGGTGGATCACGCAGTCATCTCGACCTGATTCCCGCTTGCACCCCAAGGCACTCTGAAGCAGTAGGAGCACCAGTTCCAAGGCACCCCAAACCATCACAGAGAACCTCTTCCTCCTTTTCAGACTCACTGCAACAATCATTCCCGTCGCCTCCAAGGTTCTCACTTCTCTCCCTTGTCCTCCTGGGGTAACCCTTTCAAAGAGTTCAGCTTAGAAAACAAATCGTAAAAGAAAACCGTCTTTAAGTTATTTTGATTTTGACACTCTTACAAAGGCCAGATTAATATCTCAAAATGGGATTGGAAAAATAAGAACAAATCACGAATTAAAATCTTAATAAATTATTCTGTCATACCTGTAGCTAGGTAACCTTGAAAGGAGTTCCACCACAATCCCAGATCTAATAAAACTAGGAAACAAATACTTGTGAGGATCAAAGGAGGGCAGAAATATGAAAATGATTTTATTGATGCTAACATCTTAGTGGTAGCAGTTATTTTCCATTATTTAATATTCCTTGCAAAGAAAATAGCAGTTCACAGCTGAAAGATGGGAAAGCAGAGTCCAGTCTCCCATCTACTTAATTTCTGAGGTGGTTTGCATCTGGCCTGAATAGACTGCGTGGCGGGCTCCTTGCTGTTGGAAACCCTGGAGACTTTGCAAAGCCGTCGTGTTCAGCTCTCTTCTGGCAGAATAGGAAATGCCAGTTGCTCCATTAGACAAACTCGCAGACATGCACGGTCATTCTCAGGGGGTCCTGACATCAGTTTGGCCTTAAATATTAGGAGTATCTAGGGAAGTGGTGGGGTGGAGTGGGAATGTCAATGTGCATATTTGGTTTGAATTTCTGCACATGCAGCACTGAAGTTTTCAGTGTCCCTAAAGGGTATTTAAATAAATGCCAGTGTTGGGGCTGGCCTTATATATAAGTGGATCAAGCCTCTGCTTATTTGGTTTCAACATAGCAAAGCATCCCTCACTGAAAATAGAACTCCTATGAAGTACTGCTACAGCCATGGAAGTAATTCCTTAAGGAAATGCTTAATTTAACTTGAAGCAGATATTGCTTGACATCCTATAGATAGACTGAAGCAAGTTTACCTGACCATCACACAGCAGGATTTTGTGATTTGAGGGTCCAGGACAGAGGAGGAGTACATTATCATGCAAAAGGGAGAGGAAGTTGAAGCACAGATGAGGAGGGGGTGTTGTGGGTGCTGAGTGAAGCAGGTGGAACACCAGACCCTGAGCATCTAGTCCTCGGGTGGTCCTGAGCATCTAGGGTGGAGAGCAAAAGAGAGAGAAGTGCAACAGAGGACAGAAAAGGAAAGTAAAAACATTGGCTTCCGCCACAAATGCTTGCTAGGGCCTTTCCCCATTCTCATTCAATTCAACAAAAATTGAGCATAAGTATCATTGACATATATTTCTATTCATAAAAGTATGACAAATGTGACCTGAAATAGCTATGCAAACAGAAGAAACTGCATACCTGATCTGTAGCTCAGATCCACCGTTAATTACCTATATGTTTACATCATTCACATTTTCTGAGTCTCAGTTTCTTTATCTAGAATTGAAAATAATATTATCTGTTAGGATAGAGAGAGCAGATCTAAGTACGTACCTAAGAGGTCCAACTACATCTCCCACTGATAATATGCAGGGGGCAAAAAACACAACAGACTCTTCTCCACTGTTCTTCTGGAAATGACATATAGAAAATGAGTTAACAAAGGGTGGTACACACACTAAACCAAGCCCAGGCTCACTGCTTGGTCTGTCTCCTGTTTAGGGTCCAAAGTGGAAATTACATTTTAGGAACTTCAATTGCCTGTCTAACATGTTTCCATGGTCTTCACTTTTTTTTCTTTCACAAATTCCATTTATGATCAGATGTGATGAAAACCCCAAGGATAATACACATGGACTAACATTAACTTTGCACCCTTTTCTGCTTCTCCAAGTTATATCTACAGTGAAACTAATGATTGGAATTAGGATTATTCAGTGGATCACCTAGTCATCTGCTGGCATGGTAGGCTACCCAGTTACAGAGTAGTTCTTAAACTACAAGATTCATAAAAATCACCTTTTTTTAAAATGCAGATGTTTCATGAGGCAATTCAAGCTGCAAGATTTTATTTCCTCCTATGTATTTTCCAGAAAATATTCTAGGATTAAGAACTATTTCCTCTTTACTTTTATGTTGTTGCATTTAATTTTATCATTTTCTATTCAATATACAAAATGTCATAACATGAGTAGATATAATTTGTGTCATTTTATGAGGATAAATGACAAAGTATCATTATAGAACTTTTTCTGAAGTATTTTAGCCTTACTGTTACCCCAAACCCCAGCTTTACCACTCCATATGCACATTATGATAGAACACAGATTTATATGTCATATATTTATTTTATGCACAAATAAAGTCACAATAATTATTAACATGTTTATTTATATGCATTTTTACACTTCCCCAAATAACAAAAAGGAATTGAATTTTGTTAGATATTTTGCATACATCAGCAGACAGTTTGTTCCCCAGTTTTGTTTGTCTGCCATAGCTGGCCTCACTGAATATTGCTATAAGTGAAAAAAGAAAAGAAGAGAGAGGAGAGGAGAGGAGAGAAAAGGAGAGGAGAGGAGAGGAGAGGAAACTAACTAATATAAGATAAGGTGGTATATTTATTTCTTAGCTCGTGATTCTACTTAATTGGATGATCCTCTGTCAACTCATTTCTCCAAATCTCCTTGGATCTGAAATGACACTATTCAGCTTAAAGATTTCTTGTTAGGTCACATCTGTCCTATATGGTGTTAGCTGCCAAGATTGAAGTTAAAAGATTGTGGTGTTTCTCATAAGTAACAGCCCTGTGCTTTATTTTAGAAAGAGGGAGGATAAAAGAATGGTTAAGGTGCATACAGCTCAACACCAGGAAGACAATCCAATTAAAAAATGAGCAAAGGTCCTGAAGAGACATTTCTCCAGGGAAGACGTAGAGAGAGCCCATAGACATATGAAAGAATGCTCAACATCACCAGCCTTCAGAGAGATGTGAATTAAAACCACAAGATATCACCTCACACCAGTCAAATTGGCCATCATTAACAAATCAACAAACAACAAGTGCTGGTGAGGATGTGGAGAAAAGGGAACTCTAGTGCACTGTTGGTAGGAATGCAGATTGGTGGCACCACTGTGGAAAACAGTATGGAACTTCGTCAGAAAACTAAAAATGGCACTGCCTTTTGGCCCAGTAATATCATTGTTGGGATTCTACCCTAAGGATTCTGAAACCAATTCAACCTATGCACCCCAATATGCATAGCAACACAATTTACAATAGCCAAGTGCTAGAAGCTACCTAAGTGCCCATCAGTAAATGAGTGGGTCAAAAAACTGTGGTACAGTTACACGGTGGAGTACTATGCAGCAGAAAGAAAGAAGGAGCTCTTACCCTTCCCAATAGCATGGGTGGAACTAGAGAGGATTGTGCGAAGTGAAATACGCCAAGCAAGAAAAGACAAATACCATATGATTTTACCTATAAGTGAAACTTAATGAACAAAACAAACAAATGAGCAAAACAAAACCAGAGATAAGGAAATAAGGAACAAACTGACAGTAACCACAGAAAAGGGAGAAGGGAAGAGGGGGATAATGGGGAAAATAAGAAAAAGGGTCAAGTCAAGGAACATGTATAAAGGACCCATGGACATGGACAACATGGTGGGGATGAACTAAGGGAATGGGGGTGGGCCGGGAAGGGGAGGGCAATGGGGAAAAAATGGGACAACTGTAATTGAACAACAATAAAAAATAAAGAAAGAAAGGAAAAGAGAAAACAAGATGGTGGTTTTAGAGACAGGCAGCTCCTTGGAAACCATCACCTTGTCATTTGTTAGCTACAATACCTCTCTTTACCTTAATGCCCTTATTTATAAAATGAAGATGATAATAGCACATGTCTCACAGGAATTCTATAAAAATTAAGAGAATTAATACATGCAAAGCACTCAGAACAGTGTCTGGGACATGGAGAGCAACAATTAATGTTAGTTATTTTATGAGAAAATATAGGTGCTGTGTTAGGAAATTAAATACTTTATATATGGTGAATCTTCATTATGGTTATTAAATGTTATTATTTATTAAAATGCTACATTAGGCTTTAAAATTAAAACCACTAACAAATTACACTTAAATAATTTAGAACCTAATAAAATAGAAAAAGATTTCTAGGAGGAATATAACCAAACTTTTTTCTAACTCTACAGAAAGAATATTGAGTTGCTTCAGTTAATGTGGAGGCAGAATAATAATGGTTAGAAGAAGGGAGAAGTGGGCCCAGAACCACAGACTGAGAGGGATTTTGACCATGAGATAAAACGCATCAAAGGGGAAGTCAATACATAAGCATGAGGACAGCCTTTACAGAATATAATGTCACATAATAAGGAATGCAAGATGGTAACTCAAGACCCACGTAGAGTGAGATAAGAAAAGTGAGGTAATGATGATATAGTCATAATTTTAGCTATACGAACCTTCAGAGAGATTGCTGAGAAGAAAATGGGGGGTGAGATTTCATCTTAGACCTGGGGTATGAGCTTGTACTCGTGACACTGGATGGAAATCTGACAAGAATGGTCAAAATCTCATGATGTCAAGGCAGACACTCAGTCCTAGAGAAGAACAGAGATCCAGTCATGAGAATTAGAGCAGAAGTTGGTGGCTAGTTCCTAAACCAGTGATATGCTTAGATGTTTAACTGGCTCTCCAAGGGAAAGACTTGATTGAGATTTAGAGTTTGCCAATCAATTTCTACAGTGTAAATACTCCCAACAGGATGGTTTCAAGCTACCTATGTGGTATCCACCCGCCTGCAAAATTCCTAAAACATTAACAAGTGGCTGTCATGAGCTAGTGCAGGTCAGCTCTAGCACACAATGACAGCCTGGTTTTCAGATCTGAGGGGAAAGATTAAAGACAAATAAGGAGTCATAAAATTGATCCCCAAGTGGTGAGGTATACCTTCTTCATTCCTTTTGCCAAACATCAGGTGTGACCCTGAGAGACTGGGCAAGGCTGAGCTTTCGAGTGGCATAATTGGGTATCCCCCGGAAAAGAAGAGAATTTAGTTAGCATGATGCAAGCTGGGCCAAACACACTACAGCGCCCTCACACTGCTTTCTCTGCATGGCCTGAATCAGAAACAGCGAAACTATGTCATCCTGAGCCACCAACCCTGGCTGACCAGCCACTGCAGGCTCAACACAGAAAGTTCGGACCCAGCAGGACAGACTCACCAATAAGTACTTCTGTGACAGAGACAGTGAATTGGTAAAATGCTTCTAGGAAAGAATGATTCTTTCATTTCACTTCTCATAAATTATTCTCCTTTTTGTCAGAGTGAAGTATAAAAACAGTTGATGGCAATAACAACATTAACAGTTAGCATTACTTGAGTATGCTACGTACCTGGCATTGTGGAAGGGCCCTTTACTTTGTGGTCTCATTAATCCAGATCAAGGTGGGTTTCAAACATGATTCCCTGACACCCAGGGCTCCATGGACAGGCCTGAAGATGGCCGGCAAAGCCAGGGCCCGGGGCTCTGCTTTCTCTCCCGCACTTCAGCAGAGCAGTTCCACTTACATATGTTTAGGTACTGAAGTTTCACGGAAGATTCGTTTTCAAAAAGGGACTATGCTGAGAAATTTTGAAGAATTTGAAAAATGACACAATCTTAAAATATTTTCAATTGTTATATGCTTTTCTTGTTATAAAAATATTAAAAATCTATCTGAGGTAGCCCTGGCCAAGTAGATCAGTTGGCTAGAATGTTGTCCCAACACACCACGGTTGCAGGTTTGATCTCTGGTCAGGACACTTACAAGAAGCGACCAATGAAGGCACAACTAACTGGAACAACAAATCACTGTTCCTCTCTCTCTCTCTCTGAAATCAATAAATTTAAAAAAAATTAAATCTGTCTAAAGTAAAGGACAAATAAAACCGCCTCCCTAACATAAGTACTGTTAACTTTTTGTTGTGTACCCTTTCAGAAAATTTTTAATGCACACATATTAAAGTAGGTTTTATTTTCTGCTTTTAACAATTGAGGAAATTTATATTTACCCAGAGAGAGAAGTATTTACCCATATTTAACACAAATAAGCAGGAATCCTGACTCAAATCTATCTCCTATGTTCCTATCAGGAAAAAAATGGGCATTTACTTCTCATTCCCTTACACAAAGACTGTGTAAGTTGGTCCCTTTGTCTTTCTGTGCAATGCAGTGGTGCAGCTAATGACGGCATTCACATCTGCCTAGTCTGTCACTTATACCTGAGTCAACTGTCCCCCAGAGAAGGAGGCCCTACACTAAATTCTATAACATATAATAATAAAGACATACTCGTGGGAAGTGGTTGATCAGATAGATGGTTTATACCTGGCCCCATGAGTTCATATAGTTATTAAATGTTATCTCTTCCTTAGGCCAGGCTTTTATCATTAAGCATTAAAACCATTTAAAAGAGATAAAGATTATTATAAACTTTGAAATATTGCAAGAGCAAATACATGCCAGCTTCTCAATTTCAGAGTCAAAGAATATTAAAATTAGATTAAAAATATACAATTAGCCTAATACATTTTAAATTTGGACTAATTGTTTGAAATTCAAAAGAACCCCAGGATATTTTCCACTTGAAACGCAGAAATAAAAAATTCATACTAAACAGGCAGAGTTTGCCCTCAAGGTTGAAAACATTAATCATCATGCATCTTACTGTTAACTGTAAAAAATCATTTTTCTTCTGATGTAAAGAGAATTATTTAGTGGGTGTTTTTAACTTCTCCACTTTCTCAAGCAGAGGCAGTGACATGGGGTCGGGTTCCGGATCCTCTGCCCCTAAGTGTCTACCTTCTCTGTGAGGAGCTGCCTTTGATATACGAGGGCGCTCCCGGCCTGAGACTAATACGCAAAGCCCAGGAAGAAATGAGAGTCTGCTAGGAATATAATTGAGATTTAGTTACTAAATTCGGGAAAGGATTAAACAATCTTTCCACAAAGGTACACACTAATCTCCAGTAAAACATAAATGAGGTGGCAGGTGAACCAATAGGATAAGCCTTCACAGGACTTTGCAAGTTTTCTGAGAATCTTTCTACTGTATTCAAAAGACCAGCTAGCTAGCTAGAAGGAACCACTTTAAAAGAAAAAGTTGACTTTCCATAGGATGTGCAAGAATAGTTAACATCAGGAAGGAAATGAAATAAATACATTTTATACTCTATTAGTACAGTTCTCTCACAGAGCCAAACCTTTCCAACTACCTGACTGGCCTATAATTATGTTTGAGGTCTTCAGTACTGAAATCTCCTTAGGTGAGGTCCAACTCAGCTTTCCTGAGACAAAACTATTTTCCATAAGTAATGTTGGAATAAGGCCCTAAAAAATTAATCATCTGTGATTTGGGGGTTGATATTTGACTCACCAGAGATAAGAGAATTTCAGATTCTTTTTAAAATCTGGTTTGGACAACATCCTTGTTCTGTATTACTGTGGATGACATCATTTCCCTGAATTTTAGTAAAATGTTCATTGTTCATTAGCTAAATTCTTTTGTCTTTGAAACTAAAGTATAAAAATTGACTAAAAGCCCTAGCCAGATGGGCGAGGTCCCATGCTCCAGTTCACTGAAGCATGATCCCATACACCAAAAAAGATTGCGGGTTCAATCCCTGGTGAGGGCACATACCTAGTTTGCGGGTTCAATCCTTGGTCAGGACACATATGGGAGGCAACAGATTGATGCTTCTCTCCCTCATAGATGTCTGCCTCTCTCTCTCTCTCTCTCTCTTTCTTCCTCTTTCTCTCTCTCTCTCTCTTCCCCACCCTCCTTCCCAAAGCAACAAACATATCCTTGGGTGAAGATTTAAAAATTTACTAAAAGCAGGTTTTCAGATGAGCCTACTTTCTTTCTCTGCCTAAATAGTTGGACCCATAAAGTTTGGTATAAAAATCCAAGAATTTTAGACAATAAATGTTTAAAATGACTGTCATTCATCCTCTAATCCATTCTTCTCTAGTGACCCCAAAATGGAACTGTATGAAAAAAATAAGGCAGGAACTTTTTACTTATAATTATTGTAAGAGATATACCTCATACTAGTAATGATGACTTTCTACAACATTAGCCCAATCTCTGGACAGATGCTACCTTCTGAATGAATCCTCGTATCTTCAGTGCAATAGGTTTGTCATTACTATACTTTGAGCACTGCACTGCATGATCAGAGATTATAGCAACACGTTCATTTTTTTAGCCAAATACTAAAATGCTCACTTTAGAAATGTGGCTAATATGGAGGCTAATTTTAATATAATATCAAGATTCTTTCTTTCATATATGTATTTATTTAATTTTTTATTTACTTTTAGAGACAGGGAGAGAAACATTGATTATGAGAGAAACATAATGCACACATTGTGCATTATGTGGACTCTCACCCACCCCAGCTGAGGACCTAGCCAACAATCCAGGCATGTGCCTTGACCAAGAATCAGACCAGCAACTTTTTGCCTCGTGGGACAACATCTAACCCACTCAGCCACACCAGTCAGGGCTCATATATTTTTTGAAAGTAAAATATATTGAGTCATTTACTTATTTCTTGTTAGGTCCTGTACTACCTATGGAAATACACTATACAAAGACTGCTAATAATACCACTCTCATAATTAAATAAAATACTACATTTCGTTAAAGGCTAGAAAAATTATAAATTTATTTTTCCTTCATGAGAAGAAAAATAATCTCAGATGGAAGGCTGAAAACTAAGGAAAGATTAAAAACCAATACAACATAAATAGGAGTAAAACTAATAAATACTGACAGCACACAAATAACTACATTTTGTTGATTATATATATTCTAAAAAAGGAAGAGTTAAATGAAAATAAAGTATTCGGAAAAAAATAAGAGCATCAGTTTTTATTAGTCACATGCAAGTCACGGATTCCTGCTGTGATAGCTAATATAATCATCAAAAGGACAGCAAATGAATGCGTAACTTCCATGCTAACGGAATCAGATGAAAATCATAAAAAGTTATTTCTCAAAAACAGAAAATAAAAGTAAAAACAGCAAGGAGAAAAAGGGACACAGAACCAATGGCACAAATAGAAACCATTTGAAACCATAGTAAATTTAAGCCAAGTATTAACTATAACATTAACTATAAATGAACTTAATGCTTCAATTAAAGACAAAGATTGTCAGAAGATAACTTAATAAAATCCAATGAAATCCTGTTTTCAAGATATACTAGATTATATCAATGTTGTGCAAACCATTCTCATTATATTAACAATGGTTTCTGGACAGACCCTGTTATATATCTAAAATCTAAGAATTCAAAACTTAAAAAATAAAAGAACAAAGAACTAAAGCTAGTGTAACCACGTTACTATCATATGAGTAGATTTTAAGGCAAAAAGCTGCATTAGAAGTAAAGAGATACACTACAATAATGAGGTATAATTCAAAGGAAAAATATAACAATTATAAATGAGTATGTACTTAGCATAGCCTGAGACATATAAAATAAAAATTGACAGAGCTAAAGAAATAGAAAATCATAATGAGTCTTCACAATAGATAAAACACAGAGATAAAATCAGCAATTATATAGAAATACTTAAGAATATGATAAAAAAGAAACATAATTAAAATATATAAAGTACCATGGCCATCATTTTAGAATACACATTCCTTTCAAGAAAGTATGAAAATTTCCCCAACTAACCATATCTTGGTCCATAATGCAATTTTAACAAATTTTAACAAACTTCAAAAAAATTAAATCATAAAGAATATGAGCTCTGGTCTTAATACAAATAATGTACAAAACAGTAAAAAAAAGAAGAAGAAAGAATAAAGAAAACCCAGAGAAAACCTGTATATGCTTGAAAAATAAGCAATATCCTTAGATAAAAATAAAATAGATAAAAATAAAAATTAGAAAATATTTTGAACTAAATGACAATGAAGCTATGATCTATCAAAACTTATGCTGATAAAACTATTTGGAAATGGAATTTATAGCTTTAAATACATATGTTAGAAAAGATGAAAAACTGAAACTCAATGAAGTAAGTAAGCATCTATCATTTAAAATTAGAAAGGAACAGAAATTTAATCCAAAGGGAATAGATGAAAGTAGATGAAGAAGAGAAAAGAAACTGTAAATTAAATAAGCACAAAATAGAGAACATAAACAAAATAAAATGTTTTTATTGTATTTTTTATTACCATATCGTCCTTTTACTCTCAGCCTCTCTGCCCTTCAGTCACCGCACTGTTGTCCATGTCCGTGAGCCCTTTATATTTTTTGTTTGATCCTTCCATCCTCAACCTATGTTCCTCCATCCCCAATCTGTACCCCAGAGCTGCCAGCCTGCTGTCTCTGTTTTTAAAAGATTATAAAGTAAACCCTTATACAACTGATAAATTTGAGAATGGTAGTCATAATTAACCATATCAATATCAAAAAGGGACATCTCCATAGATGCTACACAATTAATGATGTTATGCCAATAAATGGAAAATTTAGATCAGAATATCTAAATTATCTTAACAAAACTGACATATTTAAAAATTTTGAATAGATCACTTGTTAATCACAACCCCACTACTAATAAGAGGATAAAAAGACAAACCACATAGTAGAATTTCTGGAACACATGACTCAGAAAAATGGTTTCTTTATAGAACATAAAAAATTAAAACTCTGACAAATCAATAAAGGAAAGATAGCCACCCACAAAAGATAGACCAATAAATATATAAAAGAGTATTCAAGTTCATTAATAATAAGGGAAAAGGAAATCAAAACCACAATGGGACATCACAAGAATTACTAAAAAGAAACCCTGATAATGGTGAGGAAGTAGAGAAACGAAGACTCTCCAAATCTCCTCAGAGAAATACAAATTGGTATATCCACTTTGAAAAACTGGTGGCCATTACCTTTTGAAGGTGAACAGACATAACCCTCTCAGTAATTCCCCTCATTGATATCTACCAGAAGAGTACACGCTCATGCACACCAGCTTTATGGCAGCATTATTTAAAACAGTTCCAAACTGAAAATACCTAAACAGCCATCCTTCCATGCACTGAAATACTATCTGGTGCCTAAAACATGACGACTCTCACAGAGAAGCTACACACACACACACACATGCGCGCACACGCATACTGCATGATTCTAGCTATATAAATTGAAAAGGCAGACAAAACTAAACTTCCAATTTAGGTGGTAAAATTATAAAGAGGGGCAAAAAAATAAAAAAGACGGTGGTTACTGTGAATGGGAGGGAAGAAGAGGCAGTGATTGAAAAGAGGTTTCTAAAATGCTGTGATCCATATGCCCTGACTTGAATGGTGGCTCCCTGGGCACTTGTGTAAGTTATTGAATTATACAGATATAGATGAGATAGAGATAGAGATAGAGATAGAGATAGAGATAGTCTGGGAAAAGTCTATTATCAATATAACGAGAATGGTTTGCATGGCATTGATGTAATCTGGCAGCCAGGGAGGCTGGACTGGAATGCACATGCATGAACAATGACAACTTCATTGCACTAGTCAATGGGAGTGGTAGACGCTATCAAGTGAGCATGTGCACCCTGTGGTTGTAGAATCAAAATGACTGAGCAAGTAGAGCAACGAATCTGCATTCAGTTTTGCATTAAGCTTGAGCATTCTTCCACAGAAGTCATTCGGATGATTCAGAAGGCAGCAGCTCTGGGCAACTGGTGACTGGCAGCTTCGTCACAACAATGTGCCCACTCATGCATCACGTCTCCTGTAGATTTTTTTGGTGACAAATCAAATTACTCAGGTGACTCAGCTCCCTACAGCCCAGATTTGGTGCCCAGTGACTTCTGGCTTTTCCCAACAGTAAAATCATCTTTGAAAGGGAAGAGATTTCAGACCATCAATAAGAATCAGGAAAATACTATGAGGGAGATGTTGGTGATTGGGAGAACTGAATGAGGTCTCAAGGTGCCTACTTTGAAGGAGACTGAGATGTCATTGTCCTATGTACAATGTTTCTTGTATCTTGAATAAATGTCATACTGTGTAGCTGAATACCTTCTGGACAGATCTCATATACATCCTCACCTGATGGTAGGTTTATTGATTTGAGGGAGAGAGAGGAAGTGGGGGAGAAAGGGCTAGAGAGAGGGGGAGAAAAACATCAGTAGGTTGCCTCCCAAATGCATTCTGGCCAGGGATGAACCCACAACCTAGACATGTACCCTGACTGGGAATCAAACTCAGAAACTTTTGGAGTACAGGATGATATTCTAACTAACTGGGCCATTGGGCCAGGACTATATATGCTATATTTTTAATAGAAGACTAAAAATAAAATATTTTTAAAGTAAAATTAATTTTTACTAACTTGATACTGTTCATGTTATATAGTCTTTCTTATGTTTGCACAACCAGATTGCATTTATAGATAATTTCAGAATATTACAATATTGGACAGCTATAATTAAACTGCCAGTGATACAAAATGCAAAAATTTACCTTGTTTAAGTCCCTTTAGGATCATCTTAATATACATCAATGGTCACTGCACTGCTGATGGCAAGCCACAGAAACATAAGTTTAGTTAATAGAATTTGAGATAAGGGCATTTCCAGTAAGTATCTCAATGCACAATTATAGTGTTCTGTTACCTGGGAAAATAAAGCTTCATTTAGACAATGCAAAAAGCACACTTCACAATGAACCTCAGTAACAAAAGAATTGTCTTTCTCCTAACCTCTTTTCACTGAGATTACAATAACTCACTGGACAATAACTGTGAAGCCGTATTAGTGTATGAACAAATGTGTGCACACATATGCACACACATGGAGAGTGATTTGGGGTTTACATTTATACACATTTTTCAAGGCTACATCTGTTTTTTATCTCTCCCAAAGACTTTTCAAGATTTCTTCTTAGAGTGCATAGGAGCCATATACAGAAAGGTAATGAATACTGTCGTATATACACTATATTATATAATAGGTATTATGGTTCTATGAACTCAGAGATAATGCTACTAAGTGCTTGAGATATTGCAGTCCTAATATTTGAGAGTTAAAGGTAATGGAAATTATGCAAGGCATGAAACTGCCTATATTATTAAGCTTTGGCTATTAGTTTTATACAAACTCTAAAATCTGTCTTCTAAGATTTCTAATTTCTTAGAAATTACCGCATAGTTAAAATGTAAAGTCTTTTTATGGTTTTCTTTCCACTTGGTTTCAAAAGCAAGGGCTCCAAAAATTAATACAGGTTAATCTTTATTTAGCCTATACTTGGGACACTGTCCGTCCACCTTCCAGTATGGGCATAGAGCCTTTTCCCCCACCCACACACAACCTCTTGAAGGAAAAACCAATCTACTCCTAACCTAACTTACCACATTTTTATTATCACAGCTAAAGTTTACCTAGCACTTTCAGCTATCTTGTAAAATTTCAGCAACAGTCAAAATGAAACAGTTCAAAGGCAGGGTGAGCTGACTCACAAAGAGGCCTGCCTCAGAGAACAATAGCAAATGGCATCCTTCTAAGTTCAGAGACGGAGAAAAAATTTGAGCTAAATCCAGATGATTTAAAATTTTCTCATGGAGAGAAAAGTGAATTTCCTCTACCTGTACTGTTCTATTCCTATAATTAAGTCTGACATGGTTCTAATTTAAATACAATAGAAACAAAGAGAGGAAGTTATGCTTGGTATCTTTTACATTTATGTCTTCAAGGTTGTTTGGAAACCTTTTAGGCAGTTTTCCTTTCTCCAAATGTTCTCTTCCGCTGTTTCTTTAACTGGAAGAGTTTGTTTTCATATTTTTTTCACTTTATATACTGTGCATTTCCAAAGTATATATGGTTCTGGGCATGGTATTTGCTTTTCTTTGAGATAGGAATCGCTTTTGGTCATTTACCTTCTTTGAAATTCATTTCTAGTAGCTGCGGAGCTCCAGCTCTGAGTGTTAATAGGCTTCTAACATAGCTGTCATTTCAAGTAATAGGTGCCAAGCTTTCAGCAGCTTATTAACACATTATAACAGCAACCCCTATACTAAACAAACAAATTGCACAGAGGAGGACACAAGCAAAATTAGTGTGGATAAATATATACAGTCTTATGTATACATACATATAGTATATACTTAGGACTCATCAACATGTTTGGTTCCATACATGATTAGCCCAGAATTGGCACTTTGTTTTTTATGAATATTCACAGGGAGAAGGAGTGGATCGGATTTGTATTTGGTCCCAAATGTGAGACGAATACAAACTGGTATAATTACTGAAAGATTTCCATCCTCTCAGCCCAGTGACGCTCTCAAGACCAAAAAATTGCAGACTTGTGGTATGTCATATCACGGAACTGTGTTAACGTGATCTTTCAGCGCCACTTCATGGGGGATGAGGCAGAGGAAGAGAGAGTGGAAACAAGCAAAGAAATACACCAACTGGCAAAACTACTGAGAAAGCAGGAGATGCAAATACGAAATGTGCTTCAAAGAGTCAAAATTTGCATTTGGATAGGAACACCGGACCAAGTCTCTACAAACACAAATATATTCTTCCAGATGCAAGGGCAGACATATGCACAGATAAATGTGAGAATGTATATTCACGCATACTTATATAAATATGTATAAACATACACATACACACATACACATACATATGTATGTATATAGAATACACTATCCTTTACAAGTGTTTATGTATTTAATGGTTGCAGAAAGCTTCTTAGCAGCTTTCTCAAAAATGTATTTCAATAAAGGCTATAAATTACACATTGTAGTAAAGGTTGACCTTTTTGGGGTATAAAAACATCCCAAAGCAATTTATAATCATGTAAAATATTTGGAAGTTATACATATCATAAATTAAACTTTTAAATAGCTGGATAAATTTCTTATGTTACTAAAATTTATAGTAGTAAGGAGGATAACTTGATGTTCTCTGTCTGTCTTACAGAATTTAATATGCACTATTCATTGTTACTCACAATGGCAGGTGGCTTTATTCACTGTCTAATAAGTACCAGTGCTGAGCTAATAACTTTAGGAATTGTCTACATTATCCCAAATGTTCCTACTCTCTCCACACAACTTTCAAGTCTGGGTAAGTAAGAGAAATTCCAAACAAACAAACAAACACACAAAGACACATTTAGTAATAGAATTTAAGTTAATTGAATAATGATTGAGTTTTCCAATGTAAACAATTCTATCCCAATATTATTCTTGTTGGATTAGATATAATTTGATCTCTTAGTTAGAAGGCAAATAATTTTGAGCCTTGTAATAAAAAACAATAATTGATTTGAAGGAACTCTGTCACAGAAAATGTCCGGATCATCTAACTCAAACCCAGGAAGGCCCGTATGAGCCTCTCAGCATTGACCCACCGGATGGCACAATAGAAATAATTCATGACAATTTACAAACCGTATTTTCAGGTGGATGTCACAATATGGATGTAACAAAGTCTCAAATTTTGAGATCTATTTTAAGCTTCTTCCAACTACATTCTTCACATTAGCTTCCACCTAACCCCTGGCTAGCAAAAAACGCTTGTAATGCACTCCTCTTGTTTTTTGAACTATGAGTTGTTTATACCTAAAGAGCCTTTGAAAACTAAAGCTTTCTTTTTCTTTGATATTCTGGAAGCCCACTAGTGAATTATACTCAGCACTACTTCACTGGTTTCTAGAAAGCTAAGATCACGCACGCTATTCACAGCATTACGTAATACGCTCCTGTGCCAAGTATAGGGCCTTGTGCATAAGAACTGCTTCATAAATGTTGAATTAATGAACAAATTAATGAATAAATCTGGGTCTACTCTATATATTCTAATCTGTTTTAGCTCTCACTGCTTAGTCAAATTCAATTTCATTTTCCCATAAATATCTGCGTCTAGTTCCAACAACAATCTACACATTAAGTTAGAGCCAGCAAAAGAAGTGTCCCTCTCAGAACTTCTCCTATTTCTTTGCCAGAGCAAACTGATGCCTACAAAAAATAAATAAGCAGCAGAATCAGAGCCAAGAGTCCTTTTCGTCTGATTTTAGTAAAAACATATTTTTTAATAGAAAAGTATCTGCAATAGCCTCCCAAGAGTTTGGTCAAATCACACCAGAATTTGTTTTCCAATGACAGTTATATGATATACGTGTGAAAATAATGGGCAGTAATTTCAGATTATGAATATTATTTTGGTTGACATTCCCAGCAGCAATCATGATTTTAAGATGGGAGAGCAAAGGTAAATAAATAAGAAAGAGGAAAGGGAAGAAAACAAAACTAAAACAAAAAATTCTGGCTATATATTTTTCCAAAAAGTAGCCAAGCCAGTTTGGAAAGGCCACATAACTAATAAAATAGGAACTCTCAGTTTCCAATCAAACTATGAGAGGAGGTTGCTCTGTGTATTTTTAATAAAGTCCCCTATAAATATCCACATGATTGGACTCTATGATTATAAAACAACAATAAAGGTTTGTACCAAAACCTGTTTTCTACCACAACATTGTTTGTGCTATTTTAATAAGTTGAATAAACTTGAAAGACTAAGAAAATGTCACTGTTCCAACTCTGCTTGGAAGAAAACTGACAACTTTGACATAATCATTGAAATGCAGAAATTTGTTAAAATGCTCCTAACAACATCTCCCTGACTTTTATTCAAAGGCTCAAGTATGACATTGAGAGAGAGAAAGAATTAGGCTAATGTTGATTAACATATTGCAGGAGGAAAGGTTATCATGATGTTTAATTTCAAAGTCAAAATGCTAGGGAGTCGGAGCCTTCACAGAATCTCTGGTAATGAGGGGAGCAGAAGCTTGGGAAGGGTGCAAAAAAAATAGCCTTTAAAATAATAAACAGCTTCCCCAAGTCTTGCCCTATCACAAAAACACCCATTTACCACACATGCATACAACTCCCAGGGGCTCATAAATTAATTTTGTGACAAAAGATTGTACCCTGAGTGATAAAGGTCCAGTACTACGATTATCTTTATGGATAATTGGGGCCATAAAATAGTTCCAAAGCACCTTTTATTTGTCATTTGTTGACAATTCAACCAACTCTCCTGTCTGCCATCCTCCATTTTTAACAGGTCCCTATCGAAGTGCGCAACACACTCGTTTGTATGGGAAGAATGTCTTCATATTGTTATGCCGTTGCATATCCTTTACTTCCTTATGTTGTTCATCAGTCTACCGCCTGCTCTTTTTTTCTGTGACACCTCCGAGATGGTACCCATAGCAACACCCCTGAGAAGAAGGTGAAAGTGAAGATGCTGCAGTCATCCCCAGCACACAGTGCTGACAATGCCCGTCATTAATGCAGCAGCTTCTGCCTGCTCAGATCTCCCTCGCTCTTCTCTGGTCTTGTTTCCCTGCAGTAGCAGCCACAGAGCTCACTCACAGAGATCCAGAGACTTGCTGTTAATGATTTGTCACTTGTTTAGAACACCTCAGGATGGCAGCTCTGTATAATCTGCCCTCAGTGGCACTGCCAGGTTGCATTAGGAAACAATTACCTAGTTTATGACTAGTAGAGTAGACGCCTGAATTTCCAATTAAACTCGCGTGTTTCTAAAGGAGCCTGGGTGCCCCTATATTTGAGGAAAGAAAGAGGCACCACCAATAGGGATAGTTCTACTCACTCCTACTTCTAGATTAATAAACTGAGAGCAACCGAAAATAGGGAATCATTTTATGCAAATTCAAGCATTGCCACTTATTGGATTTTCACCATTTGTTAGGATAAGGGTAAAATGAAACTAGAACACATTTGCCTAAATGCTTTTTCAGTAGATAACCAAAAAAGGCTAAGTGTAACTTTGTTATTTTAGTCACCACCCCCATTCTGTGTGTGACTGTGTACAGAAGTGTGTGTGTGTGCAAACACATGAATTGGAAAAAAACAGCTTTGAAGTTGTTTCCTCCTCCTACGTTCTTAATAAATACTAGAATCTGTAGATCTTTTTCAACAAGTGCTAGAATCTATATATCTTTTCAAAATTACAAGTATATTTTACTGTAAAAACACCAATTATTGGATGTTTAATATGTAATAAAAGTTTGCATAAATTGACTAATTTAAAATGTTATTACACAGAACGGATGTTGACTTAAATATACCCTATGGATTTTAAATCCCTATACTTACAGAGAGCGAATACAGTTGTTTGCATAGGTAGAAAAGGTCATAATGTTACTGAACTCCAAAGGGTAGGTCTGGAGATCCCATCTGATAGCTCTCATAATATTATATAATAACAACAATAGTAATAGTAATAGTTTAGAATCTTATTTAGAAATCCCCCCAAAAGATAATAGAGATATTTAATCAAAGCTCTATGTATGCAAATATCACATACTACTATATCTTTATTCTGGTACCTCCAAAAAAAGGAAGAAAACGAACCATTTATCAGTAGCAGTGTGAAAGGAGAAGATTTATCATTTTAAATTTTCATTGCAGATGGTTTTCATTTTAAAAGGCAGGGAAGCAATTTTTTTGAAATCATTTTTTTCTTTAATGCAATTGAGCCAGACGTCTCTCGTAAATCTTGTTGCTTTAGTAGACAATACTCAATTCTCTAAACTTTATATGCAATAGCCAGCTTTTTTAATATGCCTGTCTCCCAAGCATAAAAATGAAAGCCACCTGAAAGGGGGCATCGGATCCCAAGTGTGTCAGCAGGGCACCCTCTTCCCCTTAGCTCACGGTTTATTCATCTTTGTGCCCAAACAAAATGATGCCTTTTAACAAGTTTGTAAGAGATTTCTTTGTTGCTTCTTCACTTTCTTTAAGGAAGAAAATAAATGAGTCTGTCTGTCCGTATATCTTTTGAGTCAACTAGTGAAAAGCACCCAGTGATTCACCGAGTTCATCGAGTCAAGGATCCAAAAAAAAAAGCGAACCCTGGGGAGAAAAGCAGGGAGGGAATAAGCTGCTCTGGTACTCTCGTGTAAAACAAAAACAAATTCGTTAACACTGGAGATGAATTTCCTGCAGGATGCCACCTCCTTTAAGGAAGAGTGATACTGCAGGTGGGGAACAGCACTGAACATTCCCGCTGAGCAAATGGCAGGGTGGTTCTGTGCTGACCAGATTCACTGTTATTCGTGAAGGGCATTTGTTGTCAGTCTTCGAGACTGCAGCATGCCTAAAATCAAAATGCTCATTGAAATACTATTAATCAAAAAATGCCATCTGTCACTTTTGTCTTCTTTACATAAAAAAAGTTTAGTCTGAGGTATATACGTACATAAGCTTCTCATGAGACACTCCTTTCCATTTGCCCTGATGAAAAAAATGTTGCTTTCTCAGATCCTGAGGTCAACACTCTTGTGACCGTTAATGTTCCCACCTTTGAAAATATCGGGGATTAAACGAAATACAGTCACTAGTTAGCATGTATTTTAAAAGCTCCAAGTAGTCAGACCAAAAGATGAAATCTGCATAAGATTTTATTAAATCAATATCCGTATTTGCAAATATTTCAAAAAGATGCAACCTAAAATCAATAGAGATTTATGGGAAATCTTCCTTTTAGAATCAGCCAGGGTGGCAAATAGTGGCTAAGCCTTCTGGCTGGGGAGCCCTAGGAAGGAGAGCGGATCCACAGTGCCCGATGCCCAGGTCAGGGCTCCTGGCGGTACAGTCTGTGGCTTCCCTCAGAAATGAATGAATACTGAGGATGATAGAAATGCAGAGAATGATCTTTTATCAACTAAAGAACTCCTTATAAGAATTGTCTTTAAGTTGATTCCCAAGGGCACCTGTCTTGACATTTGTTCACTATAGCATCATACACAACTCACTCTGCCATCTCAGTCTCCTTTACACATTTACAGTTTTCTCTTATTAAAATATAAAAATGACCCGGAAAAATAATTCCATTTTAAGGCCTCTATATCTCTATAGCTCAAAATCATAATATTTGTTTAAAAGAAGTATTCTTTAAATTCTGAAATGATAATCTGAGATACAAAAAAATTTTAAATATAATGCCAAAAAAATGTAAACTGGAAAATGAAAATCACCCATAATCTCATTACTAAAATGTTATATGTCCTGTAGGCTAACATATTTTTCTGAATCAAATCACAGTTGATATAGAAACCCACCCCTAGAGTGTGATAAAAGTCCAGTTTAAGTCCCTCCTTTTTCCTCCTTTAGAATCTTCCCCAGAACCTAGAACCTACACATTCAAGAAAACTCTGGAAGAGGGGCCTCTGTCCTTCCGTCAGCTGTAGTCATCACAATAATCATGGCCAACTCCCAGGTATGCTCCTGTCGTGGCCTCGGATGTGTACGTCCCCTGCTGTAGCTCGACATCAGGTTAAATATTCTCTAAAAGCACGAGGTTTATATTTGTATGATACTCCGTCCTATCACTGAGCCATGGTTTCTTCAATCGTTCCTGTGTTGCTTGACATTTGGACTCTTTCAAGACCACTTAGTATTATCAATAACTCTACACAACGCTATATTTATACACCTCTGGCCACACTATTTTATAAGAATAGACTCTTAGCAGTAAGATTCCTGTATAGAGGAGTACAGACAGTTTTAAGGATCTTTACTCAAACTTCAGAATTTTCAAAAATAATGTTAACGTAATTATGTCCTTTTGATGAGGAAACTTACAAGTTGGAAAATGTTTAGTTTTATAGTTAATACGCTGAGTAATTAATGCATGTAGAAAGCTATTATTCTAGAAACTAGAGTGACTGGACCCACCCTGACTCCCCGAAAGCCACAAGCAATTTGGGCTTTGTGCCCCAGGAGCACTGCAGGTGATCAAGATGGTACTGAGTTGTTGTGTTCCGGGGAGAGACTTCCACCATCCAGGATACAGATAAAGAATCAGATGTCAACAGATAAGAAGGTGCTAGATACAGGAGTCATTTTTCTTCTTCACTGGATCGATCCTTCCACCCCCTAAAACCTCCTCCCCCGAGCTGTGATTCTGCTATCTATGAGCCTGTCTCTATGTTGCTGTTAGTTTAGTTTGCTCATTAGATGCCAGATTTAAGTGAGATCACATGGTATTTGTCTTTCTCTGACTGGCTTATTTCATTTAGCATAATGCTCTCCTGGTCCATCCATGCTGCCACAAAGGGTAAAATTTTATTCTCTTTTCTGGGCAAGTAGTATTCCATTGTGTAAATGTACCACTACTTTTTCCCACTTATCTACTGAAGGGCATTTGGGCTGATTCCAAATCTTGGCTATTGTAAATAACACTTCAATGAACCCAGGAGAGCTGATATACTTTGAACTCAATGTTTTGGGTATCTTCGGGGAGATTCCCAGAAGTGGAATTGCTAGGTCATAAGGCAGTTCCATTTAACTTTTTGACGTAACTCCATACTGCTTTCCATAGTGGCCGCAACAATCTGCATTCCCACCAATAGCATGGTGACTGCAGGGGATGGGGGTTGGGTGAAGTTGGAAGAGAATATAAGGGGGGTAAATGGTAATAGAGAAAATACAATAAAAAATAAACTATTAGAGATACCATACAAGAGGAATTCATCCTTCCTTTTTATAGAATATATATGGTTTAATTTTTTTAATATTGAAAAAAAGATGCTAGGAAAATTCCTGGATCCAGCTTTTACCTGATTAACTTTTCCTTGAACTCCAAACTCCTTACCCCTTACCCACATTTTTCTTCTCCTCATAAAAAGTAACAGTTTGAGATTATGTGTAAAACAGTATTTTAGGGTACTTAACCCACTGTCTTCTCAGATTGCCAGCCATCTGAATCATGGGCCCATAAAGATTTAATCCTTGTTTCTGTTTATTAGTTCTGGTAGTGACAGGCAGCATGAACACCGACTTTTCTGATTTCACTTTCAAAATACTTGTTACAAATTTCCTTATTGTCTACCTTTCAAGATTGTTAAAATATATAGAAATTTTAAGTTTTTATATAATTAAATCTGTGCATATTTTTGTAGTGTTTTTCTTTTATTTTATGCTTAGGAATTCCTTCTGTATCCTGAGATCTAACATCATTTTATATTTTAACTTTGTTTACTTAACACTTTAATCATATTAAAATGTATTTGTTACAAAGATGAACTTAAGATTTTTTTTTATTCCAAATAGCTAAATCAATACTTTCATTACTATTTCCTTTCCCTAGTAACTTATGATGCTATCTCGCAATATGATTTGACACAAAGAGACCTTGTCACTAGGACTGGGGAAAGATGAACGAGGGACCGATGTTTGGGGCAAAATTTAAGTGGGCACCAAGAAAACCTCAATAAATAACATAAATAATAGGTTGATCCATTACTTTAAAACATCAAAACGAATTCAAACATTCATTATAAGCAATATATCAAAATTTTATAAAGACAGAATCAGGTTGCAAAGCTTTCTGGAATTATTCTTTGAAATAAATTTTTTTAAAAAGTAACACAATTATTGGCAGTGTCCCCAAGAATCCCTAAACCCAGGGATTCTTCTGGAGCCTGACATTCGCTAAGGCCTCAGCTCCCACAACACACTCGTGCTCAGTTGTCAAAGACTGCTAGCCAACCCATCGCCACTCTAAACAGCTTCATTCTTAACATGGACACAGAACTTTCATCTTTATTTCTCCAGGCACTGCTAATCCAAGACTGCTAGGCATAAAAAGGAGTTGGGAAATAATTGAGGAACAGTATAAAAGGGAAGGGGAAACACCCTAAGATTCATCATAAAAAATCATTGTGTTAAAATTCCACAATAGTAAAAGCAGAAAAGTCAGCATTCATACTGCCTGTCACTACCAGAACCAATTAGTAGAGGCAAGGACTGAATCTTTATGGATGTTTTATTTTGATGGCCAGTGATCTGAGAAGAAAACAAGCAGAATTGGGTTTCTAAGAAGAAACAGCCCTTAAAAACCATCTTATCTCATCTCAAACCAACCATTTTTAGAAGAAGAGAAGTGTACCTAAGGGGTTTGAAATTCAGGGAAGAAGTTAATCAAATAAAAGGTGCAGTCAGTCAATTACCCTCACATTCTTTGTCTGTGGGCTGGTGAATCTTTATCTGTATCCTGGATGCTGGAAGTCTCTCCCTGGAGCGCAATGGCTCAGATACCATCCTGATCACCTGCAGTCTTCCTGGGCCACAAAGCTCAAATTGCTTGTGGCTCTCCTGGAATCAGGGTGGGTTCAGTCACCCCAGTTCCTAGAACAATAGCTTTCTACATGCATTAATTACTCAACTTATTAACTGTAACTTAAAACTAATTTTTTTAACTCTTGGACTCCCCCATCAATAGCACCCGCCAGTCACAATAATTTCCCCTTAAATTGTCCAGTTGCCAAGTTGCTTCTCCCTACTGAGCTTCCTTACCTGTCACATGTATTTCCTGAGCTCAGCATTTATTAGCTTTCCTTCTCCACCTTTTCTCAGTTTATCATAGAAAAACGAAAAAGTTTTACTTCTTTGCTATGCAAAGTGTTGGGTTGGCCAAAAAGTTAGTTAGGTTTTTTTTCCTGTAAGTTGTCTCCAGTACTATCGCACTGTGCACACTGGGCTTGTCGCCTTTCTACTGACGCAATGACTTGTGTTGAAAGAAACAGGTATTTATTAACAGGGTTCCAATGACTTGTGTTGAAAGAAATAGGTATTTATTAACAGGGTTCCAAATTTTTGAGGGGTGAGCTGAATGCACTCCTGCTCTGAGCCCTTCTCTCTCATGAGAACCAGAAATTCTCTTGCTCCACAAAATACTACAAGCCAAAACTATGCCCGAAAGTTCCCCACTTCCTTATCTGTCCTTAAGCTGGTCATGCAAACAGATCTCCATCCCCTCTGGCCTGTGTACTTGGGAGTTTCAGAGCTGCCATCCTCTCACTGCAGTTCTCTCCTTTCACGATCTGGGGTGTGCTGCTTCTAGTTCCCACACAGTGGTGCAGGACCACATGCAGCACATAGGGTCCCCAAAACTGGAGCCCAGGGAGGCACATGTTCCAGCGTGGGACCCTGCCTTTAGGAGGGGGCTCCATCCTCTATGGAGTCTAAGCCCCTGGTAGGCCCAGCATCTCCTGTACCCATGAGCACTACTGTCCATCTGGGAGCAGCAATAGAGGCCCAGAATGCCCAAATGCCAAAAGCCCAGAGAGTGAGCTTTCACCAAGTTCCAAAGCAAGAGAGCAATTTCTCCATCCTAAACACCTGTACCAAGAGCACGAGAATGAGAGAGTGTGAGAGTGAGTGAGAGAGAGAGAGAGAGAGAGAGAGAGAACCTTTCACCTTTTACTTTAAAAGGCTCTCCAGAAATCCCACATAAGCAGGAAGCCAGTGGGAGTGTCCAGCGTTCCCTATGGTGTGTCAGTGTCAACCACTATTGTCAGCTTCTCAGTGTCTTTTGGCCGTCATCTTTATTCAGGACAAATGTTTCCCAGCCTCACCGCAGGCTCACAGGCATCTTTTTGTCCAGGGTGGGGCATCTGGCCCGCCTCTAGCTCACACAGGTGCTGGATGAGCCTCCCCACCCCCGGCTCGGTCAGGGCTGTCGTGAGTAACTCGACTGGCACAGATTGCATAGCCACATTGTCTTTGTTTACTGAAACAGCCTCCTTCCAGAGCCCCTCCCTTCAGGAAGGCAGGGGTGCAGTGATTTGCCTTTGTTATGCAAATATACCCAAAGCCCTGTGCCTTCTGCTCCCTGGGCTCCTCCCTGCCTTGGAGAAAGCACAGTATTTTTAATCTGCTCTCTTGGCAACCCACACCCCACCACCCCCTCACTACCCTGGCACCCCTCCCCAGACTCTTTCCAAGACTGGGGGGATTTCTGCTGGACCTGGGGTCTTTGTTTTCCAGGGACCTCTGATCTGACCTACCCTGATATAGCAGCGGTTAGTTGCTTTTAACTTCTTTCTAAGCAATTTTGTTAGATTATATTGTGACAGCTGTCATATCAGCGTGCATTTGAAACAAACATCAAAATTGGTGAATTTTTGTGTAGCCATTTTAATATCAAAGATGGAAGAAAATACACATTGTCAGCTTATTATGCTTTATTATTTCAAAAAAAGTAAAAATGCAACTGAAATGCAAAAAAAAGATTTGTGCAGTGTATGGAGAAGGTGCTGGGACTGCTTGAACCTGTCAAAAGTGGCTTGAGAAGGTTGATGCTGGAGATTTCTCATTGGATGATGCTTCACGGTCAGGTAGACCAGTTGAAGTTGATAGCAATCAAATCGAGACACTGAGAACAATCAGCGTTCTACCACCTGGGAGATAGCCGAAATACTCAAATACCCAAATCAATAGTTATTGGTGAACATAAAAAATGTGTCTTATTTTACAGAAAAAAATGAATCAAACTTTTTGGCCAAAGCAATAAACACTCAGAATACTGGCTTTAAAAAAAAATCAGATACTGAGAATTCTTCCCTCGTTTGTATCTCCTTGCCCCTAGCACTTCAGAGGTTGCTGGCCTCATTTCCAACTGCCAACACCTGCATTCACACCTGAGGCATTATCTGCCCACAACAATGTGTTCGATCCATGGGAACAGCAACTTGGAATTGCCCACGGATTAGTGCCTGTCCCTCTGTCAAGCCAGTACCCCTCGAACAATCATCAAAAGAATCTGTTGTGTAAATACCCAAATTCTGTTAACCTTGGTGGCTTGCAGTGGATGAGTCTAGCTGCATGTTATACACCAGCTTGCAGATTACCAATATGATCACGCTGGACTGACCACTTTACAATGGTAAAGTGCCTGAGAACAGAAACTTTCTTGGCTGTCCTTTCTCCCTATCTTATTTTGCTATAACCCTGCCAATACTCCCCAGAATTACCTCCCAAATGAACTATGCGTACTCAGTACTCAAGCCCCATTTCAGAGAACACTTCCTAAAACAGCGTTTATACCCAAAAGAGCCTCTAACCTGACCCTAAGGCTATAGCTTTACAAAGAACAGGCAGAGCTTCGGAATCAGTTTGTCTTTATAATCGCTTCAGTGTTGGTGGGTTAAATCTCATGTTAGATTAAGTTTCTGCCGACACTCCTACAAGCAGGAGAGAAGAGGTTGGGATGGGCCTGAAAGAGGTTGTATTCTCCTGCTATCCAAAGAAAATTCTGAAGGCTGCAGCTCCTTTTATCTTTTCCATTTCACTTAAATTCCAGAATGGATATACCAGGGTCTTTTTCCCCACTGTTTCCCATTTCTGTTTTCATGGATCCATATGCCACTAACATATTTTTTATTATCACGTTTATCATGTGTCTAGAAATTGTATATAATTCACAATTTTACCTCTGATTTCTGTCCCAACCACTGTCATTTTTATACCCTTGTCTAGTCTTACACTTTTATTTTTAAGATGAACTGAAAAATAACTGTAAAATTTAAGGAAAAAATGACTGCTAGGATCTACAATAAAATTGAATTAAACACAGAAATTAGGAAGAATTTAGTCTTTGAAAATTCTTTTTCCTCTTTGGAACATGGTGTGTCACTCCATTAATTTCAGTCTCCTTTCATGTCTCTCAGTAAAACATGGGTTATTGTTTCAAATAATAAAACACATTTTTCTTATTGCAAATATGAAGTTCATTTGGCTGCAAATATGAAGCACATATTTCTTAAAGTGAAATTAGACCTCGGGCTAAAAATAAATAAAGGTTGAAAAAAGGTTGTTTCTTTTTATAGAGAACTCGATCCCAACATGGTACAATGAAATGGATATTTGCTCCAACTGCAGTGATCTATTTTAGTTTACAGATAAAAGTTCAAAAAGTTCTAATTCAAAAAAGGCTTCCAGCATGCAGGCAGTTTTTACATCTCCAGCCCATTTTAATAACATTAAAGGTCTGCAACCTTTGATTTCAGACGGCAGCAGGGCAGACAATATGACATGAATGCTGAGACTGAGATTTCTGATTTTTGAAACTTTGTATCTCCGTATACCCCCTTCCCCAAAATGACTTGAAAAGCTTGCAACAAAGAATACGTGTGTTAAGATTAATTAAATGAGAATCGAGAAAAGAAGAAAGAAGCACTCGTCTCCTTCCCCACAGACATATCTATTTAGGCCCAGCCTTATTTTGTTTGGGTACTTTTAGATTCCGAGGCAAGTGCCAAGTGACTTGGCTGTTTTCAGCACAAGACTGCGCTATACCTTACAGACATCGCTAACTGTTGGAGACATATGGACCCTGGAAAACAGAGAGGGGGGCGCAGGGAACTCATGAGGACTTCAAGTGGCAAGTTTGGCTCTCATCTGTTAAGGGAAATGGACTTCAAAACCTGCCTTTGCCTTTAAGTCACTGTAAGATGTTGGCCAAATGACTCGGCTTATCTAAGTTTTTGCAACTACGAGTTATAAATTCTCTTCCAGCTCTCAAATCTTCTGTCTAAAATTTCACTCTGACTAGCTAAATCTGGGTGACTTTCTAAACCATTTATGTTTACTCACTCATGTGTACTCGCTTCCAACAATCCAGAAACTGTGCCTATTTCTAACACCTCTATTGAAATATGATTTATATAGCATATATTCTTATCACTCATTTAAGTGTACAATTCAGTGGTACGTTTAGTTAAAATTCTTATTTACTTCCTCACTTTGGGTAAAGTAGAAGGGGTTGCTTAGACCATAAATTGCTTGTATTAAATAGGTGGCAAGTTGAGTTTAGTAAACCTACTGGTAGGTGAGAAGTTACCTCAAGTTACATTTTCTCAATGTCCCTCCAACATTTTTTGTGTGTGTGTGTGCACCATTCCTGGAAGTACTGTAATACCAGGTTGATGTGTGGAGTGGACGGAGCAAGCCCCTAATTCCATCTCCTAATTTCAAAAATCCATTTGATACATTGTCCTCGAATGGAGGATGTTATCAGATATTAAACTGATAAGAATAGATACTACATCTGATCTCACCCGAAAGGCTGAGAAACAATCCACATTTGTAAAATTTTTTTCATATTGAATTTTTGGGGGTGACATCAGCTAATAAAATTATATAGGTTTCAGGTATACAATGCTACATTACGTCTTCTGTATATTGTATTGTGTATTTACTGACTCAGTTAAAGTCTCCTTCCATCACTATTTGATATGTTTTAAATAAAACTTCAATTATTTTATTTGAAACTTCTCAAATTCTCCTCATGTCAGATATAATACTCAAATATAAATCTAAAAACATTTTAGAGACAAAACATACGTGGGTGATATGGACACCGGCCTGCAGTGTCTGCCTCATTATGGATGAAATGAGACATTCACACAGACTACTGAGTCCAGTGGAGGAAAAGGGACAGTATGGCTTTTCTCTCAAGGTGGGCAAGGGCCACTGGCCTTTATTGGGTTTCTCAGGCACAGTACAAGACGGTCCTCATTCACTAAGGTTGCTTTAGGTGGTTACCTTTTACAGAAAACAAAGGAGAGGATGCACTAATCACATCACAGAAGAGGGATATTTGCATATGAAAAGGCAAAAGTGGTTGAACTGGTTATACTGGTCCTAGGAAGGTTTAGCATGGATTTTAGGAAGTCACTTTGCAGTAAATGTTTGCCACTGGGGGCTGAGCCCACACCACTGCAGAATGGTCTCCTACCCTTGGGGGATTCACAGTCTGCTCAAGACACTGAAACTGGTAAACCACTTCCAGATAAGAGACTCAAAGACAGATCTTAGGGCTCAACCACAAAGGGTGGAGACGTAGCTCTGACCTGATTCTACCCCGGCTTTGCTATGGGGTCTTTGGAAAATTCTCTGTGCTTTTGTTTTCCCATGTTAGACAGAATGCAAACAATTATAATACAACCTCTATCACTGTGACCTTAATAAACATTGTTATTAATTAAATATCATGTGAAATTAATATTAACCACCCTCCAAAGTTAAATCATGCACTTCAGATAACATAAAATACATGTGCTGTGATGAAAACCAGTGGCTATAATTGGACTTTTATGCTACTACAATCATAGAAAAGGGATAGAAAAATAAGGTGCATGGTGGTTAAATTACAATGATTCACATTCTTAATTTGAGAGTAATTTATAAACAAATGCTTTCGGTTCTTTCTGTGGTAACTTTTCATAGTACTTATTTAAACCCCCCATGTAGAAGACGGCTCTGACCTACCATATACACAGTGCAAGTCAAATTGAACTTCATGGCTCATCTACATGATCTGCTAAATTCCACCTTGGAATTTCATGTTTGTATCCTAAGCTTTGCACTTAGGATACAAAATAATTGTTTTTAAGGTGATTTTTGTCTAGCGTCTTCCCACACTAGAGTCATTAGTCTGAGCGGAGTTGGAGAGAGATGTCAGAGGAAGTGGGCGGCGGTGAACATGTGGGGCCTGAGCTGGTAGCTGCTGCAATACAAGTCACCAAGTTGGTAACTGCTCTCCGTGCTGCAACACGGAAACGAGAAATTCAAAGATGTTCACTGCCCATGGATGCGTTTCAAAGACATTTGTTCTGAATAATAAACAACTTCTTAGTGATCAGGAAAATAAATTAAGTACCTACCACAGGCCAAACCCTAAGCTAAGTGCTCTGGCATATGCACAGATGAATGGCAGAAAGTCCCTGACTTATAGAAGGGTCGGACGGACGCAGGAGCAGCCTTACTACACGGCAAACAGTGAGGGGTGTGGTAAGAGGGCGGGGGAGACTCAGGCACTGAGGGGTCAGGAAGTCCCCTGGAAGAGTAGCAATTTGATCCAGTCTTTAAAGGTAGACCTTAATCACCCACCTTAACCCAAATTAAGTCACCAGGTCTAAATAAGTTTTAATTACAGGCCTTAATCATCAGTAAAAGATTTGCCAAATTATGTATTTACAAAGTCAATATGGAATCACATGCTATGTATATTGCATTAATAAAAAAAACTATCATGTGATTATCAGAAAAATCAAAGCTCAAGAGTAAATGTAAAATCAGAAAAGTGACTCCCTTTTGTATAAAATATAATCCCCAGCCCTGAATATTCAGGTACAAACATTATCCTGCGGCTTCCAGCATATGTGACACGGGAAAGAGAGGCTGATCCTTTTTTTAAATATCAAATAGTAGCTTCCCAAGTAATGAATTCCTCAGGTAATGTGAAAAATCACATGCATAATCAAGAGCAGAAAGTTGGAACCTGGAGCTTAACGTATTGGAAATAGTTGGGTCTTAATTTATGGGGATTTTCTTTTTGGACCACTCAGCTTTCCCCACGCTGCCTCCAGTTCTGGGTGAGCGAGCGCACCGCCCTCCGGGCACAGCCCCGCCCTTGTGCGCCCAGGACGCTGTTGATGTACGAGACCAAATCATCCGATAATGGAGAAGTGAGTGCTCAGGCTTTCCTAATTTTCACAGAAAATGAACTTTAATTCAAAACTATGCCTGGCTAATTAAACTTTCCTGTGATCTAATTTGCCCTAATTATTTCCATAAATTGAGATGTAACAGGGGTTATATAAATTTATTGTAACATAAAATTCAGCTTTAGTCTGAGTTCTGAGCACAGACAGGGTTTCTGAATTGTTGCAACCTGTTGCTGGATGTGGGTGCCATTCTTTGAAACTCAGAACTATTAAGAGGAAGTAAATTCACATAAACAAAAAAGCTTTTTTCCTCTCTCTGTGAAGCCTCAAGGTAAAGTTTCACCCCCTGAAAATACTAAAGGCTGGAGTTATACTGTATGAATAGAGCTGACCAAACAATTTAGATACAGATCCAATAAAAAACCAAGTCAACTAAATTCAATACCTTGCCCGTTGAATACCAACTATACGTTAAACCACTTTCTACATCCTGGACGATGTGCAGTCTAGTTATGTGGTGTATTAGAAAGTGATAATGGTCTCTACCAAGTTATATATTTGTATCTCTGTGGCACCAGGATGACAATTTTTGAAGAACTCCCCACACTTGTCTTTTGTGAACAGGAAGGAAGGGAGAGGGCAACAGCCTGTGGGAAAAATCAAACGCTTATCACGAATGGCAAACGTTAAACTGAACCGAAGAACTTTGCCCAGAGTTAGAGCCAACACTCAAAAGAAGATATGAATGAAATGAGTTCACGACCCAAACTACTAAAACAAGCAAGACTTTGGACCTTAGCTAGACATTCTTCGTTTTGGTAACTAGCTCACTTTCTACTTACGTTGGTACAAACATCGTAACTGCCGGGGCTGAACTCCATCAGCGGGAATGACTGCCATATATAGAAGTCTTATGAAACTGCCTGATAAAAAAATGTTAATCAATTAAATAAATATATCAAATTAAACTCATCTATATTTTTAATGCACCTCATTGTACCTCATTATGTAAGACCCCCTATGTTCTGTATCATTAGTGAAACATTCTCAGTGGTGTAATGATGTAGTACATACACACGGGGAAAAGGAACACGTTTTTCATTTCTTCTGCACATTTCATTACAGGGTGGAGATGCTGTAATTTTTCACTTAAGATTCCATTTTGGTGTGGGAAAGGGGAAATAGACCTAGAGCTAGAGCTGTGTCCAATTTCTCTAATTTCATAATTCACAGCAACTGATACTGGGCTGAAGTGTTCTCAACAGTCCCTTCCCGTCAGTGCTCAGGAGAGGAGGTATGGAGGCTGCAGTGTCTAGCATTTGTTTTTTCCAAACAAACCAGAGATGACTGATTTTTGCGGAAAATGAATCCTTTCATTCACATCCACCATTTTTTCCAGTGCTAATTGTAGTTCGTGTTCCAACTCCTTAAAGGCAAATTTCAGTTTATGGCAGATGGGAAAGGCAGAATCCCATGCTTCCAAAGGTAGCCCCCTTGAATATTTGCTTTAGGGATGACCCATCCTACCATACATTTTCTTTTGCTTGATTGGTGTAACCACAGCTTTTTGACAACCTCATCAAAAACGCCTGCTCCACGGAGTAGCCTAGAACTCTCTCGGATGATAGGAAAAGCTGTTTTATTAATAGCTGTGCACTGATCGTGGTGCATTTTTCTTCAATGAAAGGTTACAAGACACACAACAGTACAAAAGTGAAGTGTCTCCAAGGGATGTTTTAGGGCCCCAGGTGTCTACAACTGCTTCTCCAGTTTGTGGAGCCTGTTTGCCCTCACTTACCTGGAGCCATGAAGGGGGCTTCTCATAGTCTAAGCATGAAACAGGCTGTGAAACAGCCTCCCCCCACCCCTGGTGTCCCAGCCTCGCCTCATCTTGGCCCAGGTGGACAAGGCAGCCTCAACATATTGGTCGTCCTTGCGCCCCCATCCCTGACCTGCACAAATCAAGAAGCCAGCCTTTCAAGAAGGAAGGTAGGTTATGACGTGCTATTTCATTACACACTCCCGCTGAGCAGGGATGGCCAAGAGGGCTCAGTTAAGTGTGTCTTGGGATGTGTGGCTGCCTATTGTCAGACAAGGCCAGACAACATATTTCATTCTCCCTGGGGTGGGGTACCCAGAAACATGCACTTATTTCTCTTGCCAACTGCAAATATCTGATCTATTTTCTATTTCTTCACTTTATGTGAATTTTAATAATGACTATACTCTTTCCCTTTGAAGTGTTTATGTAGGATCAAAAGCCCTGGTGAAGGAGAGAAGAAGAAAAAGGAAGGGGGTGGAAGAGACCCCCATGAGTTGGGAGGAGAAACATGTTACAGTAACAGCCAACAAGGCGGGAGGTCCCAGTTGTCTACTAAGTGCCTCTTGAATAATAAAATAGGAGGACAATGACACTGAACGATCACTGTTTTCTGTTCAGCATCATCTCCTCGTCTGACATTGAACTTGATGTCTACCCAGGTCATAGAAGACCTAGTTCATCCTGCACTCTGCAAGCTACAATACTGGCAGGTATCTGGGGCACAGATATGCAGTGGCTGTAGTATTTTGTTGCCACAGGATGTGATAAAGGACAAATACCCTGGCAAGTGAGTGAGCTGGCTTCCCTAATTCCCACTCCACTGTTCTGTTTTCTAAATTTCAGACTCCACAGTGAGAAATGGGCACTCTGAGAAAAAATAATTATATAGGCCAAGCTGGGATGCAAGTCTACCTCTGTTTCCTGCCTCCTGTCTCTGACAGATTGCCTTTCAATTCATCCCAAGTACACAGCATCTACCATGTGATACTCTGTTTGTAGACAAATAATGACCCCCACACAGCTGTGCACATTATCTGGCAGACAGATGTTGGATCGGGGCGGGAGTTGCTGCAGCTCATGTGCAGGAAGAAACAGAACAGTCCATAGTGCTAATTCTCGTCTTTCTTAACAGGCTCACTATTTGAACCAGACCCTCCACTTGGTTTATCTGTACAAGGTAGAAGATGCAGTCTCTTCTCGATGTTCTCCTATTTCAGAGAGGAGTTAACCAGGGGAAAGGTCTTGGTCATGAAATAAAACCTCTGATTCCAGACTTTAAACAGGAATGCTCTCACTTTCCCCGCCTCGGCACAACCACGTTCCCGGGGGACTGGGGAGTTTAAGCTGAAATTAGATGGTTGCCGTGCTACCACCTGCTCCAAGTTCATCGGTTTTTGCTGGCTTTACAGTAATGTTGGGTGTTTCAGCAGTCTGCGCGGTAAAAGATAGAGAGGAGATGGGTGGCCCTGCCATGGGGTATCGTTTTTGTCTCGCTGGCTTGCCTCATTTTGCTGCCTGCACAACCGGGCCGTGAACGCGCGTCGCTGTCCTTCCTCTGGCCTCCCCTCATTGCCAATGTCCACACGAGTAAGACCAATGGAGGTGGCTGCAAAGGCCTTCCCTCCCTGAGGGAGTCAGAAGTTCATGAAGGTGACTCTGTATTATGTATAGATTTTCCTTTGTCATCAGCACACAGAGGCTGGGGTGGTGAGGGAGAGGGCCCTCGTCTCATGAAATTAAAACACACACACACACACATTTGGGGCTGTCTCAGACTGACATGTAGAAGGGAAAACAGATAACAATGTTTTAAAAGCCACTCCTGAAACAGCACAAACAAATGGGAATGGATCCCAGGTTGGAACTCTCCGGTCTTGAGAGGTTAGTAGAGGTCAGGAAAGGAGAGGGAGAAGGAGGAGGGAGAGCAGTCGAGTTCCTGGGATCAGATTCATCCGTACTGCTTTCCTTTCACCACGAAGGACTGTGAAGGCAGGGAGGGAGGTGCCCGGCCCAGGAGGCGGGGGACAGTCCAAATGTCCCCTACTTCCAGCCACTCCTCCAGTGGGGAGAGGACCCCAACACTAGCCTGGGCAGGAGAAGGTGCACCAGACAACAGCGTCCACTTCTCTGTTCTGCTCAAGTGTCTAGTTGTGCAGCTTACGTACAGTAACAGAACCTTCCTCCTCACCAAGATGTTCAGCATTCAGCAGCCTCTCCCATTGTTCTAAACTGCTTCTGCTTTCATCGATTCTTACTCTTCACCCTGCCATTTAAACTCCAGTAAGTTCTTATCATCCATACCCTTCTATTCTCAGGAAACACAAGTTATGTGCTGCTCTCCATTTCGGTATTCTTCCCTAAATGGCTGCATGTGAAGCCCCTTCTCGCACCACATCTGCTGGTCCAGGTGAGGCCTCACTCACCGAGTTCCTCTCTCCTGTTGTAAATCGCTTCGTTATCCCAGCTAGATTTCTCTCTCTCTCTCTCTCTCCCCCTCCTTCTCCCCCTCCCCCTTTCTTCCTCCCCTCCCCCTTCCCTCTCCCTCTTCCTCTCCCTCTCTCCTTTCTGAGTTTTGAAGCCCACACATCAACAAATGGACCCTTCTTAGACCACTTTATGCTGGCTGGGAGGGTACATAATGAAAACATCTAGCCCACATTTTCATTCAAAGGTCTTATCTCTGTTCTTCCTCTAAATGCCCCAGTGCCCAGAATCCTAGGTGAAAGCAACCAGTGAGCTTCAAAAGGCAGTCATTTCTTTCAATGTCATTTTGCTAGGATTGAAACTAAGGCAGAGAAAAATGAAATACTTTGCCCAACTTAGTGTTTTTCTCTTAAAACATTTCAAAACCAAAGTTGCTGTATGCATGTTAAAACACAAATCTCTTGGCCCTTGATTTAAAGGAGAAGCATATAGCCGAGGGGTATGAAGTGAGCCTTTCTGCCTTTTAATTTCATCCTAAATTGCCTCTGGGTTGACGCGGATAGGCAAAGCCCTGGAGCCAAAGGCCAGCTGAGAGCACACGGTGCATTTGCACCCGCTGTAATTTCGGGAGACCTCATGGAGGCAGACCGCAGGGCTTTGTACATAGATTACTCCCTTCAAACTGGGGCTGCAGATGGAAGCACAGCAAGGGCTGCGGGCAGGCAGGGTTTTCTCCTTGCCAGTGAGTGTTTCACACCACAGGGTGGATGATCACTTACAAGCAGATACCTTATTAGGATGGCCTAGGAAACACAGTGGGCGATTAACCTTTCATCTCTGGGTTCTGGGCCTGCTGTAGCTCACCACTGGAAAGGCGTGGAGTGGCAGCACGCGGCTCCGCCCCTTCCTCAGCGTCCCCCGGTACCATGGTTGTGAGGCAGCCTGTGTTCAACACCAGTCCAGATCCAGAACAGCGTGGAGGTGGCAGCGCCGGGGAAGGTGTCCAGCACCGTTCTGTCTCCNCTGCTTTCCTTTCACCACGAAGGACTGTGAAGGCAGGGAGGGAGGTGCCTGGCCCAGGAGGTGGGGGACAGTCCAAATGTCCCCTACTTCCAGCCACTCCTCCAGTGGGGAGAGGACCCCAACACTAGCCTGGGCAGGAGAAGGTGCACCAGACAACAGCGTCCGCTTCTCTGTTCTGCTCAAGCGTCTAGTTGTACAACTTACATACAGTAACAGAACGTTCCTCCTCACCAAGATGTTCAGCATTCAGCAGCCTCTCCCATTGTTCTAAACTGCTTCTGCTTTCATCGATCCTTACTTTTCACCCTGCCATTTAAACTCCAGTAAGTTCTTATCATCCATACCCTTCGATTCTCAGGAAGCACAAGTTATGTGCTGCTCTCCATTTCAGTATTCTTCCCTAAATGGCTGCATGTGAAGCCCCTTCTCGCACCACATCTGCTGGTCCAGGTGAGGCCTCACTCACCGAGTTCCTCTCTCCTGTTGTAAATCGCTTCGTTATCCCAGCTAGATTTCTCTCTCTCTCTCTCTCTCCCCCTCCTTCTCCCCCTCCCCCTTTCTTCCTCCCCTCCCCCTCCCTCTCCCTCTTCCTCTGCCTCTCTCCTTTCTGAGTTTTGAAGCCCACACATCAACAAATGGACCCTTCTTAGACCACTTTATGCTGGCTGGGAGGGTACATAATGAAAACATCTGTCCCACATTTTCATTCAAAGGTCTTATCTCTGTTCTTCCTCTAAATGCCCCAGTGCCCAGAATCCTAGGTGAAAGCAACCAGTGAGCTTCAAAATGCAGTCATTTCTTTCAATGTCATTTTGCTAGGATTGAAACTAAGGCAGAGAAAAATGAAATACTTTGCCCAACTTAGTGTTTTTCTCTTAAAACATTTCAAAACCAAAGTTGCTGTATGCATGTTAAAACACAAATCTCTTGGCCCTTGGTTTAAAGGAGAAGCATATAGCCGAGGGGTATGAAGTGAGCCTTTCTGCCTTTTAATTTCATCCTAAATTGCCTCTGGGTTGACGCGGATAGGCAAAGCCCTGGAGCCAAAGGCCAGCTGAGAGCACACGGTGCATTTGCACCCGCTGTAATTTCGGGAGACCTCATGGAGGCAGACCGCAGGGCTTTGTACATAGATTACTCCCTTCAAACTGGGGCTGCAGATGGAAGCACAGCAAGGGCTGCGGGCAGGCAGGGTTTTCTCCTTGCCAGTGAGTGTTTCACACCACAGGGTGGATGATCACTTACAAGCAGATACCTTATTAGGATGGCCTAGGAAACACAGTGGGCGATTAACCTTTCATCTCTGGGTTCTGGGCCTGCTGTAGCTCACCACTGGAAAGGCGTGGAGTGGCAGCACGCGGCTCCGCCCCTTCCTCAGCGTCCCCCGGTACCATGGTTGTGAGGCAGCCTGTGTTCAACACCAGTCCAGATCCAGAACAGCGTGGAGGTGGCAGCGCCGGGGAAGGTGTCCAGCACCGTTCTGTCTCCCCTTTCAACAGCTGCCGTGAGCCTTTCCACACAGAGGGAAAATTCACCCAAATTCTTAAAGAGCAAGGGAAAAATTCCCATCACTATTACATGGATATTCTGTCAACAGCAGTAACAGTAGCAGTTACAGAATAACTACAGATAATTACAATCATTTAATTCAAAGTACCAAGTCACTTCATGCAGAACATGACTCATTTATCATTATTGACCTTAGAAGAAGCAAATTTGCCCAAATCAATAAAGGTTCCAAATATCCATTAGAGCAGACAGAGATTGGTTACAAGTGGTAGGAGCTTCTATGCACCTGGATTAATAGAGGGAAGTACATCTGCATGGTTTTGATTAATGAAGAGATTTTTTTTCTTTTGAGACAGTTATTTGAAACAAAATAGACCTTAATTTCTCCTTTAATTCATGTTATGGAAAGTCAGTTGTTTTTGTTAAGAACTTTCATTCCCATTAGTTGCTGAAACATGGTATAATTACAAAGAGAAGTAATCTATAAACAGGTAGAGTTCAACTTTGTTTCTAATGGACTCTTCAGGGCTCCCTGAATATTCATGGAGCAGGGTCTGTCTGGTGGGAATGGACCGGACAGTCTGGTGGGAAGGGACCAGATGTCATCGTGTTTCTCTTTTAAAGTACTGCTAGGAGCTTCTTCACATTCAGATTAAACTCACCCAAAAAGGACTCATGGACATGGACAACAGTGTGGTGATTGCTGGGGGGAGGGGGGTATGAGGAGATTAAATGGTAATGGGAAAAATACAATAAATAAGATAAAAATAAAATAAAATACAGAGAGTATAAAAGTAAAGAGAGGAAAAATATTCCCATCACAATTACAGCAATGTTTTATCCACAACGGAGGTGGCAGTTTCAGAGGAACTACAGAGAATTACAATCTGCTTGTTGTAGAAATGAGAAGATTTAGGCTGCTTTTGAGTCTGAATAATAAAACTGAATGTGGGCAGAAACAGATATTAGTAAGTCAGTCCAGTCACTTAAATATCAAATAGTTCCAATTGATCCCGAGGTGTTTTACAAATATTACACCATTTAAATCCTAATGCTGAGGGCTGGTGGGGAGGCAGACAGGGAATTGGAGGGGAATTCTTTCTACCTCAGCTAACACACAGGTTAGAACACACCCCACCCAGCACCCTAGTTCAAGGTCCTAGAATAGAGAATTCAGACCTCTGTCAAAAATGGCATAGATCGTGAAATGCATCAGCATAAATTTAGCTATTGTATAAACAAAAAAAGAATGAGTCTATTCTAAAATTGTCAAAATTGCAAGATATTCTGCATGAGGAGAATTTGAAATGATGATGAAAATCTACCAATGTCATCTCATAGGAAGAGCCATCACTACAGTGTCAGACTGTTCTCCTACCCCACTCCCAAAACTCAGAGGCGCACCTCCCGACCCTCTCCCAGGCTGGCTGAGAGGGGAACTGAGGCTAGCTGTCCCAAGGTCACCCAGTCACTAAGAGATAGAGCTGACCTCTGAGGCCACAGGAGTCTGGCTGACAAGGCCACCCTCTTCCCGCCATTCCTGCTGCCTCCATCCCCCATCAGGGCAAGCATTCTGCAAAGAAGTCATCTGCAAGAACTAAAGCAACATTCTAAAATGGGTTTTGAACACTCCATGCCCCTCAGGAGAATAAATTATCTTTCCCGCTGCTGTGGTGGTCTCTCAGGATCAGGTGCAGCATAGCCCATGCTTTACATTGATTAGTTCTTGTAAAGAAGCCAAATTCCACATCCCTCTCCTTGCACATGGAGTTCAAAATCTTTACTTGAGGAACTGAGAAAATTCTCCCCAGCTAAAACTCCAGCCCAACAGGAAATCCAGGTACTGGCAGGGGGGGGGGGGGTCAGCTGGAACCACTAAAGAAACAATTGCTTCCTGAATACCATCTGGGGAAGAGAAGCGAACGTAGAGGCTGAGAACCTGGAAGGAAGCTCTGAGGAAGAGGGGAAAACGCACAAAAAGCGTCAGTCACCGGGACTGAAAATTTGTTCCATTTGTGTCTCTCTGCAGGAAGAAATAAAGAAATGCTGACAAGGCATGCCAGTCCGAATCCCTTGAGCAGTTGGCCTGTTTGACTTTGTGTGATGGTGGGCCGACCTGCGTGCCTGCCGGCTCACACCAACGGAGCTCTTCAAACACATTCTATAGATCCCGCTAATAAATTCCATTTGGCTGCAAACCTTTCCCAGTTCCAGGCAGTCGTCTCTGAAGTGTAAGTGCAGCCTTCCTTGAAGCCAGGCTACTGCCACTTACTGGTGATCTGCACCTCTTTGGAAAACTGATCTGTGCTGCCTTTAAAGGCAGGAAGCAGAGTTTGAATGAAAATGCAGTACCATGGCTAGAGGACAGAGCTCTCACACCTTCTGCAGAACCAGAATAAGTGCTATGTTTTAAAAATATATATGTATGTGTTGGCAACATTGAAAAGGGGGCTAAAAAAACATCCCCCTCAGAAGTGAGAGCAGCAGCAAAAGAAACGTTAGCGCCCTGCTGACGGGAACAATAGAGCATATGGACATCACGCAGTGCTTGCCAAGCAGGCGAGGGCAGGATGATCAAAATGGAGTCAATCTGCTTCTCTAATAGCAGAAGAGTCGTCGTCTGCATGAACACTGCCTCCAAGTGTGCAACGAGGCTCTTTCATTGCCTGAGAAAAGGGGAAGGGTTTGGTTGACATTTTAGCCAAGGGTACTCCTTCCACTGGGGGCCTCTCTCTCAGAACACTTCCCGTGGCGAGTCTGAGGTGGCCACCATCTGTGGATCTGCACACCCGAGACCTTGCACTACAGTGGAACATCACCCTGCAAGGGCTCTCACCCCAGAAACCGTCCTCGCCTGTCACCGGGGCGGGGCTGACTCAACCACGACACAGAACGTAGGCCCGCAAAGCTCAGCTCAGGCGGAGGCTTTATCACTGGCCCCCAAGCAACTTCCTAGTTCCTACCTATTCCCTTCTGAATCCAGTCCCTTTCTCCTTCAGGAAATCTATAAGAAAATGTTACAAACTTCAACACAAATCTCACGGTCAGCCTTTTTCTAATTTTTTAAATAAATTTTGCATTTTTAGTCACAATGGTGATCGAAAGGGAAATGTAGATAGCTTGACGCAGCCCATCACGCCTTCTGAGAACCACCTTGAAACATATATTCTGTTGCTGTGGACTGACTAGCAATTGCCTCCCTCACAGCCATGTTTCATTGGCACTGTAGGACCCTGTTTCTTTCCACGAGGGCTTTTTGATCCAAAAAAGCATGCTGCGAGCATAAGGAGAGGTCTTGGGTCTTTTACTCCTCTTGGTGGCTAAAATATTGCATGATAACACATCTCCCAAACTTATGTTTAAAGCATAGAAGCCCTCGTTTGATCTCCAGACACACGTATCCGACTGTGTGTGCAGCATCTCGACTTGAATGTCACAACGACATTTAAAGTTGTGACATGAATACATTCATATCTCTTAATCCTCACTTCCTCCTTTCCAGTCCAAATCATATCAAGTTTCACCTGGGCCACTGTGAAACTCTCCTACCTGGATTATTCTTCTTCAAACCCTGAGTTTCCTACCATATACTTTAAAACAAAAGCTAAAGTATTTTGGAAACATTCATTATAAGACTTTATTTTCCTACTTAAAATGTTTTAGTCACTTCTCACTGCACTTACATTGAAAGCCACACTCCTTGCCATGACACTGGAAACCAGGGACAGCTTCATGTGCTGATTTAATTTTTTTCTGTACTATTCTCTCCATAAACCTCACAGCTGCAGTCCTAGTGGCTTTTTTGTAGTTCTTTAAACCTGCAAAATACTTCCCTGCGTCAGTGCCATTGCGCAAGTTGGAATGCCCTTCCCCTAGTCCTTCCATGGTTTGTTTTTCCTGTTTCCTCGGCTCGTAGTCAAAATGTCACCCCCTCAGAAACATTTGTGCTAATCTTCTCTAAGCAGAGTTCTCTGCACTCCTCCAACATTCCTAGCCATTCCTGGACCACAGTCATTCCTTTCATAGTTCTGATCATAGTTCTTTCAGCCACAGAGTACTAACTCTATATGTATCTATGTCTTTTCTTGTTTATTATCAACCCCCCACATTCTACCAAAAACTCCATGAGAGGAGAGCAGAGCCAAATGTCCACTCAGTGCCAAACAAATGTTTGACACATAGTAGGCACACAATAAATACTAGCGGAATAAATGAATGTGCCAGAGGAGCAAAGGAAGCCAAAAGTGTTGAAAAGGGAAGTGAACAAAGAAGAAAATAATAAAATGAGAAGGCGAAATATTGGGCTATTATGTGCAAGGGGTGGAAGATGGAAAAACCTCCAAGTCAGGGGGTATAATTTACTGTCAGACTTAGTTTTAGCATACAAAAAAGCATGTTATCCTTACTAAGAACATTCTATATAAACAGTGACCTTCGGGAACATTAATGTGACCATAATTTTATTGGTCAGGGTAACGCTAACCACTGTTACAGATTAGCCTCTAAATTTCAGTAGCTTAACACAGTACAAGCTTACTTCTCACCCTCCTGATAGTTCCATGTGGGAGTTCCTGGTTGGGTAGATCTCTTGGAAGAGATGAATCAGAGACTCAGGCTCTTCCATCTTCAACATGTGGCTCCTAATGTCACTGGTTGTGGGGCGGGGGTGGGGGGCGGTGCACGGGTGAGGGCGCTGCCTCCATTCTAGCTAAGTGGAAAGGGAAAGGAAGATGAAGGGTCATGAGCGGGGAAGCTTCTATGGGCCAGGCCCAGAGGTGGGTATGTCATTTCTGATTTCCTTCCACTGGCTGAAACTCAGTGTCATGGCCTCACCTCACTGCCAAGGAGCACTACGAAATGCAGCTTTAGCTTTGCGTCCAGGAAGTAGAGGAAATGGGTTGGTGATCTGTGTCACAATATCCTTCAGCTTTGAAGAATGCCTTTTAAATATTTTATTCAAGTTGTCAGTTATATGAAAAGAAATGATGTTTACAGCATGTGACTGGCAACCCTAAAAATAGACGTGAGCCCATTTAGCACATACTTTGTAATAAAAATTTCCTCAGGTGCCATAGGGCACCTTCCTTGAGGTCTGAGTCAGTCTCTTTCATTCACAAGTGAGCCGCAGGAAACAGTGAAACGTGCTCTCTGCTCCGAGTCCTTAAAGTGTTAATGTGCAAGGTCTGCGTGCAGAAGGCAAGCTGCCATAGATCTCACTGACTTTGGCAGCAACTCAGAGGTTATATTTTTCTCAGGGATGAAATATTCTTGGATAATTGTTCCAACATGTGAGACCCAAAAATGTTTTCGGGGTTTTTTTTTTTTTGGTAGAAAATGATCTCAGGAAATAGAAGCAGACAAAAAAAAAACCCCTACTAAGTTATCTAGTCCATCTCTTGAGAATCTAATCGGATTTATATGGTTCAAGATATTTCACATGATAATCCACTTGATGTGGAGCAGCTAGCCAGGGACCTCCCTGTTGGCCTGCCTTCGTGGTACCTGACACACAAGCCCAGGCACATACACCCTCGTCATTACTCTCAAATGCAGGCTGATCTGGCTTTAGGGGTGCGCACGGACTGAAACTCTGTGCTATGGTAGGGGAGACGCTGGAAAAAAGACATGTCCCAAAGTATCTCCCCACCTGGCATGTAACACTTTCCTAAAATTCTGCTATGAATGAATACATAATATAAACCGTTCACCTTTGTGTGAATTAGCTTACCAGATCCTTTTCCTCCAGGACACCTTGCCAAGATAAGAACATTAATATTTTAAAGAAAAAATAAGATGGATTATACAACTCTGTTCAGGAAGAGGAAGCCAGGAGTGCAGCTCTGTGCATCTACAGATAAAAAATTGTGCAAAAATAAATATGTCATGATTAGACACGTAGATATTCGAGCTCTTTTACTTATATTGAATTCAATCACGGCACTTCAGTTCTGCAATATCAAGGAAAAATTATATTTTATTTTAACATTTGAACAGATTACTGTAACCAATTCTTTTTGTCATCTATTTCAACCACATTTAAGGATCTAGGCCTATGACTCCCTCCTGGATTATACTCTCCTCCAATCTTCCTATTTTGCAGATTTAAAAAAAAACTGAGGCCTGGAGGTATTAAGGTCTCACTGTGGCAGGGCTGGGGCTATAACTCAAGTCTCCAAATGTCTCATTCATTGCTCTATATATTGTGTGATGGTATTTAATATTTATAAAGTCTTTACTTAGTTCTGGGCATTTTGAGTTAAACAAAAAAGAATTTGGTAAATTCCAGCTCTAAAACACTTTATTTTGAGGGGAGATTAGACCTACACATAAAATAATTAGGAGAAACACTGATGTCACTGGAGAATACTTTGTTCCCATTCCTGTTGTTTCCTTCTCATAAAGAGAATTCATAGAGGGTAGCCCTGGGTTCCACCCCGCTACAGTTTAATTTGGAAGGATCACAGGGCAGGCACAGTTCCGCTCCATCCTTCCTCTTACAGGCAATCCTCACTGAAGAGAGTTCAAGCTCACAGCCACACTCCCATACCCTCAGTCTTCCTGTCTAAGATAAAATGGGTAATTCTGCCCAATTCAGAGCTTCAGCCACAGCCCAGTCTATTCTTATACCATGCTAGGTCCTCCCAATGTACTCACTATTCTTTGTTCTTCAAATTATTTAGTTCTACATTGGGGAATAAAACCATTACTTATTGGTGACACCTTGGACAATAATCTCTCAACATTTTGGGGCTCAAAATAGCGGGGAGTTTTTCTAGAATTTGGACCTTATAATATCACTTTAAAAGCATAAGAGGGAAGGGAAGAAGCTGTCACAGGTGAGGAAACATGCATCAGACCAATGAAGATGCTGGACTGTGAAGACAGAGAAGATACTTTATGTACAGGAAGAGAAGCCTAAAAGCTCACAATTGGAAGAAGTCTTCCACAGTGAGAGTTTACACACTCCAAAGTCTTCAAGAACCAGACAGGTAAAAACATAAACGGGTGCAGCAAATAGTGATGAAAATAAAATGTGGTAGCTCAATGGCAACCGGTGAACTAATCAGGGTTCATGCAGCATTAATGTATACAAACTCTTTTTTTAAATTTTTGGTAATCAAAAAAGGTGATTAAAAGGAGGTCATCGATGGGCTGGTCAAACCAATGAACAAAAATCCATCTATGAGGATAGCCAATTGATCTCTCCTATGTCACTTCGGAGAAGTAGATGTTCAACCTATGCCAAGTGATGCCTCCTCCAGAGGCACTGGTGAGGCACTGCTGTGAGGAGCAGAAACCACCCGCTCAAGGAAGCAAAATCTGCCTCCGGATGTTCACACCCCCTCCCTGCTAATTTCGTCCTGGAGGCCATACAGAACTAGCCTAACTCCACTCATACGGAGACATTCACCAGACTGCTGTAATCAGTGGTCTTGTCTCCTTGTGAGTGTCCTCTAAGGACGGGCTTTTCATTCCTTTTGCCATCCTTGCTGTCCACCTTCAAGAAAAATAAGGTTTTACTTAGTCTGGATACCTTTTAAAATGTAGTTTCAAACATTTTATAGGATATGTTATTATAAGTATTTTAGGTATTATAGGTATTTTCGTAATGGCTCAGGGGAATACAGAATTATAATTTCCAGTGTTACACATACCTTATTTATTCCTAATAATATCACCTAAAATCACGTTATATGAAAATGAAGTTACTGTTGACTAAATCTTCATCGCTTTTATTCATGTTGTTGGTAAGCCACATAGCCCACCCTACACTTGAACAGTACAATACAGAATATTGTTGAGATTGCATTTCACCAAATTAGGGCTGGCCCCTATTCTAATGAATAATATGCAACAGGCATTTGAATACCTATTGTACTCTCATTCTTTTGGGTGTTAAGAATTTGGAGATAAAAGTCCGGGCCATCAAACACATTACATGCTGCCAGGACCCTGAGAAGTAACCATAAGAAATCAAATAAATGATCCATGCTATGATGCAATACATATATAAAATTCCATGGGAACAACGATGAGGAAGCATTTAATCTTGTTAGAAACATAGGGAGTAATGAGAAAGTTATAGAGAGAATGTAATATTCAGGTAGGTCTTGATAGCAGGGTAGGAGTTTTTGGTTTTTCATAAATACTTTTTTTAGTATAGTTTTAGATTCACAGCAAAACTAGGGGAAGGCACTGAGATTTCTCACATCCCCCTTGACAGCCTCTTCCAGTTATTAACCTTCCCATGTAATAATCACCGAAAGCCTACAATTTACTGTTCACTCTTGGTGTCACACATTTTATGGGTTTGAACAAATGAAAGACACGTATTCTACATTTTGGTATCAAACAGAATATTTTCACTGTCCTAAACAAATCCTTGTCCTCTGCCTATGTATCCCCATCCTTCCCCCGGTAATAATCTCTGACTGTTTTAATGTCTCCGTAGATTTGCCTTCTCCAGAATGTCACGTAGTTGGAATAATACATTGCCTAATTTTTTTCAGATTGACTTATGTCACTTGGTATATGCACTTTAAGATTCATGCATGTCTTTTCATAGTCTGATAACTCATTTCTTTTTAGCGCTGACTAGTATTTCATTATCTGGAGGTATCACACTTCATTTATCTGTTCACCTGCTAGAGAATATCGGGGTCACCTTGCAAGTTTTGTCAGTTATAAATAAGGCTGCTATAAACATCCTTGTGCAGGTTTTGGCATGGACATAGGTTTTCAATGATTTGGGTAAACAACAAGAAGTGCCACTATTCAATGATATGGTGAGAGTAAGCGGGAGCTTGTTTGCTCATTTTGAGCAGGGAGACCCACAGTACAAGATTATTTGCAGATGTTGGATCCCCTTGAAGAAAAGTTACCCAGGTGTAAAAAGACAGGACACCTGAAGGAAATGGGCAGACTAGAGCATAGGGCTTGTGAAAAACAAGGCAAGAAATAAAGGCGGATGTTTTAGGATGAAGACATGAACTCTAAGCTAGAGACAATAAACAACCACCAAGAGCTTACAAAGCAAAAGAGTGATGACGCTACGTTTTGTCTTTTCTGATTCTGACAAATAAAATATTCACCTTTTCTTTCAGACTCTAGCCATCTGTCTACTTGGTAGTGAGAGTATATTTTCTTCAAGTCACTGACTAAAATGTTGAAGAGAAGAGCCCAGCCAGGAAAAAGTCCTCTTCATGTTTACCTCCTTCCATTTACCTAGCGACAATGGAAGCAGGACAGAAAAGATGAAGGAAAGAATCTAAGGAAAAGTGTGCCGTGCTCTGCACGTGAAAGGATGTTAGGATTTAGGGACCATCTGATTATGCAGGGTGATAGAGAGTTGGATTCAAGGGTAACTTCGAGGTCTGTAGCCTGGGTGAATGGGGAAATTGTAGTTCCGGAAAGACAGAGTGAGATTTTGAAGAGAGAAAGAGGTTAAGCGAAATGTAATCTAGTTTGGGAGCTATTGAATCATATTGAATAGGAGTCAGAAGGGTCATAGGTAGAGAGGTCTGGCTGGAAGACTACTGTAAGTTAAGACTGAAGTTTGGGTGAGAAATCAGGGTTGGAGACAGAGATTCAGAAGTCATCCGCTGTGATGGCTATCTGACACCCTGCGGACGGACATTGTTTTGGAAGGGAGCAAAGTTGAAAAGTTAAAAATAATTACCTCCATAATTAACATGATTTATTTTGTTCACATCTGTTATATTAATAGATCAGTAAGCAGATGATACAAGTAAGTGTGTGAATTTCTTTCGTCCATCTGTAATGATTTAGGGACATGTGAAGAAGAATATTAGATGAGTTGAAGGAAATTGTAACACTGAAAGACCACGTCAGTAGCTTGACTCTTCTCTACGTATTGGGGTGGCAAAGAACCGTCTAGATCCAGGCCAAAGTCTAAGCTCTGTTTAAAGTGAGGTCCAACTGAAAGGTAAATCTCCTTCCTTGAAATGTTGTGATGGCAGAGAAAAAAAATGATGCTGATAAAAAGCACAACCTAAAACCTAAGTGATGCCATTTGTATTTCATTTGTATTAGTATAGTATGCTTTTATTATTCACTGCTCAGCCATAGAAACCCAGATATCTGTGTATTATTTGTCATTGAGCTTTTGTCAGTCTTCCCCACTCCAGCTTTACCCCTTGCTTCTGATGGACTGAGAGGAGGGTGTGTTGTGCATGGACACACGATGAGCTTTATTCCGTTTTTCAGGCCATTCCTCTCCACTGAAAAAAGATGTGCTTTAGAGGTTTGTTCACAGTAAAACAATAAGTGTCTGAAACCCAATATTTCCATTGCTTATATATCTCTCCATTAAAAATCCTGTCTCTCAAATCATTACGAAGTAATAGGGAAAGGTGGATCTGGGTATCAGTTTTTAAAAAATTCTTGTACAATTAAAATTAAAATTTGGTGCAAAATAACTTCCAATCCAGCATTTCTTTATTCCCAGCAACTGGCAATAGGCACACCCTCTTCGTGGTCACACACCATTCTGCTGCATCCTCTTGTTCGAGATTATCAATTTGGTGGTGAAGGGCTCCCGTTAACATTCTCCTTTAGCAAAGGTCAACTCTCCTCAGGGTCACCTTCAAAAGGACTTGACCAGTGACTAAGTTTATGAATTTTTAAAATATTGTCAGTTGGCACGGAATGCATTTATCCACTGAAAATGAGTTTTGTTTCAACACGATTTGCTGCCATCCATGGTAATTGGAAAGTCAGTGTGAGCTATCTCCTAATGTGCTTTTTAAAACTGACCACAGCTGCAGAGGCAGCTTCTTAAACCAAACATAATTAATTTCTATCTGTCCAGTCTGATCACTGTGGGCTGACAGTCCCTTGTATTCTTTATTTTTAATGTATGTCCTTTTTTTCAATAGAGTACATTGTCCTTTCGTCTCTCTCTTTTGCTTCTGCAAATTGGCACTTTCTGTCTTCTAGGAGTCTCATTACCATCCGATGATTTTCTCCACTTCACAATAAAGGCACTCAACTTGGGCATCCATGAGAGAAAACACACACATCCACCTAGGTAGCACATTTTCTTTGCTTTCTCTGAATCTTTCTCCATGTGGTCTTTATGGCTTCAATAGCTCTCGAGTGTCAACAGAGACCTGAAACTCTTCAACCGTTGGCTGCCTACCTCATTCGCCCTCCATTCCTCCCAGGCAGCATCCTAAATAGAACCGGATGCCGAAGCACCAACTGACTCGTGGACAAGAGCATCCATCCTCCAACAATGCCCTGTAGATACCAATTGAAACGGCATCATCCATAAAAGTAATCCATAGACCCATTTGCTTTTCATTTTTGGCTTATGATAGCAATAATGACTGTAACACAGGGCCCAGGAATTGACGACCAGCTGGGGTTAATGGCCCTTGGCTGCACTGTGGGCTATCAACTCCCCCAGCTGGTCATTAATCCCAAGGAAATGCCCCATACCTTGATCGTTATTACTTAATTAATGCCTCTTTCACTTTCAGCCTAAGTGGTCAGAGCACTGTAACCCTAACAGCCGCTTGCAGTTGGAAGTGTGTGTTTCAACTCAAATGCTGAATTCCCTATAGCTGCATACATATTTTAAATTCTTCCTAGAATAGTTGATTATGTTTGCCTCAGGCCTTTTTTCTGCCCTTACAAAAGGGTGGGGGTGGTGGCTGTGAGGGTTTATTTTTCAAGCGAAAACTTGCTACTTGCCTATCAGAGCTCCAAGGTCAAAAGGAAACTCGAATGTGCTCATCTCGCCCTTTGTTTTTAGGTCATCTGGATTGTTTCTGCTTCCAGAGATCTAAATGCAGAAACAAACGGGAAGGAGGAAGGGGAGCGTCCCTTCTGTAGTTGCTTAGAACAGACTTCACAGTCCTTGAAATGGCATAATAACAGCATTTATTCCACTGTTATAAAACTCCAAGTGCTGTCATAAGGAGTTAAATCACACTGGAAATAAATACTCTGATAGTATCAACATTATTATGTATCATCTTTTCGGAGACTGCTGTAAGCTATCATCAAAGAATATGTTACCTGGCTGACAAAGAAGGTAGATTTTGGTTTAGTGTGACTGGTAAGTGCAACTAAAGGGAAAAAAATATAACGGAGGGGTTGGCCTGCGTGCTAATTACCACAATAGACGAGTCAGATTCTGCTTTGGGTCAGCTGGGTTTATATACGAAGAACCTCCTGTTTGTGAACCAGATACTAACCCCAACTGATCTTAATATCTTCTGTTGCAAGTAAATGCCTACATTTATTCTCAACAGCAGCATAAAAGAAAAGCAGTCTTTCCTTTCTCTTGGTATTCTGAGAGAAACTGATGTTATCTGAAGAAATATGTTTCTAAGAGATTAGCAGTGATTCATGACCATCAGAGAATCAAGTGTGTGGAACAACTTAGAGGAGATCATTTGGAAAGATCTAAACTGTAATGTTTTATCTTAAAGTTTGCTTTGAGAATCACACATCTCCAAGATGAATGTGGTAAGTAGAAATGTGCTCTCATCGCTGGAATCATTGGATCTTAGGACTGGACAAAGCGTTTTGCAATCACTTTGCTCCCTGACTCCACTTCATGCAGGACTAAGCATAAACCAACTCCACTAGATAAAAATCTATCCAGAATATAGTTGTATGACCATTTCCCTGAATGTAGCTTAATGATAAACAATTGTAGCTGATGGGTCATTTTTCTTTGTGCTAAAGTTTGAGTTCATTTTCTCTTCTTCCATCTTCAGTTCAGATGGAAAATCCTCGCCAAGCCTTAAAGATTTTTATCAGATTGCCTTCTCTTTGAGGCCCCTAAAGAAATAAAGTACCAATTTCTTGATCCCTTCTTCTGCAGTCTTGTTTCCCTACAGTTTGTCATCTTTATGTCACTGGTTTCTTTCAATTCCCTAAGATCTGCTTTGGGTTGTATGCCTGCAAATTGTGTGTAGGTCAAGTGTAAGGGTCTGAATAATGCAAGATATTAATCAAGGATTGCATCATAGCCCATGATGCCTTCACTGAATCACAAATGTCAGATTCTAGGTCTTTCTCTGTTGATAACCTGTAAACACTTGAGTGGCCTCAATATGGGTGTCCTGAACTTATTTTTTTCTAATCCTTCTATTCCGTAAGCAGGAAGAGTATTTACTGTGCTTGCTGCTCATTGTATTAGGTAGGCAGACATTCAAACAGCACAGACATTCAAACAGCGAAAAGGCAGAGTCCATGCCAGGAAGGAATTCAATAACAATTGCAGGAGATACATAGATAAACAGACACAGTTCAGGTCAACAGATCTGTCTGTAATAGATAGAAACTTCAGGAGACAATGAAGGCACAAAGGAGGGGCACCTAACTCAACCTGGAGGTTTGGGGGTCTTCCCCCACCCCTCCAAAAAGGTAATACACTGATATTACTGAATTAATTGCAAAGAAGGAATAGCAGAAAGAAGAGTGTTAAGGAAGGAACAGGGGAAGGAAGAATGTTCCAGGTAGAGATAACAGCATTTATAAAGAAAATAGGTGTTTCTGGAAAATGGTCCAGATGTTGACATTCTTATTGGTCCTATGGTCTTCCCTACTCATTTAATGAATTATCAAGTTATTTATGACTGAACCATTCCAACCCTGTTCCTTTTCCTCTCTCTAGATATTATTTTACACCTACCTCATTATACATCTGCCCCATGTACAACTGGCTTTTCTGGGAAGGTCTGGTTTCCAGAGCCACTTCTGTCCCTGTCTGATCAGCCTGATAAGCTCTACATTCCTGCTCAGAAGCCCCCTTAGCCCTTCCCTAGACATGAGTTAGCTGATGTTAGTCCAACAGTTACACACCCCGCACTTGCAGCTTATTGTAAATTATTGTGTAGTACTGATTGGGGGCCAAATTATTATGCTCAGTACTGTACACAGTTACCTCTATAGCTATGCTTAAATCCAACCAGTCTTTTCCCAATATGTATACATATTTTTTCTTTTGTGATTTTAACTTATTACCCAGGTATACAATCCAAAGTAAGTTGTATTTACCATAGGAGAACTGTATCTACTTCATTGTTAATGAAAATGTTAAACACTACATACTCTGAGAGTAATGTGAATGTAGAATACTCTTGACTGTGGAAATTACTCACAAAGTTTATTTTCGAATAGTTTTGTTATAAATGAAGCCATCTTATTTATATTTCTTTATTCACATACCATAAAAAAATTGAAGATGATTAGGAGAATAACTAAGTCTACAGAGTGATCCTAAATACTCATACATTCTATATAAAATTTAATTTACTTCCAAAAGCTAAATCTTTCTCTAAAAAAGTTAAATCATTATGTAAGTGCTTATAGTTAGCAGGTTATGATTGTAAACAACAATATAAATACAGATGTATGCAAAGAATACTTTTTAAAACATTTGATAAATTTTGTATTTTAGAATAATTTTGGAACTACAGAAAAATTGTAGGAATGTTACAGAGTACCCATAGACTCCACACCCAATCACAACAATACATTTGCCACAACTAATACCAAGAGTCAGTAATACCCAAGGTCAATACTTTATGTGAATTTCCTTAGTTTTCACCTGATGTCTGTATTCTTTTCTAGGATCCCATACAGAATATCACCTTATATTTAGTTGTACAGTCCTTTTAAGCTCCTCTAGACTGTGAAAGTTTCTCAGACTTCTCTTGTTTTCTATGACCTTCACAGTTTTGCAGTATACTAGTCAGGTATTTTATACCATGTTCTCTAATTTGGGTTTGTCTGATGTTTCTATGGCTAGACAAGAGTTACAAAATTTGGGAAAGAGGCCCACAGAGGTAAACTGCCTCCCTCATCACATGATATTAGGGGCCTACGCTATCACTGTAACCCCTAACCCCTGCTGCCTCAGTAACCACTCATTACTCAGTATTGAACCTCAATCTCCTGGCTAGAGTAACGTGGGTCAGTTTTCTCCACTATAAGTTACTCTTTTCCTCCCTTTTATATTTTCTTTCATACTGTACTTTTCAAGAACAAGTCCTTAAGAACATTTATTCTTAAGGAGTAGATAGTTAGAGTCCACCTCTTTGAGAGGTATTCCTACATAAATTAGTTGGAATTGTTTGATAGATACTTTTAAGAGTACAAAATTCACTTAGTAATAATGTATATAATCTGACACTATTTGGAATTTTTAAAGGATGACGGACAGATCAATAGATGGAGACAGAGAATACAAAGAGTATGGAGTGAACACGGAAAGACATAAGAAACAAGTACAATGTTTGCCTTTGAGAAGAGGAGCTGAAACAGGATGAGAAGACATCCCATTTACAACTGATTCTAATACACAATTCGTATTTCTGAAATTATTTACTCTGTCCTATTTTCTAAGTCCTTAAAATGAAAAGTGTAATCATCTATGGGGCTAGTGGAAAATAATGCAGGAGAGTGAGAAATGGTCACACTGCTTTATGGATATAATACTACCACAATAGGTGATCTCAGTAATCATTCTTGGCATCTCACAACAGAGCCCAGTGTTTCCAAGCACACAAGTGGAACATCAATGTGAGGAGCTGGTTCTGACAGCGAACGGTGTATGCCAGAGTTGTCTGCCTGTGTTTTGTGGTAGTTGCAACCAGGCAAGAGAATCAATAGCCTGATTGAAAACAGAAAGTCTAAGAGTCTTCTAAACTTAAAAAGTTCATTTGCTTTTTAAAATATGTGTCACTAAATGAAGAAAATACCCTAGTCACCAGAATTACTAGAATTATCTTTCATGCAGGTTCCGACAAAAACTAATGTTGGCATTGATAAGAAGAAATGCCTGTATTAGGCTATTCCCTTGAAAGGTGCTTTTCCTCTCTGTTACATAACCAGTGATTCTCAAGGGACAAATAACGAAATGCATCCCACAGTTGCCTTACAGAACTAGTGTCTGTTTGTTTCATGTTTGTACTGGAGCAAGATTTCACTATTCCACATAAGATATGATTTAACTACTCTACATATTAGACAGGGGTTATGTCGCTCAGTGGTCCATTAAAGAGAATAAACTCTTCAATGTACTCTTTTAAGTTCATTTTGGTCCTTAAACTCTTTTAAAGACCAACACTAAAAAGAAACTCTTCTAAACTGGATAGCAAAATATTGGGACAAGAGTGAAGACATATGAAATAAGAATTGTCAAAAAAAGCTTAAATGAAAGAGTCTGAATGAAAAAAAATGGGCTGGTTTTCCAAAAAGATCAAAATCGACTATTTCTGCCTAGTGAGCAGGGAGGAGTGGACAGAGAGAAGGAAATGGACACACTGACTGCCTGAGAGCAAGAGCTTCTTTGGGTTTTACAGAGTTTTCCACCCAGAGCTCTGCACAGGTTAACCACTCTTTTAATATTGATCACTCAGCTTTATATACAGACTGTGGTGGTGTCTGAGATGCTGATTTCTAACCTGAAATGTACATAGTCAAAAAGGCAAAGGAGAAATTATAAGGCTGATCAGGGAAATTAGGTCAGAGAAACAAGCATGGAGCAACATATTCGTAGAAAACTGGCTGGTTGAGAGCACGTTTTAGATTTTCTGTTCTTCTCGAAAAGAAGCAGCTTCTCTTCAGCTTAAGGTATATGATCAGAAACATCTTTCTAAAATTACAGCCATGACCATTAGCTAGACAAAGCCCACCCTATATAAGAGTTTGCGCTAAATTTCAACCAGCATCAAAGGAGGCGTCCCTGCTTTCTCTGCCGTACATTGTGGAATAAACAGGCAGGTCTTTCATTGGGCGGGGACTATAACGGAACCCTCCCGCCAGCCCACTACAACGTGTTATCAGCGCTGCTCCAGCAGGGACGCACACAAAAGTAACGTCACCTCCTCCTAATATGTTATTTTAGGTCAGTGTCAGATTCACAAATGAAACTAAACATTTTTAACATGAAACCCTTACTCTACCAATTTAACAATATTTGTACTAAAGTTACAACTTATATCATGGTAAAGTCTGGCAAACTAGATGGCATTTGAATGAATGCATTACATACCTTTAAATTCTAAAATGAATAACATGTATAGAGTGGGAATAATTTATCTGACTAAAAAGGCCAGTGTCATTTTAATTTCTAGACAGTGTGTTTATTGCTAGGGTATACAGTGACTGCTGTATAAATGATCTTGTTTACATTATATTTTAAGATACAAAATAAGTATTTTCTTACAATTATACTGTCAAATGGTGTGAGGTCATATGGATCTTGGTCTAAATTCAGAATGTTTTCCATCTACTGTTTCAATATTTCTGGTAGATAAGACTATGTCATTAGGAACTTCATATTGATTTTAATTAGAACAGGCACACCACCATTAATATGAGTTGTGATGCCACTAAGGCAGTTGTCAAGCGGGAATTAATTAATTAATTGTAAATTAATTAATTGAGAGTGAATCAAATCAACCTAGCAGAATGAATACAGAACTTGGGGAGGGGGGTAAACTCACAAAACAGATTGAAAACCCAAGATAATCTAAATTGTTAATCGAGACTGAAGAAAATTAAGTAACTCATTAAAAGAGAATACCTATTGTTTTTGAGACAGGAAAGTTTTAACACTAAAGTAATAAATTAAATTCAAACATTTTCCTTAAAAATGATATATGAAATCCTAAAAAATACTAAGATTTTAACACTCTATGTTCCAGACTTAGAAAAATGATTTGTAGTTTGGGGTACTTAATAATACTCATCACAAATTTAATCATTTCTGTTTATGGTTAAAGAGGAAATTTATCAGATGCTTAAAAGGAAATAAATACATTAAATTGAAGGAAAAATCTATTATAAAGAGAGAGAGTTTTGCCCTTTTCTATGGGTTTCCCTGTAGCCCCTGGGTCCCAGTGTTTATGGAACTCAGTGCTTCAGCATTAAGCACCATAGATGGTTGCCTGACAAGTCAAGGTCATGTTTGAAAAAAGTAAGTAAAATAAAACATTGAATGTAAACACACTCTACAATTCAACCATGAAAAATACACATATCACTAGACAAAAGCTGATAATAATATATTAAAATAAAAATATTTGTGTTATGAGAGTTATGTTTTCATTAAAAATGTGTTTAAATTTTTGTGGCTGCACAAAAAGAAGAAAAGTTGTCAGGAGGTTTCCTAATGATTAGTGAGGGGTCGTATGTGAACTACAGCCTATTAGCTAGGATTGAGATAAAATATCTGAAAGTGAAAATTAAAGTCAGATGTGTGGGAGATTCTGATTAAAAAAAAAAAAAAACACATCCTAGTGAGTTCTCACACTTGGACAACACCTTTCCAGAGCAAGGCATTGAAACAAGGCCAGGAAGAGAAATCCTGCTGGCCGTGGCTGTGTCTGCTGAAACATGAGCAGAGACTATGGGTGGTAAGCAGTGATACGCTCCGCTGCACAGTGAGAGGACTGGCAGAAGACCAGGTGGCAAGGGAAGGGCACATGTCCGTGTGCCCCTAACAGGTGTAGGGATGTCCTTATTCAAAGGAACACACTGCTCAAAAGTCTCTGACTTACCCGGAAGGCAGGATATGAACCTGCCTATAGTGACTACCTACAACTACAAAAAGTCAGTTGCAATTGTCCTAGAATAGTTGGCAGTGAAGCGATAGTAACTTGCAAAAAGGCACTGCAATTTTTCACATGCGAATTAGTTTGTTAATTTAGTTTGTTATTAGTTTGTTAATTAGTCATCGTGCGTATACTGTGACTCACACCCTGCTCTAGAGGACTGAGTATATCAATAAATAAAACCACCACCTCTGCCCTTGAGGAGTTTATACTCCAGCATCCTGACCGAGAAAACAACAAAAAAGAAAGCATAAGAAGTAAGTAATATGTTATAGCAGCAGTAAGTTGGTTAATAAAACAAAGTAGATCAGGGTATAGGTAATTAGAAAAAAGTGTGTAATTTTAAATAGAAGGACCAGGGTAGGCCTCATTAAGAGAGTCCCATTTAAAATGGGACTTAAGCCAGACAGAAGAGACAGAGAAAAGTTCTGAAATGAATACCTACCTGGCATATTTAAGGAACAGCAAGGAGCACAAGAATAGTAAAAAATGGATTTTTAAAAAAAATGGAGAACGAAGATATGTAGAGCTTCTAAATGATTGTCAAGACTTCTAATTTTCCTCAAATAAAACACAGAAGCATCATGTGGTTTTAGGCATGGAATTGATGCGATGTTACTTAAGTTTCAGAAGGGTCACCACGGCCGCTCTACTGATGGTAAGGAAAAGAGGCAGAAGTGGGGAGACAGTGAAGAGGAGGTTGGGATAATCCACAAGAGAAGGGGCAAAGGCTCAAGTCAGGGTGATAGCGCCACTGAGAACTGACCTAGCGATCCACTTCTGAACGTATCCCAGGATTTGCAAATGCAGTGGATGTGGGATATGGAAAAGAGAGAAAGAGAGGGAGAGAGGTCAAGGAGGACAACAAGTTGTTTGGCCTGAGAACTTGGAAGGATGATATTGCCTTTAACTGAGATGGGAAAAATAGACTGAGCAGGTTTAGGGGGGAAAATATGATATTCATATTTGGGCATGTTGAGTTTGAGATGTTTACTAGATATCTAAAAAGAAATGTTCAAGTAGGCAGTTGACTATGAATCTGGAGGAAAAGGGTCTCGAGCTTGATATTTAAATTTGGGAGTCTGAGCATAAAAGTAGTGTTTAAGCCACCATACTGGATATCACTGAAGGAGTGAGTGCTACGCACTGGATCACACCAGCATTCTTGAAGAAAAGAGGAGGGACCAACATAAAAGACAGGGATCGGCCTGTGAGGCAGAGAGGATCTTGAGAGAGAATGGAGACTTGGAAGCCAAGTGAAGAAAGTGTCTCCAGAAAGAGGGACCAACTAGGTTGATATCTGCTTGTGTGGGGGTGGAGTAATTTTAAAAATGTAGAGTAAGAGACCAATTAAATTAAAATAGTTTATCTGCAAAGTTTCACGTGATCATGAGCTCTCAATTTCAACAGGTTTCAAATCCCAACCCCATCACTCGTCCCCTTCAGCTGCTACTTCGTGATTTCTGAGGTTGGTGTTTCAGAGATCTCTCTCAGAGATCTGCTATGAAATTTGGTGACATAATTGTATGAAATCACCTATGAAATGCTTGTGAAGTAATAGGTGCTTATCATTTTACACATAACATGTAATATTAATAATATAAATATTAACATGAACCCAAACATTTCATTAGATAATTGTTACATTGATCATATAATTATATTATTCATTATATTTTATATCATATGACTTCTGCTACTTGTTATAGTATTCATAATTCATTTACTCATCTGTTCTTCCAACTATGTATTAAGCATTCTTTAGCATTCAGTCTTTGCTAGGCACTGGCACCCAAGGGGAGAAAAGGTAAACAAGATATGGAATTGATCATTCCTATAATTTAAGTACACCAGGCTCTGCAGCCAATACTGTACAGCTTACTTGTCCACTTCATGTGAAGAATTTGAACCATGGCTTTGTCACCTACCAGGTAGGTGACCTTAAATAAGTCACTCCAACTCTCTGAACCTCGGAAAATGGGGACATATTGCTTCTATTTGCAAGGTGGTTAGAAAGACTGGCAAGGATATAGTAGATATCCTAGTATCTATCCCTAAGCAGGCATTCACAGTATAGGTCTTATTAGTACTATAAATTCTGTGCATTCTGTCAAAAAAGAACATAGACTTTCCTGAAGTGAATAATTCATGGTTTTCATTTTTATAGAAAGTGATGAGCTTTTAAGGCAACACACCCTGTCACCCTGATAAACAATATTTTTGTTTGTAATTGCTTAATCCCTACCTCCCTTTACGAAGGATCCGAGATAGTTTAAAAGGAGTCATGTAAAGTGGTGATAACGATAAAGATAAGCAATCAATACTACGTAGATGCAGAATGTACACGCTATCTTACCTGTTTCGGTTTCTATTATGCATTTCAGATTTAATTCTGAGCTTCCTAGCAAACGAAACTAAAGGAACATACCAGCCAAACAAAGATGAAGACTCTAAGGTTCTCATAAAAAAACAATGTTTGCTTAGCATTCAACTCTAAAATGTAGAGTGACATAGATTGTAATCTTGATTATTTTTGTAAGAAATTTAGTTATAAATTTTATAGAACTGTTTCTTGGAATAGCCTCAGTTTAAAAAAAAATGAGTCCTAATGTAAAAAAAAATTAGTAATGATAATTCTGTGAAAAGATAAACTAACACGGTCCAAGTGTGTCATAGCAGACATTCTAATAATCCAAAATGCTCTCCAATTTTTGTGTGCCTCTTGTCACCCCTAATATGTGTGCATGTTTTTTCAATTTATATCTTATATGTACAAATATATACATATATGTTCTACTACCTCTATCCCAATTTAGAACTCTTAGAGCAGGGGTGTCAAACCCATTTTCACTGGGGGCCACATCAACCTTGCTGATGGCAGAATGTAATTTCAATTCCTTAACGGTTAGGGAGTAGTTACATTTAAACAGTCCTGAAATCATTTTGGCCCTTTGAAGGCAACCGCATGGCCGATGTGACCTCTGGTGAAAATGAGTTTGACACCCTGCCTTAGAAGAATAAATGAGCTTCAAATTATCTACAATGATTACTGTTTCTCTTCTTAGACTTGAGGGCAGAGCTGGAGGGCACGCGCAGACCCAGGGAATCTGTGTTCTCTATTGCTAGGTGAGGACAGAGAACATCCTTTAGGAACCAAAATCATGTGGTGAGTGTGTATTGGGAAAATCTGGACCTTTCCAGAATTTTCACCTCAGGTAGGTGCCCTGACCACCATGCCACACTAATTCTCAAGACGGTTTACCAACAATAACAGAACTTTTCTCAGGAAAAAATTCTGTCCGCTATCATAGAAATGAATACAACTTTGAAGTCTCAGTGCTAAACTCTGTTGAAAAACGTATCTTTCTAAGGCCATAACACTCTCTTTTTCTTTATGTGAATCCAGACGCTCATCAAGGTGTCCTGGGCCTGGTTCACACGTGGAAGAGGACATCCAAGTCTTACTGCTTCAGATTTTCATAGAAATCCCTGAGACTCTCGCTTGCAAAGACGTTACTCTCTGTCGTGGTTTAGTCTTTTTTGTTTGTTTTTTGTCGCTGCGGCTGTTGTTCGTTCTTGCTCCATTTTAAAAGTTACTGGCCCATCCTGATTTTCCTTTAAACATGTGCTTGATGCGATTGGGGAAATGTCAGAAATAATGAAGAAAAATCCTAACACTCTGTCCAACTGAAGTCCATCTTTTGAAATGAAAAACACTCATAATGAAAATCACTTGACAGCTGACTTGATGGTATTTACAGCTGGATATGACGTCAATCGGAAGGATGGGACAGATCAATTTTAATGGCAAGCAGCTAAGCACGCCTATTGATCTGGTAGCTTGCTGCTCTACAAATGGCAAAGACCATTAATACGCTGGCATCAGGGACATAGGAGAAGCACAAAACAACAAGAGACTCTGAGCCTTTAAGGAAGGTAATTTAAGAGTGCTAGTGTGATGATCACCAGGGAAAGTGTGAATTCATGATTTAACCTCCATTCACCACCTCTCAACTAAAAATTGATCGCCATCCTAGGAGTCATATTTCATTTGAAGAAATTTAATATATTTTACCATTTCCTCTTTAAGCCCTTTGCTGTAAGGGGTACCATGTGCTGTCCCACTAATTCTAAGGTAATTTTTTTTTTCCAGGAAGAACAGAATCATTTCTGCTAGAGTAGGGTAACTATGGAGGGGAACCATGAATCAAAAGTATATGAGAAGATCCCCCTTGTCTCCTTCCACAGTCCCCTTCTACCCTGTAAAGACAATAACATTAGTCCCTCCCTGGAATATAAAAAAATGACCAAGCTCATGTCTACTCAGTGCTGCTAGGAGACATTTATTTTAAGAATCAGTAAAAGCCACCAGCAGTGCCCACACAGTAGTCAATATTACAAATATACATCACTTAAATGTGGCCACTGCTATTGAGACTAAACTTTTCCTTGTCTGGAGGGGATGTGAACATCCCACCAGTCACCAACTAAACTTTTCATCCAGACATCTTACATTGTATTTTAATACACCTAATGGAGTTTAACCAAATGGATGTTAGGTGTGCTGTCTGTAATAATGAACTTCCTAACCTCTAGAGATGTAGTACATCTGCTCAGATCAAAATGTGTTGTTTATGACGCTCCCACACTCTGAAGACATATGTACAGTACCAATGTGAAAATAACAAGTTTCAGACTCTTCACATGGTTCCCAGTCAGCCAGTAAGGAAGCATTAACCCTCACAATGGAGAATCATACTCCTGAGGGCCTGCCTTTAATAAAGAAAATCTTAGCAACAGTTCTATTTTGTTTTGTTTTGTTTTGTTTTTAATAGGCAGGTTTTTGGGGGAGGGGGTGGGGGATGTTGGTAAAATACAAAATGAAATTGTGGCAAGGGATTGAATAATCTCATACATCAAAATTCAAATTTTCTGCTTTGGAAATGTTAACGTGCCGAGTCTCTTGCCAACTCCTAACACCCGTGTTCCAGGGTGGCTTTGCTGAGTGTTATTTCTGAACTCAGCGCATACAGATCTCTCATCTTCCCTCTTCACTCAGCCTCTCTCCCACTCGTTTAATGCCTTGTATTATTACATTGAACACTTCTAAGGCAGGGCTGTAGATGGTACTTTATACAGGGTAATATAAAATACTTGTTAATTTATTCACTTGGCTATATGAACAAATAATTGAGATCTAAGAGAGAAATCAGGAAAAGGGATGTCCATGCAGGAGCTCCACAGCTGTAGAGAAAAGAATGAGAAATCACAATTTCTCTATATGTTCTAAGGCAACAGATAGAGACCCATCCCTAATCATTGTCACTGACGCCAGAGAACCAGGGACAAGGGAGGATGCTAACATTAAATTACTCATGACTCCTCCCGACCCCGAAAAAGGAATATTTATTTCCCTTCAGTTCACATATGCTGCCCAGAACTGAGCTTCCTGGAATTTCTATTAAGGATCCAGATTACATAGCAATAATTTTCAGGTGCCACAAGTCTCTGCTAACAGTGAGCTCTTAAAAAGGACAGCACAAAGGAGACAAGCCAGAGGCTGGTCCAGAGCTGCAGAAATTTGGGAAGGCTTTGAATGGATAGGAATGAATGAAGAAATTTGCAACAGGTAGAAATCACAGTCCAGATGTTTGGGATGCCAGAAATATACATGATCTCATTTTTCTATAAACCAACCTCCTTTCTCTTTCAGGCCCTAGCTCTTGATCCTGCTGAGTTGGCAGAAAATTTAATCATAATATTTTGGTGGGCTCCTGCTCCTCTTTCTCAGAGTTGGTTAAGTCCCAGGAGATTTACAATGGGCCAGGGTAGAATTAAGATTATACTTAGAGCCCTGGCTGGTGTAGCTCAGTGGATTGAGCGCGAGCTTGCAAATCAGACGATCGTGGTTCAATTCCCAGTCAGGGCACATGCCTGGGTTGCAGGCCAGTTCCCAGCAGGGGACTCATAGGAGGCAACCATACATTGATATTTCTCTCCTTCTTTCCTTCCCTTCCCCTCTAAAGATAAATAAATAAAAAATCTTTAAAAAAAGATTATACTTAGGAATGGGGGGGAGGAGTGATGAGGAAGGAGCGATGACTAGCAATCCCATAGTTTGTGACTGACCTGCCCACAAGGCTCCCTGGACCAGTAGGTCTTCCTGCAGGGACTTGCCTGAGCATCTCTGTGAGGCTGCCTAGAAGCATACTTCAGCCATTCCCTCTTTAGGGTCATTCGAACTGGATAGACTGCTGGACCCCAATTCCCAGGAGCCACCTGATCTCACTGCTCTCCGTCGTGCTCTTCTGAACTTCTCCTTCTCCTCCTGGTCCAAGGGACTCCCCTCTAAGGGGAAAACCTCTCCCTTCCTCTTAATGTTTGCCTCAAAAACACCCCCTTTATCTTGCAGTTTCAGATGTTGGGCCCCAAGCTTGTTGGGAGCCTCGTATTTTGCCTACCATTGAGTTGTAGATCTGCTCAGAGAATAAGTGTAGCTTTCAGTCTTGAGCTCTATATTTTCTTTTTTTTTTTCTAAGAATCCTACTATCTCTAATTAGAAACGCTAATCAATCAGTTTATCATAAAGGGTGAGTTGGCTTTACGACTGAAAAAAGTCGAGGGTCCTCCTTGAAAGTGTGTTCATGTTTAGCTTTTCTTACTCCTGAGGTGACTCTCAGTCCCAGAGAGCCCTGTGAGATACTCCCTCTGAACGTTCATCCATATTATTCCCATGTATTAAAAAGTCTACTAATGGTACACCACCTTGGCCATTAGAGAGTGCCTGCCAAGTAAATCCTTAATGTCCCTAAAATAAACAAATGAAAGGAGGATGGGACATGCCTGGCAAAGTTTAGGAGGCAAGGAATACAGGCAGCAAACTCAAGAGACACTGGTGTGGTCTGCAGACGACAACCCTGGCCAGGCTAGAGTCAATTTCAAATCAATAGTAACAGTTACCTGTATTAGAAATCCAAAAGAACTCTCTGTATTTTTAGAAAAAAATCCTTTTCCTATGCAGGAAACATAGGTTTCCATCTACGGAAGTAAAGAGTTAAAATGTTTTCTTTTTGTAAAACTCCCAACTAGTAAAGTTTTGGAGAAGTGGAGCCACATCAAAAATCAGTCTCTTTTCTTTTTGATTTCTTTCACTCTCTTTTCACAGAGACAGCCATTGAGACAAGTAGTTTTTATGTCAACTCGCTAAGGACTGACTGCGGTCATCGGAAAGCAGCAATAATTGATTTCAATAATTAATTCCTGCTTGCCAAAGTAATGTTGCTTATGCACTCCTCCTAGGGCCCCCGTTAAAAGGAACTCAGAGGCAGGAGTGCATAAAAAGCTACATTACTTTGGGGAGTGAAAGTCCCCTAACATACTGTAGATTTGGGAAGAGCTTTTAGGCCTGGGGGCTCTTTGAAGTTAATTCCTATGAAGTCCCCTGTTACCTCACATTGTCTGTTGTCCGTGACTTTCTAACCAATTCAGAGGAGTAGAAAGACACATGTAGAGCTAGGCATCTTTGCCACCATTGATCCCAGCTCCGTCTGAAAATCCATCTTCACACTATTATCAAAAGTTCTCTCAAAAACCAGAGAGAGCGGGGAAGAGCTCTGGAAGATAAGGTATCAGGAAGCGGGGTGGGGGCTGGAAGCAGAAAAATGGTCAGAGCTGAATGTCAAGAGAAAAACAAGGTTAGTAGCAAATGCTATTTGGGAAACCAGATGACCTCTGGTCTCTTTTCACTTAAATAATTTCTAAAACCCAAACAGTTTCTAACTGTAGTTAAAAAAAATGTCAAAATGGAGTCAGTCCCTAGTTCTTTCAAAAGGGTTCAACGGGCTGTGCTATCTTGCATGCCTATCATAAACAGAAACTAAACCAACTCCATACGACAGTATTTTATTGCTTCCTCTAAGATATTTCCATATTTTTTAAAAATAATATTTTGTATGCCACAGTGCAACCATGCAAAAGGAAAACTCAACTTAGACACGATGTTTTAGAATATATATACTTCATCAAAAGGCTGTTAAGTACTCAGATCTTTGCAAATTGATTACCAAAGCATCGGACTTGAACCACATTCCCCACCCCCAGATTGTATACCCAGCTCCCCCTGACTCAAAATGGGCCACAACACAGGCTTTCCACTAACTGGGAGATTTACAGCCCCGACCTGAATGTGATGTCCGTGTGTTATCGCTAATGAAGGCAAATAAAGGCCGGGGAAGCACAAATGGAAATCAGGCCCTTACTAGACATGGGCCCCGCACAGCCATGCCCAGGTACAAAAACTGACCTCTTACTACTCCCCGGTCCCAGGGCGATGAGGTTCCTGATGTAAAGAACAGATTAAAAGTAAAACAAGACCAGATGTTTTTCCTATTCGATGGATTAAGTCAGACCAAACTGAAATTAGGAAAACACGCAGGGCTGATTTACTACCGCACTGTGATGGCTTGGCTGCGCTGGGGGCAGTGGCCAGTGGCGGCAGGGCCCGCTCACCGTTTATTAATGGGGCCGTGGGAGCGGGAAGGCCTCACCCTGACTGCTCTAAAAATGCCGAGGGAGGCCCCAGCCTGGTGAGGAAAGATGCCGTCTGAAGGTGAACCCTTGATAAAAACAACATTAACATCTACTACAAACATCGCTAATGGTACAGAGGGGAGAGGGAAAAGCTACGCTCTACTCTCTTCCTTCATAAAAATATTTGAGGAGTAAATGTACCAAATTAGTCCAGCTCAAAGCTTCAAAAATATGTATATATTGTTATGACTAGGAAAATCAACTTCCCTGAGTCTCATGTAGCCCCAATCAGAGGATTCAACCCCAAAGTGTTTCTTTACATGCTGAGCTCACAGCATGGCTAATGGAGGATCGCTACCGTACATTTGCCGGACTTAACTTCACGGGGTAGAAGGTGCAGGGCCAGGTTTAACCAAGTAGTCAGGATGCTCAGAAACTGCTAGTCCTCTGACTCCAGTGCAGCGGTATAGCTCCTTGCCAAGAACTTGAAGAACAGCCTGTTTCCCTGAAAACTTTTTTAAAACTGTATAACTTTTAAGGAAAGCTTAAACCATGCTTTCTCAGACAGTGGATTAAGTATGCTATCAAATAATCCTTTGGACAGGTGCAGTCTTAAGATAGTCTTTCTCAAAAAGTAAATTTCTTCCAATTCTTCAAAGTAAGTTCACATCCTAGGTACTTTTCAGTATCTTTAAATAAATTCTGATATTGTTGTTTGTTCTGTTTATGCTTTGATTTTGCAGCCTCAGAGCCAGGTTTAACACAGTAGAAAGGTTATGTGCGCACAATTCCAGACCTGGGTAGAATTCATGAGCCGTCACTTAATAACAGCAACTTTACACGTCACAGAAGCTTCTGGGAGCCTACATTACTTTATTTGCCAAAATAAGGTGAATTATACATCTCAGGTCTATTATAAGAAGGAGATAAAATAAGGTCCATTAGGATAGGAACTCAATCCGTTTACACCAGTGGTATGCCTGCCTGCCTGCCTGCCTCGTGTTTGTTTGCGTTTCTCCAGTTGTCATGAGAACAAGTTTACTGAAGATCAGAAAGCTGGCGAGAAAGTAAGCCTTAATTCTCCTCCTAATACCATCCCCTTCAGACACAGGGACTCCTGGAAACACTAACTCTTTCCCAGAGAGTATGCTGATGCATTTTCCAAATTGACATTGTTTTCAGCCCCCAGAAGTCTATATGGGGTTAAATGTGTTACTTTTTGCTGGCCAGGACTGACTTATGATTGCCTCTGTGGGCATGTGGCTTAGCCTAGAAGCCAGAACTGAGTACCCTTGCGCAATTAGGGAGGACCGCACTGCACATCGGGAAGAAAGGAGAGCATACACAAACCCGCACAAGACCAACAGCCAGCAGAGGACGTGTGCATGTCTAGGAGTCACATGCCCAAGCTGACCCCAAAGCAGGAAGGTAAGAGATGGGCACAGTCGTGGCACCAGGGGGTCAAGAAACCCAGCCAGAGCAAAAATAAAGAGACACGGAAAAGAAGAATACCGCACACATGTAGGCACATGCGCTTACAGGAGCTGACAGGGTGGAGAGTTCCAGTTGTGCCTTTTTTGCTCCAACAGGCAGCTTCCGACAGCAATCTCTGTAAGTGAAGTAGAATGACACAACTAACACTGCACTGAAACTTCCAAACAGGCATTGGGGGAATCATACACTGTTTGTACTCATACGCTGTTAGCCGACAGATGGAAAAATATTACTTTTGTAGGAACAAATGGTCACCACCTAATTTATGGCACATGTTGTCTCAAAAATACTGCTCCTCTGTTTTTGTGTGGCAAAGGGGACACATTAGAAGTTATAGTATAGCTCCGCAAGCAGTTGTCGTGCTGACCATGTTACTTTCGGCCTCACCTGGGCTGCACTAACAGCCACACACACCGTTTTTGAAGTGTTTGACCTTATAAATGATTTTACTTGTAGGATGCCCGAACTGTGATCTATTCTAACATGAGAGACTACGTTCCCAAAGAGACACTGTGCCTGGCTCGAGTGTGGCAGCAATCTAGTAAAATGGCTACAGTAATGTACTAGTGGTGATGTCAGTTCATGAAACTTGGTCTCTCTAATTGAGTTCTTGACATTTAGTATGATTCCAGTTCTTTGGGGAAGGATATCTAATTCCTGCAAAAAGAAGGAATGTGTCACTAGACAGTCCAACTTAGAGTAAACATACACTAAAGGCATCAGTGATTTGTGATCTTATTTTGTACTTAATATTTTCTTAAGTCTAGAATTTACATTGTCTTTCTAACTTGTAGAGAGTTAAGGGCAAATTCTTGTCTACTGTCAAAATGCTTAACCCAGCTTTCTGCCATAGACTCTACACTGTACTTGTCGGGTGTGCGGTGGGGGCCGTGGCATTGGGGGAAGATGGGGTCGTGTGTTAACATTCATATTTTTTGCAGAGGATCTCTGTGAGACCAACGTCACTCAGAAACTGTAGTCTCCTTGAAGACAAGAGTTACCCATCCCTAACAAAAATGCTCTTTGGTTACCACGGAATATTTCTACCTGTAGCTACCCTAGCTATCATATAACTAGGAAGAGCATTTGTAGACCAGTTTTTTTATAAACTGCATTCTTAGTAAAGGCATTTCAGTGAAAAATACTTACTAGTTCATGGCCTCATAGAATGCCAGCTCTAAAGAACATGAATGTGTCTCTAGTGTTTTTGAGACAGTAGAGTATAATCCAGATTTTTTTAAACTATCATGAAATATCAGCCACTAATTGATTGTGTTCTGATGATACATTCTTTTAATTAACATTGATTGTAGTCAAATATTTGCCTTAAAAAGCAACCCATTTCAATAGATGAACCATGTTTGGCAGTCATCTTTACAACAATTCCAAATTATATATCAAGTTTTATAGAAGGCGCAGCCTTTGTGCTCTTTTTACAACTGCTGCTGCAGTAATGGCAAGGCAGAATGAGATGCTAAGAACCACCCGGCCATCCCTTTGCCTCTAGACATGACTACGCTTAAGCCAGAAAGATGGCTGTTCACGCTGTTCTCTAAAACCTCAGAGGAAACATATAGTTGTTAGCTTATCATGGTAACTATGCAATATCTGTGAGTAATATATACAACTGCCATTTTATGCCTACTCCATTAAGGGTATTTCTGTTCGTTCTAGTTTAAATTTTATTTGGATGTAAGTGTGAATCCACCGTTAAAGAGATACATAATCTGTGTAATTCGAAGGAGAATATAATGTCAAAGAATGAAAACTATTCTACATGAAAATCTTGTTGTATTATTTTGACACTATTAAGCTGCTAAATAAAAATGTTCAGGTGTAATTCTCTTTATGCAACAAAAGACTTCTGAAAATGTCTGCAAAGTAAACCATTGAAAGCTTTCTATTTCAAGGAATCATATGGTAAATACTTTGTAAAGTAAATAATTTTCTTCAAGAATTCAAACACTTATGTGCCTAAACTGACACTCACATGTATTCAAGTTTACTTTAATATTCAAGTTAACTGTCACACCAAATTCACATCTTTATTACAGGGCCGTTATCTCAGTCGGTTCATTCATTAGGGCAACTGCAATAGAAATGCCCCAGCCTGGGTGGCTTAAACAACAAACATTTATTTGTCATGGTTCTGGAGGCTGGGAAGTCCAAGGTCAAAGCACCAGTAGATCCAGTGTCTGGTGAGAGCTTGCTTCCTGATTTACACACACCTCCCATCTCCCCGTATCCTCACATGGTCCAAGAGAGAATTAGGACCAAGTCTCTCATGTCTCTTCATACAAGGGTCCTCATTCCATCATGAGCATGGTACTCTCAAAGTACCTCCCAAAGGCCTCATCCCCAAATACAACCACACTGCAGATTAGGGTTTCCATGTGTGAACTTTCAGAGGCACAACTATTTGGTTTATAGCAGTTATTTTGAAGTTATTTTTCACAAGGTATAACATCATATGATGTAAAATTCAAAAAAGATAAGTGGAAGTGGAGTGAAAAGTAAGTTGCCCTTTAGTATAGTCTGAGTTGCGATCCCCCACCAAATTCATATATGGCTATATTTGAAGATTGGGCCTTTAAAGAGGTGACTGAGTTAGAATGAGGCCATACAGGTAGACCTTAATTGGGATGTGTGTTCACAAAGGAAAGACCATGTGGGAACACAGTGAGATGCTGGCCATCTCTTGGCCAAGGAGAGAGGATTCAAAATAAATCAAACCCGCTGACACCTTGATCTTGGACTTTTAGCCTCCAGAACTGTGAGAAAATAAATTCCTTTTTTTAAGCTACTCAGTCTGTAGTACTTTCTCATGGAAGCCTTCGCAAGCAAATATACCCTTTCACTTCCTCCTCAGCTGCCAGTTCCTCTCCCTGGAGGTAACAACTTTATGCAGAGTGGCAAGAAATTTTATGTACTATACAGACCAAGACATGATAAATGCATGTATGCATAATACTATATAATATGTTTGGGATCTTCTTTTTTTCACTTAGTAATATATCCTATAAATCATTTCATATCAAAATGTGTTATTTTATGGCTGCATAATACTTTGTTGTATAAATATATAATAATTTATTTAAACATTTCTCCATTAATAGGTATTTTGGTTGATTCCAATATTTTATTACTATAATCAAAGCTGCAATGATCATTCTTGTATATGTACTCACATTTGTGTGAGTATAGTCATAGACTGCATTTCTAGAAGTGGGACTGCAGGGTCAAAAGATATATGTATTTTTAATTTAAAACAAATTTGTCAAATGCCCACCATAGAAATTATAACAATTTAGACTCAGACAAAACTGATGGATGAGACTTTCTGTTTTCTCACTGTCTCACCAGAACTATATGTTAAAACTTTATATATAGTTTCCCAGTATAGATTTAAGAGTACTTTCAACACTTTGAATGAGATTAAGCTTTAAAAAATATTTTTAAGAACTATCCAGGAAGCTCCGAGACTCCCAAAGAAGTTGGACCCAAAGAGGAACACACCAAGGCACATCATAATTACATTAGCCAAGCCTAAAATGAAGGAGAGAATCCTAGAAGCAGCAAGAGATAAGGGGACAGTCACAAAGGAGTTCCCATCAGACTGTCAGCTGGTTTCTCAAAAGAGACTTTACAGGCAAGAAGGGGCTGGAAAGAAGTATTCCAAGTCGTGAAAGACAAGGACCTACATCCAAGATTGCTCTATCCAGCAAAGCTTTCATTTAGAATGGAAGGACAGATAAAGTGCTTCTCAGATAAGGTCAAGTTGAAGGAGTTCATCATCACCAAGCCCTTATTTTATGAAATGGTAAAGGGACTTATCTAAGAAAAAGAAGATAAAAAAAAACATGCATACTAAAATGACAGCAAATTCACAATTACTAACAACCACACCTAAAATAAAAACAAACTAAGGAAACAACTAGAACAGAAACAGAACCACAGAAAGGGAGATCACGTGGAGGGTTACCAACAGGGGAGTGGGAGGAGGAGAGGGGGGGAAGGTACAGAGAACAAGTAGCATAGATGGCAGGCAGAAAATAGACAGGGGGAGGGCAAGAATAGTATGGGAAATGTAGAAGCTAAAGAACTTAAGACACATGGACATGAACTAAAGAGGAGAAATGTGGGAGGGAGAGGGTGTGCAGCGTGGAGGGGAATAAGGGGGAGGAATGGGACAACTGTAATAACATAATCAATAAAATACATTTGGGAAAAAATAAAAAAGAGCTATTTGGATTATCTTTTTAATAAACTGTTGGCTCATGTTCTTTTCTCATTGTTCCATGATGTTGTTGGTGATTTTATCACTAATTTCATGAGTTCCTAATATATACTAAGAACATTAGCCTTTGCTCTCTGTGTTTACAAATTATTTTTTACAATTCGTTATTTGCCGTTTTAAATGATTTTATGATGCTTTTCTCATGAACATTCTAATGCAAATATGTCAACTTACTTAGGCTTCTAAGTTACATGTTACACTTAAAAAGGCCTCCTTCCCTCTGAGAGTCTTTTAATCTCTGTATTCTTCTCATAGCTTAACAGTTGCAACTTTCCATCTAAATCTTTCATTTATCTGACATGTATTTGTTGAAAGAAAGGGGGTTAGGAGTAAACAGTGTTTACAGTTGTTTACCTCTTTGTCCCTCTGTCACGGAATAAGCCACATTCCCCTATTGACATGCAGCATCACCACTATTATACATCTGCTGCATTCTGATACACTCCTGGAAATTTGTTCTGTTCCATTTATCTGTATGTATATTCATTTCAATGCCTAATAGTTTTAATTATTGTGTATTATATGTTCTGATGTCCAGTAGGGTACAGATCTCCTTAAGCCTTTTCTATTTATGAATTCCCCTAAATATTCATGCATACTTATTCTTCCAAATATCTTTCAAATCAGTTTATCTGGTTGCCAAGAAATTATTTGGCTGCCATTAAATGTATAGATTTTTTTATGAATACCTGACACCTGTAACAGGTTGAGTCCCCCTGTGTAATACTGAAAAGTTCCATTCCAGTTTTAGCATTTGATATTTCTGTTAGTAGCCTGTGGTTCCCTTTATGTAGATTATTTTCGTTTTCTATTTTGTTTATTGCTAGGTATTTTACCATTTTGTTGCCTTTTTAAATGAAATATGGCAGAGTCAGAAAAAGTTATTGAAATCTAAGTGTAAATACAGAAATCATACATTGAGACAGAAAAGAGATTACCAGTAAACAAAATTGATCAGATAGTCATCAAACTTTTCATTTGCAACATGGTAGAATGTCAACCACAGATTACTGTAGATGATGGAGAGAAATTAGTCACACATTGAGGTAGAAGATCATTTTAAACATATAATAAATCACAGGTTAGTCACTCAGTCCAGATCAAAAACAAATAAAAACTCTAACCAAATGAAAAATTACCCAGAATTAGACTTCATAGGGCAAGAATAAGGGAAGAAGGAACCAAGGTGATCAGTAAACTTCCAAGGATAGAGATAGATAATAGAGAGATAAATACTGTAAAATAACAAGAATATGCTATATGAATGTTTTATATGTCATTTAAAACTAAAGAAACATATAGCAAAAGCCGTTTTAATTGTAGTCCAGAATAAAACCCACTAAACCATTTCATCAAGACTTGGAAATCTGGGTAGAGACAGGTGGAGGGGGAAATTATGTTCTAATTTGGGTGCAGGGTGGTGAGGGGAGGGTAGGAAAATTTATGTCAACAGTTTTGTATTTATGGAGGAATCAGAAATTAAAGCCCAATAGAGCATTTTGCTGAATGACATGTTATCTCATTTCCAAATAATAGTAGCAAATATATGCCAATATGAAAGCTGGGAAAGCGATGTAACCATAAATTCAATGGAAAATAAGAGAATTTCCAAATTAACCACAGGGGAAAATAGAATGAATATCGACCAAAATCAATAAAAATAAAGAAAATGAAAAAGAGGGGGGAAACAGATTAAGTACATAAACACAAAGATGAGAAGCATAAAATTAATGAATTGGTCTTTATACTAGATTGACTAAATCTCCCATTGAAGATAAAAAATCAAATTGGGTCCATAAAGGAAAATTTAGTCTTATGCAGAATATGAAAAGTAAATTGAAAAAAAATTTCAAGGAGATATGAAGCAAATAAAAATCAAAAAATAAAAATAAAAATAAAAATAGTATGGTGATATTATTATAAAAGATGCTGGAATTTAGTAACTTCAATAACTATAACATGCTTAAGTTTTATTCACATTAATATGGAAGTGGGCTAAATAAAGTCAAGCAGTTTTTCACTTCAGAATGCCTCCAATCCTGGAATACCTGGTGATGATACAAGAAGTGATATAATACTCGGCATTTCCCAAACTTATCTGATTACTTTTATAGAGGGGAAAATAAGTGTTCTGTGCACTTCCTGATGTAGGAAGGGTCACCCACGCAAACTCCTCAGTACAGAATTGCAGTGTCAGCGGCTGTGGCCTGGTTATTTTCTTTCCACCAGTTCTTGGATCTTGGCAAAGGAATTATGATGCAATTACTTTTTGACTTTTAAATCTAGTTCCCCTATATCAGTGTTGGTGAAAATAACTTAGAAAAGTATGGAAAGTATTTAAGTACTCCACATTTAATTTTTTTTTTTTTTTGCTATAGCAAACCTCAGATGGAACAGGGCTTAAGGAAAATATAGGAATGGGCAATAGTGAAATACAATCTAAAATCAGTATGTATGTATCCATTAAAAAAGTGAAAGCAATTAGTTAACATACCAGAGACAAAGCCAAATCCTATGGTACATGTTACCAGCTAAAACCTGAGATACTACAGTCTGTTTCTTCCCATCCTTAGAATGGTGAAGAATTATTTCTTCTCAAAGCAGGATTTCTGAGAGCTCTGACTTGCAGGAGCAAAAGATCATGGCCACCAAGAGAGCAAGGACCTTAGGGTGAAGTAAGGACCTCTGTTAGCTAGGCTAAAATAAAGGGTGGAAACAAATCAGCAAAAGCAAATGGCAAATACAAAATAGTAGCTTATTTCTTAATCACATGAAGCAGTTTAAAGCAGGTGGCTCCCTGCCCTGTGACGACTCAGGATCCAGCACTCTTTCTACTCCCTTGTGACCCCACCATCCTCAAAGTCCTCTTGGTTGTCTCGAATCCAGCCAGCAGAAAAGGGCCGGAGAGCATAGAGGATGCATGCCCTCTTCTTAAAAGCCTTAGCTCAGAAATGATTACTTCTTAATTCACTCACTAAACCCAATCAAATGGCTTCACCTAACTGCAAAGGAGGATAGGAAATGTACTACAGGTAGGTAAATGAAAACAAGGGGAAAAAACTGACTTTGGCCAGCACCTAGCAGTCTCTTCCACAGAAGACATGCATCTTCCAGCAGGAAAGACATGAAGGTTCCCCTTGGTGATCTGAAATATGGGAAACAGGACAAAATTGCACCATGGTCAACTGGAGATGCAAAGAGAAGTGAGAAGCATACTTTCAATGACCAGATAAACCAATGAAAGTACTTCCACCAAAAATAATAAGTAGACCTGCAGATACAGAAGCACAGGTGAGGAGAGTTACCACCAACACAACCAAAGGAGCCACCAAGAAGGGACTTAAGTACAAACACTAACCGCCTTCAAGGTATGCTGAGGTCCAGTTTCTATAATCCAGCACAAGGCCTTGAGTATTTACACAATCAGTACAGACAGGGCCAGAAAAGGGTATACATACCAATAAAGGTGTTTAATGCTTTTAGTACTGTGCCCATATTTCAAACAAATATGCCAACATTAGCTAAGATATTGCCTTAGAAAAAGTTGATGCAAAAGATATCAAGGATCACTGAAACATCCACCATTTGTTACCCAACCTTACTAGAGATCTAAGGCATTTTCACCTTTGTAAAGATCTCTGATGAAACTTTTGAAATTTGGAGAGTTTGGACCTAAGTAACTGACCCCAGATCTAAGAAGGGATCTGAGCAGGTTGTTCACCAGGCATCACTGTGGCTATCAGGTATCAGGTATGAATAAATTGTCTTCCTGACAGAAGAGGAGCAACTCCAAGGAGCTCCAGAATTGAATCAGCATGACCACCTACCCCATACTAGTTTATTTTAGCCAGGACAGACTAGAACCCTCCCAGAAAAGTCCAGAACTTGAGTAGAAACATGGGGTTTTGCTGATACTTGTAGGTGAAAAGGAGACCAAAAATCTTCAGGAGACACCAAAAAATGGATAGATAAAGTACCAGGGTTTGTACTCATGTTCTACATAGGGCACTGTCTGCTCCTTTCATTGATTCTACTCTCTTCAGTTGCTTCCTAACAGCCTGACCAGTCCTCTGTGATGCATGTGGGCCTCTGTTTCCACCACATGAGCCACAAACCACAGTCTTTGTTCCATTTACTAGCCTGTGTCAGGCCACCTGCTCTTAGAATCTGTAATAAGCCAGCCTAACCCAAACCCTCACAACATTCTTCTTTTTATTTTCTACTCTCAATATTGTGTATACAAAAAGGAGAGAGAGATTGATTTTGCTGTGTTTAAAACATGGACGTAAAGTTAAAAGACACAGTTAATTTAAAAAGAACTCACATAGCCCTGGCTGATGTAGCTCAGTGGATTGAGCACGGGCCTGTGAACCACAAGATCGTGGTTCAATTCCCAGTCAGGGCACATGCCTGGGTTGCAGGCCAGTTCCCAGCAGGGGACTCATGAGAGGCAACCAACCATACATTGATATTACTCTCCTTCGTTTCCTTCCTCTCTAAATATAAATAAATAAATGAATGAATCTTAAAAAAAAGAACTCACATAGTATTTATTGACTCTTGGGTCAAAAAGACTTTATCTAAATATCATATTTTTGATGAACACTCCAGTTCTGATTAGGTAGACTATGTTGTTTGACTAATTTGACATGATGTTTTATCAAATCAGTCAAAAAAAAAAACCAGTCCAATCCATCAAAAACATAGGTTGATTTGGATTGCTTTTATTATTGAAAATCATATGTGAATAGAGCTTTAAAATATATAAGGCTTCCGGTTTTGAATCAGGAATGTGGAAAACTAGAAAAAGTTGTCCTTACACTTACAAATTAAAAAAAAAATCTGAACAGTTCTGGCCCATATATAGGTATAGGTACATATGCTTTACCTTCTCACACAACCAAAAAAGAAAAACCAATTTAAAAACAAAAAACAACCAGAAATGCCAGAATATCTAACTGTATGGAAGTCCAACAACCAAGGAGTTAAAGAAGAAACACTCAGCCAGACTGGCAGGAAGGATGGAGATAGTTAGCCAGGGCAGAGAGGATGCATGGCAAGGTGGCAGCTGGTGGACAGGACAGTCCCACATTCATGTGCAGGTAAACCAGGCTGAACAACTGGGGACCAAGATAGGCCATGCAACCCAGGTTCCAGAGAAGGGAAAGATAAAGCCTCAGAATCTCTAGCTGTAAAAATCTGTGGGCATTGTGGTGGTGGGATAAACTGCCAGTCTCTTGAAAGCAGAGCAAGAGACAAGCAAGCATCATTTTTCTTTTTCTGACCTATCCCCACTTATATCCCCACAACACAGCTACGTGGGTTGCCCTGCCCTGGATAAAACCTAAGGCTCTACCCCTTACAATGTAACAGGGGTGCTGAGACAAAGAAATATCACCCAAATGAAAGAACAGAACAAAACTCCTTAGAAAAAAACTTAGAAAAAGAACTAAGCAATGACAAGATAACCAGCCTATTAGATACAAAGTTCAAAACAATGGCAATTGGGATATTCACAAAAATAACTGAGTAAAGCCACAAAATAAAGGAAGAAGTGAAAGCTATACAACGTGAAATAAAATATTTATATACAGGGAACCAACAGTGAAGGGAAGAAAACCTGGACTCAAATCAACAGTATGCAACAAAAGGAAGAAATAAACATTCAAGTGGAACAGAATAAAGAATAAGAATTCAAAAAATTAAGAGAGGCTGAGGAACCTCTGGGACAACTTAAACATTCCAATGTCTGAATCATAGGGGTGCCAGAAAGAGAAGAACAATAGCAAGAAATTGAAAACTTACTTGAACAAATAATGAAGGAAAATGTTCCCAATCTGGCAAAGGAAATAAACATGTAAGTCCAAGAAGCTCAGAGAGTCTCAAAAAAGTTGGACCCAAAGAGTAACAAACCAAAATACAATAATTAAATTGCAAAAGATTAAAGATGAGAGAATCTTAAAAGCAGTAAGAGAAAAGGAGAGTTACCTACAAAGGAGTGCCCATAAGACTATCAGCTGATTTCTCAAAAAAGATCTTGGAGGCAAGAAGGGGCAGGAAAGAAGCATTCAAATTCATGAAAGGCAAGGACCTCCATCCAAGTTTAGTCTATCTGACAAAGCTATCATTTAGAACGGAAGGGCAGATAAAGTGCTTCCCAGATAAGGTCAAGTTAAAGGAGTTCCTCATCACCAAGCCCTTATTATATGAAATGCTAAAATGACTTATCTAAGAAAAAGACCAAAACTATGAATAGTAAAATGATAACAAACTCACAACTATCAACAACTCAACCTAAAAAAAAAAACCAAAAACTTAAACAAATTAAGCAAACAATTAGAACAAGAACACAGTCACAGAAATGAAGATCATATAGAGGGTTATCAGCAGGGAGGGGGAAGAGAGAGAATGGCAGAAAAGGTAAAGGGAATAACTGTATAATTGGTAGGTACAAAATAGACGGGGGGAGGTTAAGAATAGCATGGGAAATGGAGAAACCAAAGAACTTATATGCATGACCCATGGGCATGAAATAATAGGGGGAAAGCTGGAGGGAATGGAAGTACCAGGCAGAGGGCAATAAAGGGGAAAAAAGAATGGGACAACTGTAATAGCATAATTGATAAAATACACTTTTTAAAAAGCTGAACAGCACTGACTGGTGTGGCTCAGTGGATTGAGTGCTGGCCTGTGAACCAAAGGGTTGCCAGTTTAATTCCCAGTCAGGGCACATGCCTGGGTTATAGGCCAGATCCCCAGTAGGGGGCACGTGAGAGGCAACCACACACTGATGTTTCTCTCCCTCTCTTTCTTCCTCCCTTCCCCTCTCTCTAAAAGTAAATAAAGAAAATCCTTTTCAAAAAAGCTGAACAAACTGCATTAATGACTTTTGTTGAACCTATTATAGCACCGAGGTTATAAGACAGACATCAAATCTAGAGAAATACCAGTGCTTACAGGTAAAAATGAGAACAGAGCCTTTGATTTTTTGGGAAAGACATCTCCAAACATCCCTCAAGCTGGTAAGAAGGTCCCCCCACCCCCCATAAGCTACAACATTTCTAACAAATGCTAATGCCTTAGTGTGGAATAGTGTAAAAGTACAAAACCCCAGGAGGCCACAGACAGAGGGGACTTTGCACTTTCTTGCAGGTTTTCACTCCAGGAATCTCAAAAGGAAAGTAAGAAGAGTCCTTAGTATCGAGTCTCATGGTACTAGCTGGGGAAACAACGGAAACCACTGTGAAACTCTTCTGAAAGCCATCTCCCCTAAGGAACAAAAGCCTCAGTATACAGTGACAAGGGCTTCAAAACTGTGATCTGAAGCCACAGGTAGAAACCCATAGTAACAGAGATAAGAAGGAGCAATGAGAATCCATACACATTCCCCAAGCAATTCTCTTCTTGGGGAATGTGTATGGATATTTGCTAGGCCCACCTAGAATTACATCTGAGCCTCCCTCATATTGAGGTTAAATCAAAATATCACGGAATGTCTCTGTTCTGTACCCACCATGCTCATGCTAAGTGTGGAGGAAAACTAATGGTGGAATGTAGTTGAAGCAGCAGCAGGAGGCAAAAATGTCCCTGGGAAGCGGCTCACAGAGAAGACACACAGCCAAAGGCAGAAACAAGCACACTAGCTCACGTCAGGAGACTAGTGCCTTGAGGGTAACCATAGCAATAACAAACAAGCATACCCAGCCCCAACCCTGACTAGATGGACACAAACACTCACAAAGGCCTAGCAAAAGAAAAAATGTGCTCACTTCTAAGTATAAAAAATAAATCATCTTCAGTATTGACTGTCCCATTTAACATGTCCAGCTTTCAACAGGAAGTTATGAAACATTAGAAAAGGTCAGAAAAAAAACAGAAGGAAACAATGCAGTCATCACAACCAGACTAAGATATGCCCAGATATCGAACAGGAAACATAAAATCTATGATTCATATATTAAAGGTTCTCAAAAAAAGGGTACATGACATGCAAGATTAGATAGGTAATCTCAGCAGAGAGGTGGAAACCATTATCAATTAAAAATGCTAGAAATTAAGTACACAATAACAGAGATTAAAGAATTTCTTTGTTGGTCTCAAAAGTAAAAATACAGCCAAGGAAGGAATCAATGAACTTAAAGATGTGTCAGTGCAAATTACTCAAACAGAAACACAAAGAGAAACAAAGAGTGGAGGGAAAAAAAGAAGAGCTGAGAATCCAAGGTCTATGGGCTAATTTAAACAATCTAATATATGAATAATTAGAATCCTAGAAGGAAGAAGAAGCAAGACAATGAATGGGAAAAAGGGGGAAAATACAAAGATATAATGGCACTGAATTTCCCAGAATTATTAAGTGACATCAAACCACAGATATAAGAATCTCAGAGAACAAGTAAGATAAAACATTTAAAATAAAAACACACCTAAGCATGTCATGTTTAAATTTCTGAAAACTAAAGAGAAACAGAAAGACTTGAAGGCAATTAGAGAGGGAAACAACATAGAGTTTTACCTTTAAAATAGTTTAAAAAAGAAGTATCAGCCTAGGATTCTATAGTCAGTAAAATATCCTTCAAAAGCAAAGAGTAACTGAAGAATTTTTCAGAAAACAAAATACTGAAAAATACTCACTTTCATTAGAACTTTTCCAGAGGAAAAGTTAAAATAAGTTGTTCAGAAAGAAGATATATGATATAAGACAGAAACTTAAATCTAAACAAACAAACAAAAAGAATGTAGTAATGAAATAAAGTTAAAATAAAATATTTTTCTCATTTTTTAATTTTAACTGCTATAAAAGAGTTAAATGACTTTTAAATAAATAATGGTGGCAATGTTTTGCATGTTTTTATATTATATATAAAAAATGTACAACAACAAGGCCATAAAGGATTTTAAAAAATTGGAAAATACTATTATAAGTATATAAAAATAAACATGAGACAGTATAATAGTATTTGAAGGTATACTTATATAATTTAAAATGTGTATTGCAAATCCTATTAAAAAACCACTAAAAAAGTTCTTTAGGTGGTATAAATAGTAATAGAGGCAATAAAATGTTTAATTAAATCATACAATACAGAAAAAGAAGAAAAGAAACAAAGAACCAATGAAACAAAATAGTAAAAGGCTAGCAAGACAGGAGATTTCAGTCCAACCATATCAATAATCACTTTTTATAAGAATTATGTAAACACAATTATTAAATAACAAGGATTGTCAGATTGGATAAAAGGCAACACCTAACTATACACAGTTTCAAAGCAACCTGCTTTAGGTACAAAGACACAGATTGGTAAATGTAAAGGGGTGGAGAAACCAAAAAATAGCTGGAATAACTATATTAGTTTCATATAAAACAGACTTTAAAACAGACTTTATTACTACAGATAAAGAGGGGCAGTGAGGGACAGAATGACAATGAAGTCAATTCTCTAAGAAGATATGACTATCCTAAATATACATTAACATAAAGCTTCAAAATAAATGAAGCAAGTATTTATAGGTATAAAAAAAAAGAAAGAATGAAAGAAAGAAAAAGGAATAGACTGGCCATAGAGTTCAAAGCTTTTTTCTCAGAAATTGATAGAATAAGTAGGCAGAAAACAGCAAGGACAACTTGGCCAATATGATCATCCAACAGAACCTAATAGATATTTATAGAATATTTTACCCAATAAGAACAAAATACACATTCTTCTCAAATACACATAGAACAGTCACCAAAATAGACATTTACTGAGCCATAAAACAAACTTTAATAAATTCAAAAGAGTAAAAACTTTACAAAGTATAGTATCAAACCATAAAATAATTGAACTAAATGTTAATAATTGAAATACCTAGAAATACCCACATATTTGAAATTTAAACAGTGTGTGTCTAAAGAATCTACAGTTGTCTCTCACTGTATCGTGGTTCATCTATTGCGGCTTCACTGCATCACATGAACCCGCAATACAGTGAAACCACAATAAATGAACCGCGATATAGCGAGGGATGACTGTATACTTCACTGGTGAGTACCCATATAGTATTTTATATGTTGTTAAAATTACGTAGGTTTAAGAGTGTAGGAAGTGTTTAAGAGCATATGAAATGTTTATAAGAGTGTGGGAAAAGTTAGTAAGAGAGTGGGAAAGGTTTATAGGAGTGTGGGAAGGGTTTATAAAGCCTTAATATATATAGAAATAATAAAATAAATATAACACTGCTACTTCACAGATTTTCACCCATCATGGGGGTCTCTGGAACATAGCTCCTGTAGTAGGTGAGGGATCACTGTATAAGACAAAGGAACACTCAAGAAAGATTTAAAAATATTATGAACTTGAGGAAAATAAAAAACCATGTCAATGTTTGTGGTATGTGGTTAACATAGTGTTTTTAAGGGAAATTTGTGGCATTAAATACTTATGTTAGAAAAGGATAAAGGTCTAAAATAAATAACTAATCTTCAAACTTAAAAAACTGGAGGAAGAGGAGAAAACTTAACCTATACCAAACCAACTTGTTGGAGGAAAAAACATCCATAGCATTTGTACCACTTTATTCAAATGTTTTAAGAAATCATCTAGGATGTTGAAGGATTCCAGATGGGTTACCGACTATATAACAAATAAATCTAACTGTACCAAAAATGTCCACGACACAAACTCACTAAAGAGAACTTGGGAAAATGGTAATTTTACTTGACATAATAAAGACCACAAAGACTGCACATGAACACTATACTTTAATTGGTACATTTTTTCCCTCACAGGGCAATGGGCTAGCAATTTTGAAACTATTTTATACATATAGCAGATTTGAACAAATAAGTAGCTAAATTGTAGATAATGAAAAACAGAGTTCTCATTGCAAGAGGAAAGAGATTATAAATAAACAAGTATGTATGGGGGTGGGAGGCATATATTAATGAACAGTGTGCTAAATTAGAGACAGAGACATCAGTGTAAATTCATGTCTATTTTAACATATCAATGAACAGATAGGTAAACAGAGAAATACAGATGTGGGAATATATGTTAATATATACTGCATACTTCCATACACTGTGAACAGAAAGGCTCTTGACGCAGTTGCCCCTCCCCCAGCAGCAATGAGCACACCCAGCACCCAGATCTTGTTTTCTAAATATCACTCCCCAGTAAAATGACCAATTTCTCCTTGGGAAAACGCTCATTGTACAAGCAGGGCAGAGAAAATACAAGAAGAAACTGTAGCATCTTCTAGTGCCAAATAAGGAATTGCTTAAAAACTTCAAAATAAGAAAGAATAGAACCATGTCTAAAGGAGAGTTCCCATTGGCCAAAGATCATCAAAATTATTTATTATTTATTATTTGGACATCAAAATTAACAACAATATATTGTTATAACCAAATAATACATAAAATAAATATTCTTAAGTCAAAACTGATATAAATACATAATTAATTAAATACATAAAAAGACATATAGGTAAATAAGTAAAAAGTGACAAATCTCTACAGAAGAAATCTCAATAACATGTAGACAGATAGTCCTTCTTGCAGGATATGGAGCTTAATTTTCCTCCTCTTGAAAATGAGTTAGACTCAGTGACTCACTGCCTGTAATTTGAGTATAGAAGAGAAAAACTAGTAGGACTACAGTAGGGAAGCCTAAAAGACATCACCTTAACCAGGTGATCGAGGTTAGCATCACTATGGGTAAGTCATGTTGACATCATGGACTCCCTACTGGGATGTGAAGGGCATTTCGCCTCTGATACTCTTCCAAAAGAACCATAATGCCAGTCTAATCATGAGAAAACACCAGGCAGATCCAAATTTAGGGGGACATTTTACAAAATACCTGACCAATACTCCTCCAAATAATCAATGTCATGAAAAATGGAAGACTTCAGAAATTGGCATAAGGACTAAATGAGGAGACATGAAAATTAAATATATCTTATACCCTGGCTTTACTGCTGGAGTAAAAAAGGACGTGAAGAATTCTGAAGAGAGTATATTAATTATATCAAACCTGTGGACATTTCTTAATTTTAACAAATGACCATGATTATGTAAAAGGTTAGTAATAGGGCAACCTGGAAGGAGTGTAAACAGGAATTCTCTGTATATCCTTTCAACTTTCCTATAAATCTAAAATTGTTCCAAAATAAAAAGTTTTTAAAACTATCTACCAAGCATGACTGTATAGTCTCTGAGCACAGTGTTATGCAATAAAAATGCCAATATAGTATTAAAATGCATGCAAGCACAAAGTAACACAAAAGGAAAATTAATTTTGGAGTAAAATGTCCAGATTTTAAAGGTGCTTTCATAGCTATAAAAGTGTTCTAGATAGTGTGTTGTTTAAAGCAATAGTTTTTTAAAACACACAGTTTACTTATAGTGCTAAATTCCTTAAAGTCTTCATAATGAGGGAAATTCCTGTGCTTTAAAAAAAATCTTGCTGTGATTGCATGCAGTGATGGAGATGCCTTTAAGAATGTCTCACAGATGCTTCAAATCATTCATTTCTCATAAACATATGGGGTCTATTCTTCCGTCACTGTGCGTAATTCCTATTGACACTAATGGGAACTATGCATGCGTATCACTATAATTTGGCCTCAAACAAACTGAAAATCATCACTGTTGAGATGAGATGCAAAGCAAGTAAACAAAGAGAAGAATTGACTCCTTAAAACTCAGACTTTAGAATTTCTTGTCACAAGAAATTCCAGTCAAGAAGAATTAATCTATAGTGACTTCAGTACAATAAGCTAAAATAAGTCAAAATATGATACTTGCAGATATTATATTTCTAGAGCATGATATCTTCCTGAAGATAATAATTTACTTTTTTTCTACTGTAACACCGAAATAACTAAACATTTTGTAATACCACTGAACAAAAATCCCAATGCTATAAAAATAGCTATAAACTACTAGGTGAGAACACTATATGATATATACTTCTACTGACTTTTATTCTGATCTCTATAAATTGTTTATTTATTCATATCTTGTTTTACAAAATTGTATCCCCACTTTTAAACCTCAAATTAAATACAGCATTTTTTCCTATTTAAAATGGAAGATTATAACGTACATCCCCAAGAAAGAGCATCTCAACATTAGAGAGATTTGTTTCCTGTTCCATTGTTCCATTTCCACATCAGAAAACATAACAAAGTTCCTAGTTGTGTGTCTCAGCAGTGTCATTTTGGCCAGATTCCAAGATGTAGAGGCTGCCTCAGATCTCAGCGGGAGGCAGCCATTATGTGTTTGGGGGAAGCCATCGAGCTGGCAGGTGAGCCAATTCTATCACCGAGGAGAAAGTACTGCTAGTAAAGTCACCTTGTGACAAGTGTCTCCCTGCTGTGGGTTAACTTCCAGAAAGGAGGTTTGGAGAACACATAACAGTTCACAACAAGGAAATCAAACAAAATAAATTGGGCATAATTTGACACTGTTAAAATAAGAAGTGTCACTGGCGCTGCTATGTAGTAGGAGTTATGAAGAGCTTCTGCCGAGATTAAACATTTAGTTAGACAATAAAATAGCTTGCTGGTCAAGCCAAAGACATTATTCTTAATGCTTAAACTGATGGAGACTAGTGAATAAGTCTTTTTGACAAGCAGGGCTGCCAAAGAGTAGCAGCAAGGTCTTGAGAGGCACACGCGTGTTCATGTAGTTGATAAGCCCCAAGCAGAGAGAAATAGCTGTGTCACAAAAATAAAAAAAATAGAATATGGTAGGGTTTTGAATTTTTTCAACAATTGGGTAGAGAATTGACCAGGAAAAAAAATACTGTGCAGAAATTCACTTTTCTTTTCCGAATTCACTTGCCCTTGGATGGACTGAATAGAAATATTTGCACATTATAGTTTTCTCATACCAAAATATTGTCATTCAAAAAAAAAGAAAAAAAAATATTGTCATTCAATTTTCAAACTTTTTTTTCAGCACATTCTCAAAATGGTTTAAACTATATGTAAGAAATGCCGGTGGAAAAAAGACGGAAGTCAAATAAAATACTTCACACAGAAATATACGTAGAAATTAGCAAAAGCTAAAGCCACACAGTCGTACTAGGGCTCCTTCAGTGCGTTCTTTCTCCTTGTGCGTGGATGTTCCACCCACTCTCCTTGTTGGCTCTCAGTCAGGTTTTCTCTTCACCAATGCGCACCTAACTTCAGATGCGGCCCTACTGCTCATTCTTTGACCTTAGTAATCAAATGCTGGTTGATTTCAAAATGCTATTAGAAAGAAAACTGTTGAATTAAATGAATTCATACTAAAGTATGAATCACTACCTCATACATTGTTTGCTCTCTAAGGTGGTGTTTCTCAAAGTCTGACTCTGGGATCCCTGAACAGAAATTTTAGCCCAGAAATGTGCTAAAAATGCACATTTCTGGGCCCATTAAACAATTAATAGGCCACATACTAAACAATTTTCGCAGCCCTGCCTGGGTGGCTCAGTTGGATAGAGCATTGTTCAGTATACCTAAGAGGTCGTGGGTTCAATTCCTCACAAAGGGACATACCTAGGTTGTGGGTTCAATCTTGAGTTGGGGTGTGGATGAGAGGCAACTGATGGATGTTTTGCTCTCATATCAATTTTTTTCTTTTTCTTCCTTCCTCTCTCTCTAAAAATCAATAAATATATCCCTGGGTGAGAATTAAAAATAAATAAATAAATAAAACAATTCCCCAGGTGATTGTTAGGTCAATTACATAGGGAACGACTGCTAAAAAAATTGATAACTCAAAAGACTAGCCTTCAGAATTGCTAAAAGAGCAACATGGGGATATATTTTCTAAAAACAAGATCTTTTTTTTTGGTCAAAGATTTTATTTACATACTTTTTTAGAAAGGAGTTGAAAGGGAGAAAGAGAAGGAAAGAAACAGCATGCATGGTTGCCTCTCAGGCACCACCTACTGTAACCTAGCCCACAACTGAGGCATGTGCCCTGACTGGGAATCGAACTGATGACCCTCTGGTTTGATGGACGACACTCAATCCACTGAGCCACACCAGTCAGGGCATAAAAAAGATCATTTCTGAAAGGGTAGTTTTCAAATCATACCAGAACTCATTCTATTGGATGTGGCCTTGGGTCTGGGTGAGATTGGCAGCATTATTAATAAACTGCTGCTGGTTTAACTCCTTTAACACAAAATGTAAATGACCCTTGAAATCAGGGAAGAACAGTAAACCAGAATTTACACTTTTCCTAGCCATACAGCTTGTTGGTTTGCAACACTGATTTTCAAATACATATGGGATAAGTAAAACCATAGCCTTTTGCCACAAAATGATGTTATAAGATACACTCAAAATCCCATACTTGATTTGCTTTGACATGCAAGGAAAAAGCAAATAAAAGCAAAGAATACTATATAACATCAGTTGTTAAAAGAACTCTTAGGTTATATTAGACTCAAAACTCTTTCAATAAATATTTTTGAGCACTTACTACGTGCCAGATCCTCCTCTGTGTGTTAGGCATACAGCAGCAAATGAAACAAACTGAGCTGCTGCCCTCATGGAACTGTTGTAGACGTATGATAAAATTCACACACTGACAAATGTGATGATGAATTCAGCAAGAGAATAGAAACTGCTAGGTGACAAGGGGTTTGCTAACTTTGCTGATCCAAGAGGACCGCTCTAAGGAGGTCACTTTGAGCCGAGACTTGAGAAGAGGAAACAAGCCATGTGGGCTCTAAGGCAAAGGACATTTCAGGCAGGGAACAGCAACTGCAGGGGTATTAATGTGCAGCATCCAAGTTCAACAAAGATCAGGAAGTCCAGTGTAGCTGACACAGGTAAGTGAGGACATATAAAGAGGAACCCAGCAAGATCATGTACCAGTTTAGAAACCATGCTCAAGACTTTGGACTTTATTCTATAACAGGAAGCCAATGGAGGATTTTAGCCAGGGAATGACACATCTGCTTATGATTCAAAGAAAGCCCTCTCCCTGCTGCAGGGGGAGGATAGGATGAGTAGAGAGACTACTTCAGAGACTAGTGTAGGATCCAGAAGAGAAATGGCCTGGGCAGAGCAGTAGCAGCAACTGGTCAGACTCAGGATACAATATGAAAGTAAAGCCAATGGAACTGACTGAGAGACTGAATGTAAGGTGCAAGAGTTACAAGCAACGAGGTGAAGAGTGCTGCCATTCCATGAGACAGGGAACGCTAGAGGAAGAACAAACAGGTAGACAGGTAGTTAAACCTAGATGCCCATCGATAAACGAATGGATCAAAAAACTATGGTACATTTACACAATGGAATTCTATGCAGAAGAAAGAAAGAAGGAGCTCCTACCCTTTGCAACATCATGGATGGAACTGGAAAGCATTATGCTGAGTGAAATAAGCCAGGTGGTGAAAAACAAATACCATATGATCTCACCTTTAACTGGAAGCTAAACAACAAAACAATCAAACAAGCAAAATATGACCAAAGACACTGAAATGCAGAACAGGCTGACAGGAACCAGAGGGGAGAGTGGAGAGAATCACAAGGGAAAGGGAGAAGGATTCACATGAAAAAGTATAAAGGACACATGGACAATAACTAAGGTGGGGGGGAGAAATGGGAGGGAGGTGGGCAGGGCTGGGGAATATAAGACAGAAAACTGTACTTGAACAAGAATTAAATAAAAATATTGTAATAATAAAAATGTATAAGCACTATATCACATAACTGGAACTTATATAATATTACATGTGATGTATAATTAAAAAATAAAAAATAATACTGCATTGTGTACTTGAAAAAAAACAGTTGTATTATCTTGCCTTCACTGGTGTGGCTCAGTAGGCATCTTCCCACAAAAAGAAAGGTCACTAGTTCGATTCCAGGCCAGAGCACATTCCTGGATTGCCGTCTAAGACACTGGCTGGGGGTGTGGAAGAGGCAACCGATAAATGTTTCTCTTCCACATAGATATTTCTCTTCCTCTCTTTCTCCCTCTCTTCCCCTCTCTCTAAAATCAAATAAATAAGATTTTAAAAAAAGATTTCCATCTTAAACATGTAAAACGTGATACTAAACATTAGGTAAACAGGTAGATATAAATGTAGAGTGTAGGGGGAAAACCAGAACTGAGGAAATAAATGTAATCATCACATGAATATAAATGAAACTGACAGTCATGTAACCAGAATAGATGAGTTAAGACAGAAAAAGAGAAAAGAGCCAAATGTACTCCTTGTCACTCCTACACACAATTCTATTGTATTTTTCATTTGTTTTTTAAGAGTCCGTGTAAAGGAGAGCTTTTCTATCACGCCTTCCCTATTCCGTCTGCTCCCATTCCATCCTCTACATAACTTTGCAATAGCACATAATGGCACAATACTGAGTTTTGTGAACATGCCTGTAGACTGGAAGATTCTTAGGGTTGATATTGTCTTAATTAGTATCCCATCCTCAATACCTTCTGTGACCACTGAAGTATAGAACGTGATCATTAACTTTGTTGACCAAAATAAATGAATGAGCATTTATTGCCCCATCAGTTGATTCACTGGTGTAAGGTAGAAGCAGTTATCAACTTTTTTCCAGCTCTATATAAGGACAAAAAAGAGTTTTTATATTATGAACCTGGAGATTAGTAACATTCCAGGTGATACATATGATTTTAAAAAAAAAAAATAGAGACAAATCCCCTAGAGGAAGAATTAAAAATAAATCTGCTATAAAGATGTCCTATCAGAAATCCAAAACAAATCTGGCTAAATTTGTTGGCAAGAATCCCAAGCACACTGAGTGGCTGAAATTTTGGGCAGAGGCGGGGGAGAGTCTTTAAGACCACTTCTTAAAACACTATTAAAAAATTGAAAATAATCTGATCTATATTTTTTCTTCTTTTGTGTCTAGTTTTGAAATAAATTATATCTGATTATTTTTATTTTAATGTGGTTTGGGATCAGGGAAAATGGAAGGCCACGGTTATAGTTCACCTATCCTGGCAAACCTCACCTCCTCTTGCAGCCTTAAACTAATCTAATTACCCTGCTTACATTTTTCATCCTTCTACGTTTTCATACTTTGGGCAAAAAGAATATAGAAATAATTAAGAAAACAGAAAAAAAGGAGTACAAGTGGAGACTCCTGAAGTATAAGAGCAGATCAAAGGGAAACGAGAGAAGAGTCTCTTGTTTCCTCCTCTAAGGAATGGGTTTAAAAACTGTGTTTGAAGCTTTGAACAGACTAGTAAGACTATACTAATAATAGTATACCTATAGATAATGTAGTAATTAAGTTTTGAGAGACAGACACAGACAGTTGTAACTTTACAAATAAAAACTTAACCCATTAGGATAATTGTTGTTCAATCATTGCCAACAATTACAAACAAAAGGAGAAACAAAAAACAGAACTAGGTTAAAATGTCTACTGCCTCCTTATTAAACCCCTTCTTTCACTTGCATTCTTCTAATCATCTTTCTAACGCCCCCAAAACTACTGCCTTTCCCACCGCCCCCCAAAAGTTAAAGAGGTTGACTTATTTATCATATACTATAATATTAACGTCAATAACATTTAAGGTATTTTGAACACTCCCTATGCACCTGGAACTGTGCTAAATGCTTTCTATGGAATGAATTATTTAACCTTCACAACAACCCAGAGGTAGATACCACAACCCTCCCTATTTCATAGTTAAGCAAACCAAAGATCAGGCTGTCATAATGATTATTTTGATAGGTTAAGTGACTTGCTAGTTTTTGGAAGGGCTGAGGTTCAAACTAAGACCATTTAAGCTCTCCAGCTTTGCTGTACATTTAACCAGTTTGATATATAGTCTCCCTGCAGGATTGTATCAAAGCATTTAATAGGCTAATGTGATTGTGAATCTCCAAGAGGGAGATGCAATAAACAGCATTTCCCACTTATTTGATTATAGCCCTCCTTTTTCTTGCAGAATCCTGAGCCACCTGCACAACACTCTTCCCTGTTCTCTCCCTCAGGTGAGGACAGAATTTCCCTTCTTCTCCCCCACCCCCATTCCTCTTTGTTCTACTCCTTCCAGGCTGGGCCCTACAGTGGCACATTTTTTACTCCTTTAGGACCTAATTCTCAACTAAACAAAGTCCTGTGCCCCCCGCCCAAGCCAAAATATCCACATTTCTTAATAACTCAGTCCTGGGATAGTATGTCTTGTGCCTCTTTGAATCTTGTTTAGAATAACAGAAGTTTCTCATGAAGTTTTTATTACTTTTCCATGATCTCAGGGCCCTGAAGAAGCCAAGGACTTCATCTTTTTTTATCATTTAAGTTTTTCTATGTCTGTGTCAAGTCTTTTAAGAAGGCAGATACTGTCTCTTAGTACCTTTCATGTTTACCAGTGCACCTCGCACAGTAGGTATTTAGGGTGATAAGAGCCATAAACGCTGGGGTCCTGCCCAGGTCTAGGAAATACAACTTATTCTTTATGCATTCCACACCAAATACATCAGCATTTAGTTATGTTTTAATTGGCCAAATCTCCAGATATCAAAAGAGAGCAGCAGAAAGCTTTCCAGTAGCTAATTGTGATCACATTAAAACCTAAATGTGAAAGTTCTGAAAATTGCTATTCCCTTTCCCCTTAGTTCCTACAATTTATTGAAACATGACACATGTGGGTATTCATGCACTTTTCCCATGAAGTTCAGTGCAAGGGTATTAAGTGCATTTCCTACATTTAAACCCAATCTTTCAAATGTCCATGAGTGAAAAACTGGCTAATAGGAACTTAAGAGGATTCCTTTCCTTCTCATGGCACTACCCAGGTGCCTCTTAAAGCAGATCTATACATAGGCCTAATTGGCAATACACACCCAGATGCATAGTTAGTTGCCCAATTGCCCAAGCAACTGGGTCGCAATGGGTGTAGATGTATTTTTCTTAGGAGCTCTACTGGCAAATAGCTTCAGTGATTTCGCCCATGGAAAACGAGCCCTGTTTTGCTTAATGTTTTAGGTTAGGGAGTGGCTGGCAGCATTCTCTGAACAAGTGACACTTTCAACACTGTAAGTGATTTGCTGACTTTATTTAACAATATCTAAACCATTTTAACCAACAGTATCATATAGCTTGGCACATTATACCACTACAGATCTTCCGGAAAGGCTGAAATGGCCAAATATTTACATGTATTCCGTTTTCTTTACATATTTGTATTTCTACCATTTTGAAAATTAGAATATAAACATTCTGTTTAAAAATCTGTTCTCCCCCACATACTACATATTCAAAGAGCAAGCACACTTTTTTTCCCCTTTGGTATATACATACATGTATATATGTAGGTATATCTGGGCTTCCATATTTTAAATATCGATGATCATCTAATAGCCTCAATCCTTTGTTTTATGATGTGGAGCAAAATTATAAAATCTGCTATCCCTGTAATTGTATTGCCCTTTGCCATCTCTTAAAAAAAGAGCGAGCAAAAGAGAGGGAAAAAAAAGGTTGTGTTCAAAATTTCCCCCTGTTTTATTTGCACCCTATTAACAACTGTTACTGGAGCTTTAATTATGCCCTGGTGATCGTGGAGTTGTGGCTGACTTGTGTCATTTTCCTCCCAGGGGATGCTTTATAATTACCAGCATCCATCGTGGCTGCCTGTAAGCTGATGCTTTTTTATTACCAGTTCAATAATCACTGCATCCTTGCGAACATCTGCTCTGCAAGCCATGCATCGGGGGTCCCAGCGCCTGTCACTTGACGTTCCCTCACCACAGTGACCTTGGTGCCCTCGCCTTCGGTTTATATCTAATTTGTTTACCAGAGGCTCTGTCCAGAAAGTCTCCTAGGAATGCAATTAATACACTAGATTTGCAAACAAAAGAAAATTTTGCCCTTTCTCTCCTTTCTCTTTTTCCGGATTATTGTCTTACTCTTAGATTCCATAATTTCTATTCCTAGGAGAGTGAATCCATTTAAGACTTATGGGAAGGGGAAGAATGAGCTATGAGTTTATTTGGGAGCTATCCTCCTGCTTGTATTGAAAAGTAGGTGCATGCTTTTGTGGTATGTCTTCTCTTGAATATATGATAGTAACTAGTGAGGTAAAGGAAGATATTACATATAATATATATATATACAATGTATACAAATATACATACAAAAATATATACTTTATTAGTGTGACTGAAAGGACACAATTCATGTACTCCCATTCTAATTTTCTTTCTGACCTTCTCTCTTTATTTTTCTTATCTTAAATAAACCTCTGTACCTCTATTCATTTTGCAGAATAACCCCTTCCTCTCTCCTCCTTAAAATCTTTTGCTCTGCTTTGTCTGCATTTTCCTTCTTGCTTGCCTTTTCACTTTACAAAAATGATGTAAGTAAAAGATAAAACTGGGTAAAAAAAACCCCAGCACATATTGGGTACAGCTGATGGTGTTTCTGCTTTCTGACTCACTATTTATTACTAATAAAGCTAATCTGGGCACAGCTTACTAATCCTGGTGAAGTCTATTTTTTTAAACTAGAGTTCCAAAGTTTCAGTTTTTTGTAAGTATACCAAGAGCTATGCTAATTTTTTGGACTAAATGAGAAAAAGTAAAATTCTCTCCATTGTACTGAGCAAATCCATGCAACCAATGGATTGTGCATGTGGCCTTACTCTTTCATGTTTTTAAGTGACTGACATCACAGACCTGGTGAGATTATAATTGTCCAATGCAATGTATGTATTTGTAGAACCACTTGAAATACAGTAATTTCTAAAATCTCAAAATTAAGTGCAAATAGCCTAGGTCAAATTTGCAGCAAAGTCACCAGCAGGAAGGTTGTCTATTCTGCCTCCCTCACTGGCCTAAGACAGCAGTGGACAGGGGCTTCTGCCTTACTCCTCTCCGTGCCTACAGAAACTGGTGTTCTGCTGTTAGTTCACAGGGTGCATTGACTAAACGGTTCTTGGGTAATGGGGTTATATTATTTGTGGGTAAAATTCTATTTCAGAACCATTAACATAATAGACCACTTAGCCCCAACCTTAGATTAAAAATGCACACACAAACATACAAACACATACTAGAAGATTATCGTATAAGACCTTGAGACTACTGGCCAAGACCATCGTTTGAATCCATGCTTTAAGACACCCTACAAATTCAGAACTTAGTTCAACTTCTGCAGAGAATCAGGAACTAAAGTTGTATCCCCAGGAGGCAGGAGACCAAAACAAGGCTCACTGTTTAAGTACCTGGTAGGACTTTCCACTTTCCTTCCTTTCCTTTCCCATATTACCGAAGGCCCACTCTAGAAAGCAGTCTGAATCATACTGCTGTTGACTGCAGCCAAGGGCTACGTCTCACAGGGAGTAACAGAAAACAGGCAGAGTCTCGCAGCCTAGTTCTGGTCCAACTCACCAGTTGGCTTGATGAGCAAATCTAAGAAATATCTAATGGCACTGTGGGATATCAGCCCTGAGTTGCTCTTTTTAAGGCCTGGGTTTAAACTAGAGATTTAAGACAAAATGGAGACAACCACAAGGCAGGTAAATCAGAGTACAGCATAGGGGGAGAAGGAAGAACAAAAAGAAGGAGCAAGAGAAGTACAGAATGAAGAAGGGTGGAAGGAAGGCAGCAAGGGAAGGAGGGAGGCAGGAAGGATGGAAACACAATCTAAATGAGTAAATTTAGAGTCCAAAGAAGTACAAAAATAAGACAAAAAACAAAACCAGTACTTTAAAAAATTATATAAAAGAAAACAAAATTAAACAAGGCCAGGAAGATGTGAACAAGAACAATTAAAAAGCCAGAAAAATATGCCCTGGCTGGTGTATCTCAGTGGATTGAGTGCCAGCCTGCAAACCAAAGGGTCACTGGTTCTTTCCCAGTCAGGGTGCGTGCCTGGGTTGTAGGGGGCGCTTGAGAGGCAACCACACATTGATGTCTCTCTCCCTCACTTTCTCCCTCCCTTCCCTGCTCGCTAAAAATAAATACAGTCTTTTTAAAAATCATAAAAATGAGAACAATATAAAATAATTGAAATGTAAAATCTCACACAATTAAGTTCTAAACTGAACATGGTTAAAGAAAGAGTGAGTAAATAGTATGATAGGACTGAGAAATTGCCCCAGAACGTAGCACTAAAGGACAGAGGAATCAAACAACATGAAATAGTGGTGAAAAAAAAAGAATTAAATCTGAGGTTTTGACATGCGTATAATATATACTCCAACAGAAGAAACTGATGGAATAGCCAAAAAGTGAAATTTAAAAAGGACTCATGGATGTGGACACACACAACAGTGTGGTGGTGGTGGGGGTGGGGGGTATAAGGGAACTAAATGGCAGTGGAAAAAATACAATAACATAAAATTTAAAAACAAAAGATAATGCTTGGCAATATTCCAGGATTAAAGAAAGACAGGTATAGTACAATTTAAAATGTCAAGCATGGAGTTGGCAGAATGATCTGGCTAAAACATAGTATTTATCAAATTTAACTTTATTTTCAAGTTTCAGAATATTCCAAAAACAGAAAAAATCACAGACAATAAATGTAAAATAGCCAGTCTGTGTAACCCTTCTATCTCACCACTTAAAATATTTTATACTAACACATATGGCTCAATTTTATTTGTTTCTTTTTAAAAAAATTTTTTCTCACCTTTTAGTTTGTTCGTTAGATTATTTTTACCTCTGTCACATTTTGAAGAGAACATGAAAATCAACTTAAAAGTAGAACCCACTTCTGATATTTACCCAATTTGAAATGTATTTAGCACTAAACTTTGTTCCTGTTGCAAACTTTAAACTCCATAAACTCTGTAACACATGCTGCCATTTAAGATGACAAGATACAAGAAGAAAGCAACTTTGCACAGCCTCAGATTACAATAACCAGGGAACTGGTCACTGCCCCGCTACATAGTACAGGTGCCTCCTTCCCTAAGACTAAGATGTTTCCCATCCATGTGAAACTGTTTCTCACCACATTTTGACACAGGGAAAATTAGCTACAATGAATTGAGATCTGTATCTATTTTGAAAATCTAGGGCCATCAAACTATAAAGGATAAAACACAAATTGACATGCTTGAATCAAAACAAAATCATAAATCATAGAAAGTGATGAGTTTCCTCGTAATCAGCATTTTCTTTCAGTTCATTTGGCGGCCTGCGGATTTTATCTGATGCTGTTACCTATCTATGAAGGTGGAACAAACACGGTCAGGTTGCCCCAGGGATGGAGGAAGGAGAGAGGGACAGAGAGGGACAAGAGTCTGGTCTGGTGTCTGCCCGTTTGTGGATGAGCTGCTCAGATAGATTCTATTTCCTAAGCTCAGGATAGGAAAGCCCTGGCGGCAGCTGACGCCAACAGAGGTGGTGCCCCACTGTTGTCGTCAGCCCTTCTGGCTCCTCCAGCCTTTCCTACCATCAGTTCCTGACTGCCCCTGAGCCCTACGGCATCCTTTCTGCTTCCCTCCTTTGTTCTGCTTACTCCCTGACTCCACGACTTTTTGATGTCCATTGCAGTCTGCAAGGCCCATTGCATCAGATTATCATCCCCCCCACACACCCCCTACCATCCTGCCCAAGGGGTGCTGCCACCTGGTTTGTCAAGCCCAATGCCAAGAGAAAGGACTCAATAGCCTCCAAACACTGAGGTCATAAGGGAAAGGAGCCCAAATTCTTCAAATCTCGGGTGCCGAGGAAAGCTATTCACAGGGAGGAGTCTGCTACGAAACTGCTTCGAAGGAAGTCCGGGCGCTGTTGAATACTGGGCGCTGCTGAGCCCGCTGGCCTGCGGGTCTGGGTGCTGGAGCTCCACTCCCGCTGCACTGAGGAGGCTACTCTGAGACGCAGGCGTGGTGGGCTCTGTCACTTGCAGGGCCCAGTTCGATGTGAAAATGTGAGCCCCTTGTTTAAACATCATTAATAATTTCAAGATGGTGACAGTGGAGCACTCACCAAGCACAGGGCCTTGGGTGATGGCATGACTTCCATGAATGTGGCCCTGTAGAAACTGGGTGCTAGGGAAGACCCCTGAGCCATAGGAGCCTGGCAAGAGGGCCCCAAGGGAGCCAGGAAGTAAAACTCCTTCTTCATGCAGTGGCTGTCCAGTGCCTTCTGTGGCCAGCGCTTAACATGGTACAAAGTAGAAAAGAAAAATATTTGAAGTCCCCATCTCTATTTTTGAAAATCAGTCAATGACGGGTGGATTTGGAGGTCAGGGCAGTAAGCTGCTAACAGCCACAGTAGCAAAGTCAACAGGACCGGAGTGTGGTGACATCACTCGCCCACACAGAACTTGAATCCACAAAACGGACCTTGTGAACATTTATTTCTCTACTTATTGCTGACAAAAAATAGTATTTAAAAACATTAGTTGGTCATTCTGGTTTCCATCCAGGTATAATCAGCTTAGAACTGAAGCTCTAACACAAAAAATTTTCTTTACCAGAACTGTAGACCCAATTATCAAATCCAGTGATTTTCAACCTGTGTGTCACAGAATTCTTAAAACACGCAGTACCTGACTGTTTAGTCAGGAGCACTGACCTCTTTCCCTTAGATCGTCCAGTTAAAAAATGACAACAGCCAACACAACAATAGGTATCAGGTGTGAATGAATCAAACTTATACCTATTTTTTGTGAGATCAGTAAAAAATATATTTTTGGTGTGCCACAGAATTTTAGTAATTAGCTTATGTGTGCCATGAGATGAAAAAGGTTGAAAATCACTGGAATAATCTTTCAGTTACTATAAGTATTCCTAAATTTATGAAACTGTCAATTTCCTATTATTCCATCATTCTATCAAAATGGATTTCTATCTCTAACAGTTTTTATTTTTTTCTCAAAAGAGAAAAAAATTGAAGTCATTCATTCGTGGTTGTTAGTCGACTCAAAACATTTCACTAACACGGAGGATTAAGATGCGTTTGACAGACAAACACATTAGATCTTTTCCTGCCCTGGGCAGATTCTTGGCTTCTGGCTCTGTTACCTGATTGGCAAGTGACTGAAACTGATTGACAGGTGTGCAGTGAGCACTGCGGTGCCTTAATCCCAGAATGCGTGGTTTTACAAATGCAATGCTTAAAATAAAAAAACAGGTTTCACCGCAGGCTGACTGTGACAGTGGCTCCCCGCACCACGGCACTTGGAATGTAAAGCCTGCAGAGGACAGGCTGGCGGTAAAGGCTGAGGAGCTGCGCTTAGGCTTCAGCCCGGCCTATGCATATGCTACCAAGGCACAGCGAAGGTACCATAGCCCCGGCGGCTTCTGCCCAGGGAACGTTCCTCCTGCTGCACTGTTTACAATGGCAATGCGGGTCTCTGAATGGCAGGGCTCGGAACCAACTCGTCCTCTTCATTTTCATCAGAGAGGGCTGTGCACAGCAGGAGTGCCCTGGTCCTGTTCTCTCTCCTTTTTCCTTTTTTTAAATCCTCACCAGAGAACATGCTCATTGATTTTAGAGAGAGAGGAAGGGAGAAAGAGAGAGAGAGAGGCATCAATGGGCTGCCTCCCACAGGCACCTAGACCCGTGATCAAACCTGCATTTTGATGTACTGAATAATGCTCCAACCAGGCCACACAGCCAGGGCCTCTCACCTTTTTACTACTCTGAGTGTAGACATTAAGTTCCTGCGTGTCAGACAGACTGTGTCTGTTTTGCTTCCTTGGTGTGTTCCCAGCTGCCAAAGCAGCGCTGATTACTGATTAATGGCACCATAAATAGCACTTCTCAGACGCTACATCTAGAATGGAAGCTCCACGAATACAAAGATTGTTATCTGTTTTGGTGTGTTGCTGCACTGCCAGCATCTAGAAAAGTCAATACTCCTTAACATTAGCTCTCACCTTTCCCAAGCACACTCTTTTTTGGTAGTGACAATATGGAATTGCCTGCCCAGTCCCATCCCTTCTACCTTCCCTTGGGTTCGCCAGGGGTGGTGCCCCTACCCTCTTGTCCCTCAACATCACATGGGGAGACTCCTGAGCTTGTTCTGTGGTGCCAGCTCTTTAGCTCAGGAACAGCCAATTAGCGTCCTCCCCTGAGATTTCCAACTGGTACTGGGAGGTAGATGTAATTCATTTTGGTGGTAGAATCCATGAAGCTATAACCCTCAGGAGTTATCTGTAGCCACATTGTCTCACAAGAAAGATATTGGTCCTTCTCAATTAAGAGAAAATAAAGTTTACACAAGACATGCAGGGTAAAAAGATAGAGCAAGTGAGTCCTGGCAGCATCCGAAACTCTGGCTTTCAGTTGTGCCTGCCTGGAACTCAGTGTGTCCCTGGTCTCTGCATGTTGGTTGTTCAACCCTTGCTGGGCTTCCATTAATCAGTACATGCCCTTTTGCCCAAGACAGCTTATGGTTTAACCAAAAGAATCTGATGCTCCTGACCCCATGATCTATTTTCCACATAACAGCCAGGGTGACAAATTTAAAACATGTCTGCTCTATTAGAATTCTTCAATGGTTTCCCAGTGCACTTAGAATAAAGTCCAAACTCCTTAAGACAGTTTTCCTCAGCCTCTTTAACCGCACCCTGTTCCATTCTCCCCTCCATCCCCACCCACTTGAATCTCTTTAAATACTCTAAGGCCCCTCCCATTCCTTATCTTTGCACCAGTCACTCTCTTTCCTGGAAATAGTCCTTACCTCCTTCTTCACTTGCCTGGGTCTTTCCTGTCATTCAAAGCTGAAGTGTTACTTCCTCAGAAAAGACTGTTTGGCCGCCCGATATAAATGGTCACTTTGTATCTCGGTATATTCTTTCATTTTTAATAGTGGAGAATTGTATGGACGTGACATTTTTCTTACTCACTTTTTCAAATTTATTGCCTGCCCCTTCTCAGCCCCAGCCTCCACAAGAATGGGGACCTCATGTGTCTTGTTCACCTGTATGTTCCCAATGCACTAACCACATCTGGCATGCAGTCAGCACTCAAGACACATGTCCTCACTGAACAGCTTCAAGGCCCCCCTTGCCACTCCAAACACCAGATCTCTAGCAGACTTCAAATGAGAACAGAATAGATCCGAAGAAGGAGCAAAAAGTTGGGGGAATTTTTATGCTATTAAAATACCTTTGGTAAAAACACCTCACCGTAAAAACACAGAATACCAAACTCTCTATTTGGCATTTCAGCAAATAAGGAAGCCAGGATGGTTGGAGGGAGGGGTAAGGAGAGGAAGGGAAAGGTAGATAGGAAGAGACAGCGGCAGAGATAGAGATAGAAGGAGATATAGAGATAACTGCAGAACTCAGTCGGTTGGCCATTGCGTATTAGTGATGCAAACCTAAACAAGACATCATCCTACTTACTCCAAAGAATTTCTCAGTGAAGGATAACTGATATTACGGAAGATGTATGTAAAATACAATAGGTTATTTTTAACAAGTCTTTATAACACGCCAGGCACAAGTGTTTACAGGTACTTGTTTAAATCTCCTGAATTCCTGCGAGGTAGCTATTATCATTTGAAGATGGGGAATCTTGCTGAGGTCTCAGTCCCAGTCAGCAGCAGTTTCAGAGGGCAGACACAGGCAGTCTACTGCATGCTTTCAACATCACCCTGGACCACTTACTCATGCTGTGAGAATATTCCAAAGCCATCGACTATATTTGGGCCAAACTAAAAGCCACATCTAATTATTTTATTTACTGATGCTATATAGTTCATAACCACATTTGTAAGAAAGAGCTAGCTGATATCCCCAATATGTTCAATAAGCAGTAAAAGGCACTGGAATAAGAATAATTTTATTTTATTTTTTTAAGTCTGACTAGTAATGACAGATACCACAAAGTCAGGAATGGGGCTCTGGAGGGTGGGGGTGCTTCTTCCTTCCCATTTTACATCATTTTGCTTCAGCTCATGAATAACTAGATAGAGTTCATGGTCTTCTTTCTAAATCAATGGAATGACTTTCAAGTTAGAAGGGTAATTTAAATTTACTGTCCATATATCCATGTCATTTCTACCCCTCCCCTAAAGCTGATGTATATGATTACTTAGGAATGTTTCAAGTTTAACGCTAGTGTCTACATGATGAATATGCAGGTCCTGATATCAAACACCCGCTTAATGATAATGTGATCATTTGTCAGTGTTGAGTTATCAACATTCACAGAAGGCCACGCGTGATGCTTCCCACCCACCACTCCAATCAAAGCTGGCTGGGTCTCCACCCCCAAGGAAAACATAGCCCTTTAACGCGGCACGTCACCTCACCTGCCGACAGAGGCAAGAAATGAGAGAAATAATGGCATTTGTGCTTCACCGCTGCCTTTTTAAAAGTGGTCTTCCTGGTTTTCTTTGTGTCTATGTATTGAGGAGAACATTTACTTTTTTTGGACAGCAGCTTTTATTAATAAAGGATAACTAATGTTTTAAAATCCTATTATTGCTCAGTTCTCCTCTGAGGAGCTAATGTTGTGTCCAGGAGTGTAATTTTTTGAGCGGAGGTAATTAACATAGTAGGTAGAGTCCCTCCTTTTCCATCTATAGCTAGAATCTAGATAACAAAAGGAAAACAGGACATAATATGTATGGCCATTGTGAGGGCAAAGTTGGTCTAGTGCAGCTCTCTGGTGGAGGATGTGGTTTTAGCAGATCATCACTGATCATCCTAATTCTTTAGAATACATATAACTCATTTGACTTTATCTTGGTGAAGCCTACTGTGAACTTTAAAAACTACCTATCACTAGAAAAACTTTTTTTAATATTATTTATTTATTTTTAGAGGGGAAGGGAAGGAGAGAGGGAGAGAAATATCAGTGTATGGTTGCCTCTGCCGGAAACACACAACGTACTGTGTGCCCCCTGCCAGAAACTGGCCTGCAACCCAGGCATGTGCCCCGACTGGGAATCGAACTGCAATCCTCTGGTTCGCAGGCCCGCGCTCAGTCCACTGAGCTACACCAGCCAGGGCTGACTATAAAAACTTTTTTACAGGCCTCTAAAATAGCTGAGGACCAGGTTGCTCGAGTAGAGTAGATGGAAAGGAAATGATACAGGCTTGATGCACACAGCTGTGGGCGAGTTAGCTTCTCTTACTGAGTCTCAGTTCCCTCATCTTTAGAGCGACTTGAATACACCTAACACATGGGGTGACTGTAAGTTGTACAAGAACGCTTATGTAAATCGTCTAGCATAGCGATTAAGATGGGCAGACATTCCATTCAAGTAGCTACTACTGTTAGACTTAATAATTTATGAAATTATTATGTTTGTGTATAGGCTATGTGAGAAATTAAATGAATGCACCACTGTCATGAAGATCATTTAAAGCTGGACTTCAGAATTGTCTTTGAAATAAGGCTTTTTTCAGTAGCAATCTTGTCTACTCTTATTCATAAACACTTAAAATTCAAATTGTTCTGTACAGTTATAAATATATTCTTATTATTCAACTATGTGCATCAATAGAGGCAGGATTAACTCAGCTTATACATTACAGAACAGAAAAGAACTGCTCAGTACACATCACTGAAGCAAACATATGCCTCATTTTTCCATTGTCTTCCATTACTTTTCTATAAGAAAAGAATCTTACGAGTAATTAAACTGAAAAATTGAGTTGAAGAAGTGTTTTCATACTTAGTAGCATCTTCTTACCCATAGTATTCATCCTTTACCATTTACTTGCCTTTTCTTCTTTATCTTGATCTTTTCCAGGCCATAAGAATGTCTACAACTAAGAATGATACACTAACACACATCTAAAATGTCCAGAATTTAGCTCTTTTAGTCTGATTTCTACAAATCAGCAAAATTGAAACATGTTAAGACATTTTTTATTTTCTTACTTATATGTCCTAATAATATTAGTAAGTGGGCTAAGAAAGTGGGCTTTAAGGTCATACTGTTCAAAGTTCAAATCTCTGCTCTGCCACTTACTAGCTGTTTATCCTGGGATGTGAGATGTTACACTCTATTTTGAGGATTTTTCTTCTGTGAGAATTATGATAATAATTTTTTAAGATTTTATTTATTCATTTTTAGAGTGAGGAAAAGACAAGGAGAGAGAGGGAGAGAAACATCAATGTATGGTTGCCTCTCATGCGTCCCCTGCTGGGAACTGGCCTTGCAACCCAGGCCTGTGCCCTGACTGGGAATCGAACCACGGTTGTTTGGTTCACAGGCCTGCACTCAATACACTGAGCCACACCAGCCAGGGCTTATGATAATAATTCTTATACCAGCATGTTAGTATGAGGATTAAAGGAGTTCATCTTTCTGCTTATTGCCTGCTATGGAAGAATCACTCAATGAGTGTTTGCTATTGTGGTAATAGCTTCTACTTTTTATTTAAGATACTGTTCAGGTATGGGAAAGTAGTTTTATGGCCTTACTTAGTGGCCTCCTCCCTTTTTCTCAATTTAATGGCTCTAAAGTTCTATAAAATATATCTACTTAAAATATAGTCTTAAAAGTGCATATTTACTATGACCAGCATTTTTCAACTAGTGACTATCCAACAGCATCATCAATGCACAAATTCTACACTGACACTTCCCCCCCCACCATATTTCATTTAACTAATTAATACTCTTTCTTGGGGCTTATTTAGCATATCAAATGCATGATTCTTAAGTTTGGCAGGAAGGAAAATTAAACACTTTTAACTTACTTTTGCTCTCCATAACCACCTGTTAGCAACAGAAATACCTTTAGCTGTTCTAATCAGGGAAAAGTAAGCCACAATGATAGAGAAATATTTACAATCTAGAATGTTGCCCTAGTCATTCCTCCAGTTGTTTCACCTTTAGGAATGTATCATGGAAATAGAAAGTTTAAATGACTATTGAGGGCTCTCAAAATAAGTTCTGTTAGTTTATTGAGTTTAAAAAGGTCTCTATCACCACACACACAAAAAAAGATTTGAAGTATCTTTATGAGGCCTGCAATGCAATGTTTGGAAGTAACAAACTAGACACTTGGGTACAGTCTAACTGCTGTGAGACTGACGAAATCTGCATAACGTAGGAATGCCATCTGCATTCTTGTTGAGAAAGCTCCCACTGAGTGTCATTCAAATACCAGTAAGAATTTCTTATGATCCTCACATGGTTTGTAAAGTATCATCAAATGCGGTTTCTTTGGTAACAGAAGACAAGTTTTGTTTGTCTTCTCTTTTATCCTGGCACAGATTAGGTCTCTTACAAATCATTGTGTGAGAGAGTTATTTTTCAGCCCCCACGTCTGTCCAACAGCTTGGGCAGCCACTCTAGTTAGGGACTGTGCCTTTTGCTGGTACGCCATTTTACTGACTGGTTTCATACATAGGAAGACAACTAGATTACATTAATTCTCTTAGTCTACTAATTATCTTCTGTGCATTCCTCTTACATATACTTTATGAGGTTACTTCACCTCCATGGGTTTTATTTATCACTACAAAATGGCATGCCCTCTTCTCCCTACAGGCTTGCCCTGTTGCCTGAATCAGAAGAGGACCCCACAGAGCAGGCAGAGTTCTCCCATTAATGCCAGCTTGTTACCTAACATTCTCAGAGAGTGCAGAACATGTGGTTTCCAAAGCACAAGAAAGAAGTCTTATTAATAAATTTTTTATCCCCGTGGGAACAAAAAAGGGGACAGGAATTTTAGAAGATCAGTGACTCCTAGTATTAAAACCCACAATATTATAAATATGAAAGCAATGGCATTGGAAAGGTAAAAAAAAGGGCAATTAAAAATGCAACTTCCACTTATTTACAGTGTATTTGCTAATAAAAGTATGTGCCAAATATCCATCATATTATTAATTTTCATGGGCCAAGAGGGAGCAGATTCTTCACTCATAAACATTTTTTAGTATCAGGTTAAAAGCATGACTTCCATGAAATTGTGGTATCATCAGCCCTTTGAAATAAGCTGTTGGCCTTTTTTTAAGTCTACAAAGGACTATGCTGTATTGCAGGAATATTATTTTACTTAAAAGAAGTTTTCAATAATGAAGACAAGGTCAATAGCCAGTATTCCTTCTGTACTCACATGCTTTTTCACTTGTTCTTTCCTCAGCTGACATCCAACTTCATGTACAACGGACTTTTATTTGAACCTCATGTAAATAATGCCATGTTCCCTATGTTTGTCAAATATGAATAAGCAAAGTGCTCCTGTGTTACGAGATCAGTTTTTTTTGTGAAATCTACTAAAGGATTTTATGTTTTACTTTATAAGAGATTGTCAGTGCTTTTTGCCATCCAGAATTTCCTTTCCCAGAGATCGGACTTGCAGCACAGGTCTCTACCCAACATTCAGGTGGAACTGCCTGATCTAAGGCTGCCCCAGAGTCTATTCTGAACTTGAAGATGATCAGAAAGGACAACTCACTAGCTCAGTGGATTGAGCGCAGGCCTGCGAACCAGAGGATCACGGTTCGATTCCCAGTCAGGGCACATGCCTGGGTTGCAGGCCGGGTTCCCTGCAGGCCAACTCCCAGCAGGGGACGCACGAAAGGCAACCATACATTGATCTTTCTCTCCCTCTCTCCTTCCCTGCTAAAGATAAATAAATAAATAAAATCTTAAAAAAAAAAAAAGAAAGGACAACTTAGACTTGCTTGTGTTGATAATTCCTCCTCTACAGATGCAGCTCTCTCCAGTCTAAGGGAAATGTGCCATCTTCTTGCTCCTCCAAGCTTAACAGAGAGGAGACATTCCCCTGCTGGCCTCAGCATGCTTCTCTCTCTCCTTCTTGGTTTCCCTTAATTTTGTCTATATGTATGGAAATGGTTCTTTGATTAAACTGTCTTCTGTTGTCTTATTTAAATGTCACATATTTTTTGAAAAGTCTCTGAGTAATATGGTGATGAGTAGGATATGTTTTATATCTCTAGCAAAATATTTATAAATTTGCCTCTATTATACCAGTACTTCTCAAACGCTTCGGACTCAGGACCTCTTTTACATCCCTAATAGTTATCAATAGTTATCAAAGGCTCTTGTTTATGAGGATTAAATCTCAATATTTACTGTGCTAGAAATGAAAATGGAAAATTTATTTTTAAATGAATTTATTAATTCATTAAAAATAGCAACAATAAAGTCATGATATTAACATAAATAGCATAAGGCTTAATAAAAATAGCTATAATTTTCAAAAGTAGTAATGATAAGTGGCATTTTTGCATATTTTTGATATCTGGCATAATAAAAGATGGCTGTATTCTCATATTTGCTTCTGCATCCAATCTGTTGTGACATGTTGTTTTGGTTGAAGTACATGAAAAAACTCCACCCTCACACAGACATGTAGATGGAAAAGGAAGGAGTACCATAATAGTCTCTTCAGATAATTATAGAGATTCTTATTTGATACTATATCCAGATTTGGCAGTTGGTAGTTTCTTAAAGTGTAATGTGAATTCTGAAACTTATCAATAGGCTTTTTACATTGTTACATTAAAATCTACTGGTCTATTTTGTGTTTACATGGGTCTTTTATTCATAACAATTTTGTATTGTAAACTGGTCAGTTAGAAAATATTGTTTCAACAAATTTTATAGAGCTTCCAAATGTTGACATGTTTTACTATATAATGTAAAATAAATCCCAAACTTATAAGCAAGTTTTTAAGGATGAGAAAAGTATTAAGCTCACTGTGGAGGGTAACAAGTTCCCTAAAACCACACAACTGTCAGCCAGGGGCTGTTCCCGGAGACAGCCACGCTGCTTCACCATGGAGCCGATGGGCTTTTCACATACTTCCCATAGATTAGTAAATACAATGGACTCGAGGAATGAGATTTAATAAAATTAATCATTGTTATTGCTCCACAAAGGACATTCTTAAATTAAACTGGTATTTAGTTTACCAAGAGTGCATGTCGGTGATAAGTACAATGACTCCATCCACGGTTGAGAGCCTTGCCTCAATTCCGGCAAAGGTACCAGCAGTTGCAACCAGCAACGTCTCTGCAGCATCGGTGTAAGTGACAAAAAAGAAATTGTTGGCCAGGGCCAACTCTGAGGTTCAATGCAGTTATTCAGTACTTTAAAGTGCTTTAACTATCTCATCAGCATTTGTTTGATTGCCAAGTGTTCACACACACACACATACACACACACACACACAATCTTCACTGAGTAGTTAGTGCTGAGACCAGAAAAATATAAGCAAAACACTTAAGTTCAGCCATGACACCCTTTTGTACTATTTTAACCACAAGATATTAACTCAGCCTTTCGTTTTACAGCAAAATCTTTGGTCCGTCGGTTGGCACTGCTATGCCCCTTTTTACTGGTGTTTCACTCAGCGGGAATTCACCTATGTCCACTGTACAAGCTGGCGTGTGCCCTGCGCAAGGTTGTGTGATAACCTACCTATAAGATTACTCATTTTTATTTCTAGTTTCAAAAAATGTAGTAAACAATTTCTGCCCTTCAAAGAGTTCATCATCCCTATGTTGGTACTTCAAATAACACTATAACATAACTGATATGTTAATAGTATTCAAAAATATTCTAGTGCATAAGATACAACATGGTAAATGACTAATCTCTGTACAACCAAAGGTAACTTTCATCATATTCTCATTCTTTTTCATGTTTTTTCCAACTTCTTTGGAGTAATGCATTCTATGAGGTTTCATCTGTTTTGTCAACTTTAGACAAAGCATGCAATTACATTGAGAGGCAAGTCTTCTAATTTCCTTTTTTTGAACCAATAATTCAATTTTAAATACAAAAGAGTATTGATTTTTAATTTTATGATAAATATTATTAAATACTAAATATAGTTTAAATTAAAACTTAAAATGTATATAATATTAAAACTACTTTCTTATTATTACAAAATAAGGCATAAGCTATACTTATGTCTCATATTTCTGTGAAGGTACAAAGAAAATTTCAGCCTCAAAAGTAACAATTTATTGAATACTAAAGAGTTACAGAAATTACAGAAGGCATAACTAAAAATAATTGGTAAGAGCAAGATAAAAGTAATTAAAAGCAAACTGAGTTAATTTCTGAAACCATGTATACATTTATACCCCCAAACTCCTACCTTAATAAATCCTAATAGCCCTGGCTGGCGTAGCTCAGTGGATTGAGCGAGGGCCTTTGAACCAAAGGATCTCAGTTAGATTCCCAGTCAGGGCACATGCCTGGGTTGCAGGCCAGTTCCTGGCAGGGGACACAAAAGAGGCAACCATACATTGATAGTTCTCTCCCTCTCTCCTTCCCTTTCCCTCGAAAGATAAATAAATAAAAATCTTTTAAAAAATCCTAGTAAAGCCCTGGCTTGTGTAGCTCAGTGGATTGAGCTTGGGCCTGTGAACCAGACGATCACGGTTCGATTCCCAGTCAGGGCACATGCCTGGGTTGTGGGCCGGTTCCCAGCAGGGGACCCAGGAGAGGCAACCACACATTGATATTTCTCTCCCTCTCTCCTTCCCTTTCCCTCGAAAGATAAATAAATTATATCTTTAAAAAAATCCTAGTAAACATAATATTTTACTAGCAAAAACAAAAAAATAAAAAACTACTAGTTGTCACATCACTAACAGCAGCAAAAGCCACATGGTATCTGACAGGCTTTACTGTACAATTACGAGAGAATGCGAGTGAAAAGGCAAATAACACCTTGTTATTAGATGTATTTTGTCTTGAAGACACCCTGAGAGAACCCCAAGGACCCTCAGGGTCCCTGAGTTGCTCTTTGAGGATGACTACATATATATTGTTCTAGGTAGAATTATTTTAGCATTTTCTTTTGAGTCATGAATTTTGAGCAGTGAAGTAGTTTGAATCCATTGGCTCAGCAAACAAAATCCTGGCACTATTAAAAATTAAAGGTTAGAGATTAAACAAAAAAAAATCTCACCTAGGAGCTGGGATTCTTACGAACATATCATGCTATCAATTGGTGAATGGTTCGTAAGCTCATGTGATAAATGAGCATGAATAATATTATCATTTCCCCAAGTTTTTAAGTCAAAGAACATATTTTTAAGATAAAAAATACTTGCATATATTTTAGATGCTAACAAATGTACTTTTAATTTCTAGGCATTGAGAAAGAAACACGCTATTTTGAGAACTCCATGGGGTAGTAAATGTGAACAGCCTCGCGTGCTGACAGGCATAGTGTAGGTACCACTGAAAGCCTGCTCCTCTCTATTCCTACTGTGTCTTTCTTCAACCCAGCAACTAACACAAAATGTACCAAAGTGTCCACGTAAGACTTTCAACTCTGCATCAGTGCCACAAAAGGTCCTGAGAGCAAATTTTCAGGAGCTATAGATTTATTATAGCAAGGATTTGTAAATTGTTTAGAAAAATTGGAGCTGGTTCCAGATAAGGCAGAGGTGACCTTGGATCGGCATCAATCTTCAGGAATGAGTACATATACGCGATTAATCTTAGACATTCTATTTGCAAAGTGTTTTGAGGTCTTAGGGCTTCAGTATTTGCAGTATTGTAGAAACGTGTGTTTAGCGGTAGTTATTTCTTCTATTAATAAATGGCAAGGTGTGTGGTGCTTGTTTCTACAGACTGGTGTCATTTCTAGTATATAAATGACATTAGAAAAGTAAATCATTTTTTTCAGTTATTTTCCAAGGGGCAGTAAGAAACCAAATATGCTCAGAATTCATTATTTTTCAGTTTGTATCTCTCAATGAACCCATCCCTACTGCCCTTAGGCAGACTTAAAAAAAACAACAAACCTCAACACAATTAAATCAAAACATGCCATGTAAGTGATCAGCAAGACAAATAAACAATAAAACAAATATCAACCCAGTCTCAAAACTAACATCACCTTTTAAAACAAACTTCCTTCTCTCAGCAACGAGTTCCCTGGAGCATATGCTCCAACAAATTGATGGATCTTGGCTATGAAATTAAAATGCCCAGAATCTGTTAGAACAATATGGGAAAGTGGTTCCACAAAGGGGCATCTTCCATTTCTAATGGAGTGAGCATCTGATACGCTGAAGGGTAAGTCTTTGGTAAGCAAGGCTTGTGGTCTAGTGGATAGCTTCAGGGGCAGAAACCCGAGTTTAGGGCTTGGCGCAATCCCTTGTAGTTGGTTAATAACACTTACTAAATTTAATAAATCATTGTGATAACTCGTGCATTCATAAAATCATGAAGTGGCAAGGAATTTTTACCAAAACAATGGCACAGGGAAGAAATAAGAAAGCTTATACTGTGGTCAATTTGATATAAAGCCCTTTTAACTAAGGAGTCCCTTCAAGAGAGTGCTTTGTGCATGAAGAAACACACACATATAGATTTGTTCCTACTAGAGCAGCACAAAGAGAGGGTAAAGCATTTAAGGGCAAAGGTGGTAAGCCTATTTTTAAGAAATTAGAGAACTTTTAAATCTTCTTAAATCTCTATTACATGCTAGAATTTGGGCAATAGCAAATTAGAACTATAAGAACTCACCTGCAGAAATAAATGCAAACACTGAAGTTGCGCTGTAATTAAGAATTTAGAACAACGACAAAGATGATAAACTCTATGTAAGTGGAACATTACTGAACATACAAAAAACCGTTGTGTATGACCTGGAACAACATGAGCAATGATGGAGAGGGGCTAAAGAAGTTGGAGTCAACAAGGGGTCCAGAGGTAGGAGGCTACGGAGGAGCAGAACTCAGAGGAACTCAGACTGGAACCCAGCGGGGAGTCACCCGGCTTATGGTTTCTTATTGGCACTTTCACATAGATCTGCTTAGTGAATCCATCTATAAATAAATATTATACAATTCAGGTTTAATAAACTTAAATAGAACTATTATCCAACTACTTTGAAATCCAGAGTGCCTAAGTATTTCTTTGTATTACACGTCCAGTTATTTTAGTAAAATATAACTCCTTACCATATACTACTTAATGTGATGCTCTCCCTCCATTGCCCACTGTATCCTCTCTAGGCAATGAGATAATTCGTAGAGATAACTCATATCAGAGTTTTTATGTGGTAGGGCAGGTTTCTTGTTTTGTTGTTTGCTTTGGGGGAGCAGGGGTGGGGCAGTGGTCTTGTTTGGTTTTATTTTTTGTCCAAAGCATTGCTCTCAAGCTTTTTTCAGTAGACTAAACTCATGGATTCTTCAGATCCCGTATTGCTTCCTACTGGCTTCGATTTCTGGCAATTTTGCCCTGCTTTAACTCTCCGTGAAAAGTCAAGGTAGGCAATAAGAGAATAAATCACAGCGTGCTGAATTTGGCTTATTGACATTTTGGCAATCATATTGAAAAATTAAGATTGTCTTAACCTACTTTGGGGGTTTTATATGTTTTCATTATTAATATTGAATGTTTTTTCTTTCCCACCTCTAAGTAAAAGTTGCCTCGTGCAATAATTGTTTTCGTTCCTGGCATGTACACTCGGATCAGTTGCTGATGCTTCTCTGTTTTGTTGTCTTTTGCAAATATTTCAGCTCTCACCAATGAAAGCTGAAATTGAAGCAACCTACGTGGGACTTTGGTCTCAACTTCTCTAATGAATTTCCATCACCTCTTTTAATTGACTCATGGACCAGTGCACAGTGAAGGGTGACCAGCAATGGAAGGGAGACATTTATAATAGCCCGGGAAATAAGTCTGAGGCTGCGTTTTCAGACCTATTTTTGTTGAGGACTTTGGCCTCCGCTCTACCATTTTTGTTTGGTCTTCATTGTCTCAAAAGCCTATGTTTCTAAATTTGAACTCAATAAATAAGTTATGCAGATCTTTTTAGCTGGAGCTCGGTCTACCAGACACGAGCCTGCCCCTGCAGGAAGTGGCGTGGAGCTTCTGGAGGGGGGGACGGAGGAGGGGAGTGAGGTGGGAGACAGGCGAGTTAAGAAGGTGGTGAACTTTCTAGGCCCTGGAGAGTAGACACAGGATGACAGCATCTTTAATTCTTTAAATAGTGCAGTGTGCTCAGATTCAAATGTAAACAAATATTAAAATGTTCCTCCAGAGGCAAATAAATACAGATGTTTTGGGGATTATCTCCCTCCTATTAGTGCAGCAACTGCAGGAGTTAACAGTACCTGGGTAGCTAGGCTTATCTACTTTGCAGTCCTTATCCTTTCAGAAACTGGTAGTCGAGAAATGCCAGCCTCAGGTATAGAGCATGTCACTTGGCAAATAAAACCATTTCCTAAAACTGCTACCATGGTTAGATTTCTAGATCTAAACAAAGCAATGTATATCTAAATATGACATGGGTTTCTTACCTATGGTTTCTAACCTTTGCAGAACAAATCACTGCACTTTCTTTTTCTATCTAAACACAGATCTTGAAGTCATAAAAAATGAAGTATGTTCACTTTCAGAAGAGAGTTAGTCATCGTAATTTCAGAAAAAATTCCCCAATCTTCAGCTTCCTTCTACTTTTTAAACATACCTTCAGTAGGAGCTGTGGCTACACATTTAACCTGGCTCAGAAACCTCTCTCGATAAACTAACTGGAAAAGGAAAACAGGACATATCACTTGGTATTCATTGTGGGCATTGCGTGTTTTTGTGTTGTTGTATGTATATGTATTTGTTCATTTACATTTAATGAGCAACTGTGGAGAGACATCGCAAGGAAGTCAATATTTATTCTCCCATGTATTTTTAAGAAGATTTGGCAGGTTGTTTGTTAATGGGTAGAAGAGATGGAAAAGCATGCCCAATACTTTTTAGCACAGCCTGCCATTTTTTTGTAGATAAAGCATTGAACAGATGGCTCGTGGCTTCACAAAATCCTGGTTCAAAGTCGATCACTCCTAAAGGGGTTTGGATAACTCTTACAACCTCCAGTTACTTGAAATCAAACTTTCATTCTCCGTCATACAGAGTAAATCCAACTCCCAGTATGCTTTTGTCATTAACAAAAACTCTGAGGGTGGTTTCACAGGGATTTTTATGCATTGTTCTATGTTCTTTGTTTGATTTATAAACTGCTGAGGGGAAATGGGGCTGTAAACCTAATCCAGGTTTATGATATAAAAGGGCAGCACATTTTAGAAACACCTTGTGGTCTTACAAATAGAGTTAACTTTAAGCAATTTATTTAGTTAAATAACTGACTCAACTATGTATTAAATTGCTGCCAGTTGGAAATGATGGAGGTTGGCAGTTTTACTGTCAAATAGAGTGGGTATAGGAAAACATGTGGGGACTGGAGACTTGCAAAAGACCGAGGTGCTGTAGCATTTAGTGATGGAAAAATCAAGTAATGCACCTTGACTACACTCAAAAGGAAAAAATTTGAAAAGCAAGCTTCCACTATTAAACAGTTAATTATAGTGTGTTTATGTGTATAGGGCTTGATTGTTAATTGCTTAAACTAAGTTGTTCTAGGAAGACAAGTGCTTGCTCAGATTCCCATGTGCTTAGAAACTGATCTGAGAGGTAAGCTGGTCTGTTTTGCAGGGTGCAAACTGATTGGCACAAACTTGTGGTCAGGGTTTTAGAAAAACATTTTACTGAATGTCATGAGCAAAAGATCGACTACGACGAAAATCCACAACTTTAATAGTAAAATAAAAAAATATCACGTGCTCTGTCTTACATGACTTTTGAAGAAGCATTTCTTAGCCTATTTTATTCCTATCAGCAAGGAAAGGGAAGGAAAGTAAAAAAGAAGAGAAATGGGATATAACAGATTCTGAATCAAAAGATTCTGTGGGTTCAGAGGCTTTGTGATTAGTTATAGAAAACAAGATCCCTGGGAAAAGACCAAGGGACGTGGAATTATTTGGGCCGAAGGAAAGAAGGTGGGTACCGATACAAATGGTCTTCAAGCCTATAGGAGTCATACAGGACACAGACAAAGAGCTGTTTTATTGGAACACTCACATGGAGCATAATTGGCAAAAGTTGCAATTTAAATAATTTGGAATGGAAATAATAAAAAGCAGTAAGTCTTTTTCCTTAAAGTGCCTTTTTAAATTAGATATTAGGGTTCTATAAATGGCATGGCGGCATTTCATACTAGATATAGATACATATTTCAGAATTTGTATTAAAAATTCCTGTCAACTTTGGTATCCAAGTTTGGATTTGATCAGAAACACGGGCTTTAAGAAAATTATTACTATAAGTTGTAATTGTTCAAATCATGTTAATTAACTATAGCATGTGGTTAATTTGTAGACTTACACATACATACCCAGAAGACAAGAAATAATGGCAAAAAGTAAACCCAGTGTCAAGTAAGGTCATTCAATCCTTTCCATTTAGTCAAAACTGGCTCAAGATCCCTACCCCATGTTCTTTGGAAGGTTCCCACCCTCCAAGAGTTCTGAAAATTCCCCAAAGCTAAGGTACCCATGGTTTCGGGTTCCTCAGAACAGCCCCTTTGAAACTATAAGTCCCACTTGGGTATGAAATTCCAATTTAAAAAATTAAAAACCAGTGTTATAAGGTATTGTGTGCATAGTGGACTTTCACATTAAACCGAATCTCCCTCCTTTATTGAAATTTGTAGCTACCCTGGTGCAGTCAGACAATAAGTTCCATGGAGCCTCCATGATGTGACTACGGATGGTCACAAGAAAAGTGCAGCCAGTGTCTATAGTAAACCATGGAAAAGTATATCAAGTCAAGCCAAAAAACAAGTCAGCAAAAGCAACTTTCACCATGGCTTCCTACCACTGCAGACTGTGGCTTGCAGAGAAGGGCCGTCTGATGGGATTCAGGAGAGTAATTAACTGAAGGACAGCATGCAGTTCTGAAGTAAGTTGTGTCTGGTTCAAATCAGGAGTAGAGAACAGAGCTTTTTGTTCTTTCCTTCTGTGAATGTCAAACTCAATGGTATAAAAACTGTTTAAAAAAATGGGAGATAGTTCAGTGTGATGGATTAAAGTAAGAGATAAGTATGATCTTAAAATGATATACTACCTCAAGAAAGTCATTTTCCCCCATTAATAATGGAAGCAAATAAAGGGCTTGCCAACATTTCTTGTTCTTAATAGTCCCTGTTAATTTTGTTTTATCAAACTTGGGGCTTTTCTCCATCATGCCTACCAGCTTTCTTTCAGTTAAAGTATGGCTCTATAAAAGGACATGAAATCATCTGCTCATTAACTTTTTACTCAGTAAACTTTTTTATTTTCTTCAACTACAACTCTCATAATTTTTCTAATCACCATTCTTCTCATCAATTTTCACATTCCTTAGTTTTCATGTCAGTCCCAAATGCCTCAACCCATCAGTTAAATTAGTTCTGTTTGTACAACAGCTCACAAAACAGTTTACAGCTGAAGCTCTTCCTCTTCTTATTGCATGTACTATTTCTTCATTGACCCTAGCTTTAGAGTGCTTTAAAAATAATACGCATCAGCAAGGGTTGCTTGGTTTCTAATCATATGTTTTCTCCTGCTAATCATTCGTTACCTGATTAGAAACAGATGCGACCTACTTGAAACGTGAACTTAAGAGTGAACTGCTCATAATGGTTGCGTATTTTTTAGATAGTCTATGTTGTGAAATGCCCTAGAAGGGCTTCAACAGCAAGCATGTGGATTATGTTTTACAGCTCTTGAATCAAGCTTTTTTCCTACCGAGTGACCCATCCCAACCAACACAAACTGACAAACAGAACAAGCAACAGCAAAGATTCAACCAACGTTGAAAGCCACAGTATTTATAAGTAATCTGCAAACGAGAGTACTACAACTGTGATAATATGCATTTTAAAACACAAATCCCCTGTTTTCAAAGAGCTTATGATATATTGTAAGAAGTAAATACATAAGCAACTACTTATAACCCAAAGACAAATATAATTACTTTAATTAAGGAATATACAATGTGTTATGTAAAAAAGAGAGAACAGAAAAATACTAAGGAGAATGAGCGAGGGCTGGGTGGAAAATAGAATGTTTGTGCTGGATCTTGAGAGTAGAGATGGAACCAAGTCTGGGACTGAGCACCGTATCAGCAGCAGCCTCCGAGAAAACCTTCAAAGGCCATGCCAGTCGGTTCACTCCCAGTTTCACTGATAAGACGTTAAATGGCTGACTTGAAATAGGTTGGCATTGCACTGAAGTGATGCCTATTGATAGTGCAACACCAACCAAAGGGACTTGAACTGGGCCAGGCAACAAACTGCATTTGTAGAACGCCAAATATAAATATACTCAAGTATTTGTTTAATCAGACAGCCAACTGAAGTTTTCTTAATAGAAAGAAAAGTAGTCCAGTGAACTCTTCAAATTAGAACTAAATTTATGTGGGCTTTTTTTAAAAAAAATTAAGACTTTATTTTTTAGGGCAATTTTAGGTTCATAGCAAAATTCAGGGGAAGGTGCCGAGACTCTCAGGTACTCCTGCCCACACCCATAAATAGCTGCCCCCAATGTCAATATCCACCCTCAGAGTGGTACATCTGTTACAATGATGAACCTACATGAACACAGCACAATCACCCCAAATCCATAGTTTATATCATGTTTTTTTTACTTTTATAAATATAACAAAGTCAGAGCAATCAGCATATTCTCCAAATGAAATCTGAGCCGAACCAATACTTATTACATCTAGTTTACATCTGTGGTTATCAATAAAATACCAGTTAGGTCGCCAAAATTTGGACACTACTCTTAAGCTTTAGTAATCCGAGGCTTTTACAACTATTTAATGATTTGGAGAATTTTTGTTCAGAACGATTTTTATCAGGCACAAAACAAGAGCAGAAGAGTCCCTAAGCTTAAAATCCTGCTTCATCAATTAAATTCTATTCTCTTCCTGTGTTGCAATGGTTTGTTCATTCAATTCAGGGTGGATATAGAAGTAGCTGGGGAGATATTTTGGCTGAGGAGTAGTTAGCAATAATAAACAGACACCACAAAATTTGCCGCTTCTGAATATGCAAATGCTTGTCAAGTTACTGCTGCGTTCCTCTCACTACAGGCTCTTTGTACTCAAGTCAGGCTCTTTTTCTTCCTTCAGTGACCGTGAGCAGCACAGAGGCAGGCATGTGATGACTAAATGGCCTCTTTTTCCACTGCTTTGATCCACCACCAATTCTATTTAGTCATCTCTGCTCTGAAAACTGAATTCCTCTATGGCTCTGAGAGCACATGATGGCTTTTTTTGGCTCTAACTCTGTATGGCTAAAACTCTGGGCTACGGAAGCAGAAAGATTTAAGAGTCTCTCACCTCACAAACTTGGGTTTCAGGTCAGGGCAGTGACAACCTGTCAGAGTCTTGTTCGTGGCACCCAAGCAAACCAAGCACATGGACAGCGGAAATGGCTAGAAAAATCCTCAGACCCCCGTTCCCTAGGTCATTAATTCCATTGATTATTTTGGTATTTAAATACTGAGACAGGCCCTGGTGCAAACCCAAAATACGAGTCAACTCATATTTCCCTTGACCTTTTCGAAAATTCAGATGTGCCAAAATCCTAAAACATAGCTGAGTTAGAAAAGGAAGAAAAAGGAAAGAAGGAAGAAAAAGGAAGGAAGGAAGGAAGGAAGGAAGGAAGGAAGGAAGGAAGGAAAGTATTCCAAACAAATGAAATGTTGATCTGCCTTTTATTAATTTCATTTTTTATCTTCTTGTGTACAGACGTTTGACAGCTGTGACATTCATGGGCAATGCATTTGAAAAAGAAGACATAAATATTCAGAGACATATTAGAATGCTGTTCAATGTAAGCACCTGTCTACTTAGTGTTGACAGAAAATCATTTACTTTGCTTTATGCACGTTCCCTCCAGAGACCACAGAGGTCCTATTTTATTTAAAGAGCTGGTCCCAATATCAGTGCTTGCTCTTGAAACTGCAGTATATACAGCTAATTATATTTATTGAGGAAACAATTTTGTTTTATATTTTCAATAATACTTAAACAATTTTGTCAATCTTGACCTCAGAAATGATTTCCCCAAGGACGCAGTTAACCGAAGTCTTTGCACAAGGCCTGATGGCAGTGTCCTCACACTATCTCTTTCCGTTATCTCCCAGAGAAGTTTTCAAGTATAACTTTCGAAGAGCAGAAGGCCACAGATGTAAGATGTGTGTGTCTTATGAAAATCAGCACAGTCAATGAAATCCATGCTAGTATCTGAATATACACATTTATTATTTATTGTTTATTATACTTTGTGGCCATCTTAAATAACATTAGTGTTACATAAAGTAATGCATCATTAAAAGCCACAGGAATCATGACTTTTAAATCAAGTATATCAAATTTGGTAAATCTTTGCTTCTTCTCTGGGCAGATCAGAAAAGCAGTCATATAACTTGACTGAAACACGTGGTTACACAGAGGGGAAAGAAAACAATAACAAAGAAAGAGCAACCTTACTCAGGACATTGAGATTGCTGTGGGGACCTCATGAGGCAGTTTAGATTAGCATTTTCTAAGCCTTTTGACTTGTTCCCCAGTGATTAAAACAGGCATGCTTCAGTTACATTAACTATTCTCCCAAAGTGTTCTCTCCCTTCCTATACTTGGTATAAAGCCTATTTTGAAGGAGTATGGTTTGCTATGGGTTAATGCCCAACTACTGAGATGCCTCCTGTAGCTGAATCTCAGGTCAGAATTACAAATGTATGTACCATATTATCAGAGATATAATGAAACACAGACCGGAGCGAACAAAGCCTAATTTTGGGCTATGACATTTCTCTCCATTTTAGTTTCACCTGACATGAGTGTGTAATGATGTTAGCTCGGCCTGAAAAGGTAAGGGTGAAGGGCGGTGTTGAGGCAATGGGGAAATGCAACAGAACCGCAAAGACCTCAGAGCTCAAGACTTCCAAACCCTTCCAATGCTGCCACCTACAGGCCTAAACTTTCCAGGCCGATTCCATCAATGTGTTTTCCCACCCTTAACAATGAAAAACATACAAAATCGCAATAAAAGACCAGAGCCCCAAACCCGGAATCCTGCAAAGAGTTAAACCATCAGGTGAGTTGAAAGCACAGGCCCTTTAGCTTTCAGTGCCGTTACATAATTTAATTAGGATCATCACGCGGCAACTGAAGCTGTCTAGAGGAATTATGAGCCACAAGTTCAGATCACATGTGAATCCTTTTGCTCAATTAAAGCTAAGCAATTTTTAAGGTTTTTTTCCCCTCTTTACAGTATATGCAAAGAGCAGTGAAGCGTGGCCTCCATATTTTTCACATTAAAATTATTACATAAAGCCTGTAGCATTTGAAATGCTTATGGGAAATCAAAATGTTACACTCTGACCTTGGGCATTTAAATCTCGTCATTTTTAAAGCTATTGTTGCTACGCTCTCCTTTGTTCTAAGAAAATTACTGTGGTTAGTTATAATAGCTGAATGAATAATTACTGAGGGGAGAAAAGAAATGTGTAATAGCGCTGAAATGATTTGTGAGCCTACATACTGCTAAACAGAGTTGTAAGTCTGTTTTGAAGTCCCAGAGTCATGACTAAAGGCGTTATCTACTTCTCCCTTCCCTACTGTGCCCCTTGATAGAAGTGGCCGCATCCCTTCGCAGCCCACCAGCCCGTCTCCTTACTTTCACATCAGAAAATTCTGCTAAGAACCTGATTGGGGGGGGGGGGGGGGCTCCTGGAAGACTCAGTCCATCCTCGGTTATTCTGTATTTTATGATGTAAGCATATGTCAGCATGAAGCATATCAGGCCAACAATGTTCATTGTCAAGCTTTTTCTAAAGTCTTCAACTCCCTTTAGACTTTTAGCTTCCTTTCTCATGGATTGTATCAGCAGGCAGAAAAGACAGCAGTACTTGCTGGCTGTATTGTGCTTTAAACTTATATAATCAGATAAAAAGTATAACTTCAGTAATTTTAAATTACAGCTTAGGATCATCTTTCTTATTTGTACTCATGAAAATGACTATTTTCAAATGAAGCTACTTTCAATTTTCTAAACTAATAGAAATTTCAAGTTAACTTTTGCAAGTTTACTTGGGGGAATAAGTATTAGTCTTGATAAATGATCATTCTCATAAAAATGACAAAAATGGAACAAAAAGGTGCAAAGAAATATATAAGTCAGTACTAGGAAGACCCTTATATTCAGTTAATGATCTTGGCAACTTGGAGTAGTTTTATCAATTTGTTTGTTTGCTTCTTTTAAAAATTCCTAGCATTTCCAGATGTATCACTTAAGACTATGGAAATTACAACAGACCAAAAAAAAAAAATAGTGAGTGAGTACTGTGGTATTATTTAAAAAAAAAAAAACCCAGTGAGTACTGTGGTAAATTCTTCACTAACTCATAGATCAAAGAGAATAGGCAAAACTTACTTTCCAGTAATATAGCTTACCTATTATTTACAGTAGAAAAAATTCTTCTGGGTGGTAAAGGCACATACATAGTGTATCTTTGTCACATATTGTTTATTAGTTTCTTACCTGAGAGGTACACAAAATGCAAAAATGAGGCAATATTTACTTTCAAGCAATCTGTAAAGGTTAATTCTTCCTACTGTTGTAACCAGATATTTGCAGGATTAACAATTCCTTTAAAGGCTAGTTGGATTTAGCTATAATAAGAATATAAATACAACGAGACATTCCTAAGGGGAATACAATTTTTTTTAATTTCCATATTTGCTACAATAAATGTTATGCCTAGAAATTTTATAGCTAGCAGAAGCACAGAAAATACTATACCCAGGGCTGGAAAACTGTTCTAGTGCAAAGCCAGTCTGATATATTACCTCCCAAATACACAGCATCTCCCTGGTAAAGTTGTAAATTACGGTTGCAAATGAGGCCACAAACAAAATTTCGCTCAAGGCATGAATCATAAATTCAAACAATAATCATCTCCTACGTGCAGCACAACCACTCTGTTTACTTCTTAGATACTGTTTCCTAAGCATGAAGATGAAAGTAGGTCAAGGAAAGGCAGCATCATTTTCTCATGAAGCCTGCTCTGATACTGGATGCACTGCCTTAGTTGTCATTGCGTAAGCCTTTTAAATACTCAAAATCTGCGTTTTCACAAGGCCGAGTCCTTAAGCATGTCAGCATTTTACCTCATGATGACATCATATTAAAACGACAGATGTTTACTGAAGGAAAATAAGCAATTCCCCATAGTAACCTGAGGTGCGGAATTCTGATGTTTCTTACATTGAAAATAAAAGGATTATTTAGCTGATGGTCAGTGATACTCTTAATCTACTTAGTAGATATAATTGTTTGCTACTGTTTGAACATATCTGAGGGGTCCAATGTTTTTCTTTTCACATTGTAGAACTTCTAAAAGTCTAATACCACTCAAACCTTTTTAAGCATGAAGCTTAAGAAGGCAGACCATTCATTAAATCTATGCGAATGATCAAAAGAATCATGGAGTTGAATCATGCGAATGCCACTTCTAAGAATTATCTTGGACCAATATACAGTTATAAAACATTGTTTGGAATGCAGGTTTTGAATGTTAACATAATGATTTCTATTTACGGACACTCAGAATGCAGCGTGCTTGCTTAGCTATAAAGGTCTTAGCTGTCACAAATTCACAAACTTCCTCCTCTTTCAGCAATGAGTATCAGTGATAACAACAACAATGGTCACATGGATTGTTTACAATATATTCGAACTGTGCTATGTGCTGCATATGGACTGTCCCCTTTAACTTTTACAATCATGCGTTGAAGCAGGGATGATGTTTATATCTGTTTTAGAGATTATGAAACTGAGGCTTAGAGACAAGAGGAAAGAGCTTTACTCATCTCACCCTGAGCCAGGCACTGGGCACTCAAAGACAGACTGAAGGGCAACCTATTTCCTGAAGAAACCAAGAGTCTATTCACTGAAACTTTCTGTCAGTATATAAACCAAGGGGGATGCATAAATTTGATTTATTTTAAATGCATCCAATTGAAATGAGATAATTTATGGGTACTTATGGAACTAATAAGCTGGCACAATGATCTACACAAGGTAATCATTCAGAAAGTATTTATTGAATTCCTAGTGTGTTTATTATTAAATGACTCTCTACTTCGTGGTATGAATTCAGCGGTTAGCCAAATGGAGGTGTCTCTGCCCTCAAGAAGGTTTGCAACAGTGGGAAAATCAATTGTTTAAATCTTCTGATAAAATAAAAAATCAAACTGAATAGAGAATAATGAAATTTGGACAAGTCGTCAGAAGATGTCTCTAGATAGTTTATATTTGAGCTGAGGCCTTAAAAATGAGGAATTATCATATCAAACCATGGTAGTGTGTCCTATGCCAAAGAAATGTATGTGCAAAGGGTCTGAGGCTGTAAAACCATACATGTGTGTGTGTGTGTGCGCACACACATACACATATAGCTATAGGTACTCAGAAACTGGTGTGTGGTAAGTCCAAGGGTACAAAAATGAAGGCTCTTAGTTTTCATTTCCACCCCCCCCCCCAATCTTCTCCATCACTGGCATCATTTCTACCTAACTGTCCAAGCTCAAAAGATAAGTGCTGTATTCAGTTTCTCTTGGCCCTCACACCCCACATCCAATCAATTAACAAGTCCTATTGGCTTGGGCACATTACCCTTAAACTACTCACCCTTCCATTCATCATCCTAGTCCAATTGGTAATCTTCTTTTGCCTGGACCACGGCTATAGTTTCCTAACTGGGCTGCCTGCTTCCACGCAGCCACCTCCAGTTTTATTTTCCTCACAGAAACCAAGGCTCGCAACCTTGAGCTCTCTTAGACATGTCAAATGGCTCACGTAACTACCCTGTGTAACACCCTTCAACATCTTTCAATAAAAATTTGCCATTTTTATCCCAAATTTAATGAGGAGGTTTGGGGACATTCTAAGCAGGGAAACAAGCATCATGCTGGCTATTGATGTGTGGAAAATAGAATGAAGAAGGGCAAAACTCAGAGCAAGAATATGAAGTATGAGGACAATTCAAAAATTTAAGAGAGATGGTTTGACTTGGTGTGAAATGGCAGTATTAGAGACAGACAGGAAATGGATGAATTTATGATATAACTTCAACTCCACGATGGATTGAATTTGGGGGAAGAAAATAACTTAAATTTTTCACGATATTTATGCATTTGTCTGTTTGTTGTTTGTGTGTTTGCATGAGATGGCAAGAAGGGTGGAGTTAAAGGAAGGATGGACCTGGAGGTAGGACGATGGATTTGAATCGGATTCCCTTACCCACCCTGAGCCAAACCTAACTTTCTGGCGACACATTTGGGTTTGTTTCAGGCCTGGATTCCTCCTCAGAGAGGCAGTTTCAGGGAAGGCCCATCTATTAACAGAAACTAATATCTCTTCAACAGATACCCTGCCCTGATGAAAGGGCAGCGGCATTACGTACAAACAACAGCCACAAAGAACGATGAACATTAGCTCTTCATTTTTTACACTAGTTTTCCACAGAAACTAAAAACAATTTTGACAGAGAATTTCCAGCCCTAAATATACTACGTGGAAGAACTCATGGATCAGTCAGACTTTTCGCTGCATTTAACTGAAGCAAGGATGCTGTAGGTTTTTACTCTTCCATTCCCACCGTGCAGTCCCTCCATGCAACCAATAGCCACGGGGGTAGGAGAGGGTGGGTGGCCTGATGCCATCAGCACTATGCCCATCACTGTTACTAAGGGCGGCCTGAGGACGTGAACCCTGGTAGTAGAGCTGCGGGCAGAAGCCCAAGCACGAGGCCCAAGGATGGCAGGGATTGCAGACCGAGCAGTGGGTAAGGGGTGGTGAAAACAGGATGAAGAAGCAGAGCAGGAGAATGGAAAGCACCTGGGATGTCTCTTGGCCCTAAGACAAAATAAAATGTTCCTTTTTGGAAGGTTTCTATTCAACTTGGAGATGGATATTCTAGTAGATATCAAATTATGAAGAAGTTAAACATCACTTTTCAGTGTTATTTTTTATCTTTATGACAAAGGTAACTATGATGTTCATATTCATTTTCCTATTAATATTGTTAATGAAACGAGAATGTATTGGCTCTGATGCAATTCTCAACTTGTTAACATCAAGTAAATACAAATTTAGAATGCATGGCAAAGATTAAGGATGCAATTGAAGGTAAGTAAACAAACAACAAAGGCCTTACTCTGGGTATAAATTGTTCTAAACATCCTTGCAGAAAAACTATAATAATCATTGGTTGATAATTCTAAAGAAAAGAACTATAGTTAATATTCTACTTGACATAGATGATTATGAGAAATGAATGATTAATATTTCCAATTATAATTTTAATGTTGCAAAGAGGGGAGATTATACCAATATTAATATGATTTTTATGAATATGACTGAATATCAGTAATAACCTTAATACATAACTAAATAAAACATGGCCAAAGAAAACCATGTATTAATGTAAGACCAACACAATAAACTGGGAGTTTTATTTATGACATTCCTATGTTGTTAACTAAGAAATGTGTGCCAGGAAAGTCCACTCCCTCTTGCGCAACCTGGGGATGGTTTGAAGTACCTGAGTCCAGCCATGAAACACAGAGAAAGGAGTTTCTCTCCCTGCAGTCAATTGGGTCCAATGTCCTATTTGGGATTCTCAGTCTCTTGGTGCACAAGTAAGCACATTCCCCAAGGGGACAAAAATCAGACAAGCATAGATTTAGCCCCCAAATGCAAGCCTGTGCCACTTAAGGACAAAAACACATTTTGAGAAACTCATCATTAAGTGATTCTGTGATTGAGCAAACATCACAGTGGCACTTACACAGACTTAGACTCTCTGGCCTGCTACACCCCTAGGCTATATGGTCTAGCCTTTTTGCTTCTAGGCTGAAAACCTATACAGCATGTTACTAATTAAAACAACACAAGATGAAATGAAGCCCAAAAGAAAATGATGCATTTGAGACTCAATAAATATGAGATGTGTGAGTCTGCTACTGGAGTAACATGGCGTATTGTTTTATAGCAACTTTTTTTAATAAGAAGAAAGGGTACACTCTAAAATTACAATTAAAAATCATACTATAGTACATGCATGAACTCATAACATGGTCATTTATTATCATTCTTGAATGTTATGCACTGCATACAATTGTACATGCTATACTTTTAATACAAATGGCAGTTTAGGGTAGCACCACCACAAACACACCAGTTATATGTCAGGCTATAATGTTCTGATGGCTATGATGTCACTAAACAATAGAAATCTTTTAGTTTTATTATAATCTCAGGGACCATCACTGTACATGTGGTCCCCCATCGACCAAACCATCCTGATGCCACATGGGAAGGTAGTCCCAAGTCCCTTCTTGTAACGACTGGACAATATGCTCAGAGAATGAACCCTCATTTGGCCTCTTTTTTAGGTCAGGTTCTGATGCTTTGGTCCACGCAGCTCCTGGGGATCTGAGAGTTGAACCTCACAGCAGTTCCTCTCCCAGGCAATTCTCCACAGCTCCTTTTGACCACAGGCTGCCTAAGTGGATAACTTCAGGGATGTGGGGCACACATCCAATCATGCCTGCCTGCACTCTCCTCTTCCTCTCTGTATTTGCACTTCTCTCTTTTGTTTTTCCCTCCACTTCTTTTCCCCACGTGGGACTTATCCCATCAGAAAGACACTATCAGCAAGGACCCCAGCACTCAACAACACATAATTTATTTACCTTCGCTGAAGTATTAGAAGGAGCCAAATCCCCCACACGCAAACTCTGGGTGTCTTAGACATTTTTAGAATGGGCAAGATACTTGTAAATATCAAACTTTAAAAAGTAAATGTACACACAGAAGGATTCATGTATTCACACCTGATTACAAATGCTGGTGTTTCAACAATTCCTGTCAAGTGACTTCCTAAATGTCTGGGTCCTGCCTCTCTTCTCATCTGTAAACGAACCCGGACCAGGTCCCTCGAGGACAGTGATGCTGTGAACATCAGAGGATGCCAGCAAGCTGTCCTGCCAGCCCAGAGCCAAGTGCTATTTTAACCCCAAACCGAAGAAGATTAAAAATAGTCTCTACCAATACAAACCTGACTCAATGTTTATATAGCAAAATTAGTAAATAGAGTAGAGTGTTCTGGGATACAACATTAGTGTCCTTGAATCCCTCGCAAAAAGAAACACAATTTCTAAAATTGTATTCTCTCCAAAAAAAAAGTGCTTCTTATTTCCCCACTTCAGGTAAATACATATGTTTATTTGTAGTGAAGCCATTTAGGTATATGACAGAGCTGAAAATGGCGATGCACCTGTACAGTGAATAAAAGCCAGCCTGGTGGGAAAGCCCACTCGACCCTGCTGAGAGACGGGATGCCACCTACCCATTAGAATATATTCATAAAAATAGTGTCAACCTGTTAGTGTTAAACCACTCTACTTAGAACCAGATTCTACTATAAATTAGACCCCATTCATATTTAAGATAGCACTCTATTACTTTTGAAAGTTTGTTCTAAATTCACGTTTTAAGACTGACTGAGACCTCATCCGCTGAGCTTCAGTCTGGGGCAAATAGTTGATAGGCTAGTTGTAAACCCTAAATATGGAGAGTAGTGATTAAAAGTACAAGAGTCCCCCAAGGTAATAATACTTTCAATAAATCTTTTCAGTTTGGCCAAACTACACATGAAAAGTAAGCATATAAACTCATTCTATGTGTAAATAGAACGGGGGCATAAACACAAGTAGGAAACGAGCATCAGAAGCTGCCGCCTGAAGCACGCGCAGGTACGGTGAACACGGGAGTGCTGTTTCTCTGCTTCCCATGACTCCATTCATGTGTGTCCCGGAGCTTTGCTAATGTTTGACACTCCATTGTGATATGCCTATAAAGCAGTCCCGCCAAATGCATTAGTACTATCCCCATTCTATACATGAGACACTGAGGGAAAGAGAGGCCACACGCCTGGTCAGAGTAGGTATGGAAATATCCCACACTCTTTGGGTTTGACTGCACTGCGCTTTGGGACCAGTAAACCATGGGATTCGCAGACACAATGCAGCCAAAAGCCATTGGGCTATCCACAAGAGGCCTCTAGACTGAAGAGAAAACATTAACCTAGACAAAATACAATTCAAGCAACATCATACATATATATGTATATATATATGTATATCTCCATTCATAATGAGTTCACGTGGTGCTCCTCTCTCTACCTTTCACTGTTGTTCCATTACACTGTGTGTGACGAACTGTGCCCATCTGTATGAACTGGTTGGCAAGGCTGCCCAGACATTTAAAGCAAATGCACGCATAATCACATAAGCCTTGGAAGACAGTCTTTTGTGTCCTTCAGCCCCTTTCAAGACAGCAGTATCACATACCAGAGCTCAATAGATCCACAATAAAACAAATGAGATAATCGCCAAATAAATGAATACTGACTGGCTGACCAAGAATAGAGAAGTAGAGAAAGGACCATAAAAGAACTAGAACAGACATTATTCCACTAAAAAAACTTTGCTAAAATCTTAGCAGCTAGATAACATCTGCTTTAAGAGACATAAAGATGTATAAAGCATTCATTCCTCTTGTCCTGGAAAAGTATAAAATCCCATTGGGATAAATAAATAGACAACATCGTAAACAAAATGTTCCAAAGCAATAACATCAAGAATGAAACAAAGAGTAATTAGCTAATTCTCATATGACAGCAAAATTAACACAGAAAGGATTTGGAGTCAAAAGACCAGGACTCCACCAGTGCTCAGAAACCAAATGACCTCAGGCAACTTCTGTTTTTTTAAACCATTGTTTTTATGTTTAAGATTTTATTTACTTATTTATTTTTAGGGAGAGGGAAAGAGACAGAGAAAGAGAAGGAGAGAAATATTGATGTGTGGGAGAAACATCAACTGGTTGCCTCTCACAAACCCCCAACCAAAGACCTGGCCCACAGCATAGGCATGTGCTATGATGGGGAATCGAACTAGCGACCTTTAGGTTTGTAGGACAACGTCCAACCCACTGAGCCACACCGGTCAGGGCAGGATACTTCTTAAATTCAGATTCTCATTTTCTTCACAGGCAAATGAGAACAATGCTAGCAATCTCTACCACAAATGTCTGTGATGTGTGTTGAGTTAGCTATTATATAGAACTCCAAATAAGCTCCAGTGGGAACCTCACCAGGGCAGCCTGGTGACTAAGGTGTTCAGTCTAAATTCTAACAGTTTCTCTTAAAGGTTTTTTCCCCCTATCTATGTATTCTATCACCAGAGAATCCTGGCAATTCAAAGATAGTAACTAGACAGAGAAATCTCAAGAAACTTGAAAATGGATTTGAGTGATTGGAAAATAATTTATGAAGTTGAAGAAATTAAAACATACGGCAATTAGTTACTTACCCAGATTTCTAAAATACTGCCAAGTGGGTGGAACTATTTTAATCGAGAGTCCACTCTAACTCTTGATACCCATAGTAACCATAAAGACTTTGTCTGTAAGGGTAGTTTTCCGGCAAGGCTTGACAGCTTATCCTGTACTGCAACAGTCAACAATGTTTATTGAACATCTACATGCCTTTCAATGCTTCAGTATTACCAAATGCTCTAAAGAGTTCACACTTAACACAATTCGCATGTTTTTCCCCTTTATACTTCTCCTATTGAACTGACCTCCATGCCTCGTAACAACCTGTGGTCTGGAGGCCTGGCTTGTATAAGGACTCACATGTGCTGACTCTGTAGAGTCTCCCAGGTTTCGGCAGTAGCAACATTTACATTTTCATTACTGAAACTTCCCCGCCAAATAATGTCACATCACTGTAGACTTTCTGAGTCTTCCAAATGCCTGACATTAGATACACATGAGCCTGTTCTCAATAAAGCAGTTTCCTTTACTCTCTCTCTGCACTGAGATGCCAGCTAGGCCAAAGATTCCCCTTACCTCCCCTTATGACCCATTTCTCTGGGATTTTTCATTGACATCAAAATTTTCAAGGGGGTCTAATTATTGAATCCCTGGATACTTTTATTTGCACCTGTTTTTTCCATCACAGAGTCATTAGAATTTGGCTGAGCAGATAGAACAAGTAAATACTGAGTTTCTGAAAGAGCACCTCAGCATGGCGTTTTCCCCCTCAAAGTGCAATGGACTGCATTTTCTAAAGGAAAACATAGATACAATCAACCACCTTTTAGTTTTATAATTTGGTGCTCTCACATGATCTGTTCCTAAGATTTCTCCCTCTTGTCTTGATGCTTCAGAAAAACTGGATAGTAAATGAGAGGAGCTATGGTGGAGATAGTTGAAAAGAAAGTATTGAGAACCCTATAACAAGAAAAGGAAAATGCAAAGACCCTGTGCAGTCTATATTGGATACAGATGCACGCAAGGCAGCGACTGTCCTGTGAAGTTGCCAAGAATGCACCAGCTACATATGGCCTCGTCACAGGATGGAGGACAGCGATATGATAATCTAATCAGAATTCTTTTACTATTGGGAACAGAGCCATAAACTGCACTATTGTCCTGCATCTCCCTAACGCCTCAGCAGCCAATGAGCACCCACAATGGGCAGGGGCCGGGCTGGGTTCTGGAACCCTGTTTCTCTGTTCCATCTACTTTTCTTACACATGCCCAAAACCATGGGTCAGGCTCTCATTAAGTCTGAGCTGGACTCTTAAAATCATTTTCTAATTGATCTCTCCCTTTCCAAACCAAGCTTTACACTACCGTGGGATTGATTTTTCTAAAATATAGCTTTGATCAATTCAATCGTCTGATCAAAAGCCTTCAGTGGCTCTCCATAGTAAACACGGTTAGTCCAAAGGTCTCAGCTTAGCCTTTAAGACCCTTAACAAAAGGGTCCTTCCCTGCGTACCTTTCCCCTCTGCCCTCTCTAAGTCTGGCTTCTGGGAAAATCCCACAAAGCCAGCAATTCTCTAGAATCTCCAAATGTGAGATGGCCGGGGGATCAATGCCTTCTGGGAGTTTCCTCCAGGCTCAGGGACTTAGGGCTCCAAAAATAGCCCTATTGGAAGGAAGGTTAGTGATGGCCAACAAACTGTGCAGGAATGTATTCAGGATGAAGCCAGGAAGAGCCCTTCAACCTGTAGACAGTGGAGATGGTATATGCTCCATATACATCGATCAACCAGATAGTTCACTGGAAATCATTCTCGAAAGAACAGAACTAAGCACACACAAGGCCAGTGATCCCTGCTGTTAAGAGGACCCTGTGCTAATGGCAATCATGCCGAGCTTTCCTTCACTTCCGCCCTTCCACCAGCCCAAGCACTGACACCACTACGTCCTCCCTGACTTGGAGAGTATCCTTCTCTCTTTTTAAATAATAGCTCCATATTATGTAACAGATGCCTGATACTCCAAATATTGTCTCCATATTTTAACCAGCATTCTACACATGTGTACACCTTTAAAGTATAAGGAAGAGACACACTGAAAAATAGAAGAAGAAGAAGGAACTCCTCTCTTTTGAGAGAGAGTGGATAGACCTGGAAAAAATAAGCCAGTCAGAGAAAGACAAATACCATATGATCTCACGTAAAAGCAGAATCTAATGAACAAACTAAGCTAACAAACAAAATAGAAACAGAGGCATGGGTACATGGAATACATTGACAGCTGTTGGAGGGTAGGGGGTGGAGGGGACTGGATGATAAAAGGTGAAGGGCGTAGCCAAAGGACATACATGCACGACAAGGATGCAGATAATGGTGTGGTGATTGCTGGATGGAGGGGTGCTGGGAAGAGGTGGGCAAAGGGTGGAAAAGTGGGGAAAACTGTAATAGCATAAACAATAAAATATAATAATAAGAATAAAGAAAAAAACACTAACCTACTAAGGGGTAGGGATTTGAGCAAGGGGGTGGGGATTGGTCATATGGATAAATATATGGCACAATCACCAACTGCTCCCCTCCCTGAGATGAAGAACAAGACCATTATGTTTGTAATCTCCATTAATATCCAAAATTGTATTCGAGTTCTCGTTATTCCAAAAAGATAAGAGTAAAGGTAAAAAATAGTTTATAAGAATTGAAAGCTTATTATTCATAGATGAGAAAGAACTGTGGTTGAATAATCTATATATGCGCTCTTAGCATTAACAAAGTTAGCAAGGTCAGTGGATATGAAAGTAATATAAAATTGATTATATATCAGCAAGAGCAATTAAAAATAAAATTTAAAATATACCAATTACAATAGCCATAAAAACCATTAAATACCTAGAAGCAAATCTAACAAAAGGTTGTATAAATCTTCTACATAGAATACTATAAAACATAAGTAAGACCTCAACAATGGAAGAATATATAAAGGTTGTAGATTGAAGTGCTCATGTTCTAAAGACCTTAATTCTCCTTAAATTAATCTACAGAGAGAATCAGATCCCACCAGGAAAGGTAGCTGGGTTTTGTTGTTTGAGAGTACATGGTATGAATGTGTATAGAAGTTACCAAATGAATTCAAAAATGAAATATAAACCAGCAAGAGGACAAAAATGTCCAAGACAATCTTGAACATGAAAAACTAAGCTAAATAATTTATATAACTAGATATGTAAATTTAGTATAAAGCTATAATATTTAAGGCAGTGTGGTACTTGGCACAATAATAACTAAAAACACCAATGAAACAAAAGAGACCAGAAACAGATCCATGCAAGTATGGCTACCTGCTTTATTGTGAAGATGGCACTGCAGTGTGGTAAGAAAAAAAAACATGGCCTTCAGAGTCGAGTGGGAGTCTGTAAGAAAAAGCTAATCTTTTCCTCTACACCTCATACCATACACTAAAATTAATTCCAGGTGGACTGTAAATCTAACAGTGAAAGGAAAGTTGATTAAGTTTCTAGGAGATTATATAGGAAACACTTTCATTAGCTTGGAGTAAGGCAGAAATTTCTTAAACAAGATGTGCACACACAAACAAAAATACTACCATAAGGGAAATGACTGATGACTTGGAAGACATTAAAATTAGAAATTTCTTTTCATCAGAGTCACCTTTGAGAGAAAAGCCAAGTCACAGAATGACAGAAAATATTCACAACACATATAACTAACAAAGGACTCATACCCAGAATGAATAAACAATTCCTATAAATCAACTTTTACAAACAGATAACCCTACAGAAAAAGATTTGAATGGGTGCTTCATAAGAGAATATCCAAATAGAAAATAACCACAGAAAAAGTTGTTCATCCTCACTGGAATTAGGGAAATGCAAAGTGAAACTACAATATACTGCACATACCCATCCCAAATGGCTACAATTAGAAAACTTGACAATACCAAATGTTGACAAGGATGTGTAACAAATATAACTCTTATATACTGTTGTGGTCACATAAATTTGTAGAATCGATTTTGGGAAACTGTTTAGCATCATCTACTAAATCTGAACACATACAAACACTAAGGCCTAGCAATTCACCCAAAAGAAATGCACACATTGTCAAAAAAGGTACAAGCAATTCCTCGAAAAGTTTCACAAATGTTTCTAACAGCACTACCCGAAAATGGAAGCAACCCGAATGCCCATAGATGAAGAACAAATTGAGGTATATTCATACAGTGGAATATTATTCATCTATAAAGAGGAATGAATTACTAATACATACAACTTATAGAAACCTTGAACATATCATGCTCAGTGAAAGAAGCCAGACACAAAGGTCACATATTGTATGATTCATTTCATATAATATATCAAGCAGGGAATGGGGGAGAGGAAATGGGGAGTGATTACTTAATGGGCACAGGGTTTTTTCTGGCACCGTGAAAAAGTTTTGAAAGTAGAGAGAGGTGGTGTTTGTACAACATTGGAAATATGCTAAATGCTATTGTTTGTATATTTTAAAATGCATTTTTATGATTTCATCTTAATTCTTTAAAAGATATTAAAATGGCCCTTTTTGTCCTTATTTTCATATCCTGCAGAAACTATGTCTCTAATATCTGGCAGTCCTTATTTTACAGTGAACTGGTATGAATTTCGGTTACTGCAGCTCCGTGAAATTACACCAGTCCCCCAACAAAGTGGCTCAAATTTCAGTGACCACAGTATATTAACTGTGAGTAACTGCATAAAGTACAAACTTCACAACCAGCTCTTCAGTCCATAAATCACTAAGTAAATAACAGATATGCATCATAATCAAATGACTAATCACGTCTTCGTTCAAAGTCTGCCAGTGATTGGCCACTGAAACAGAACAGTTACACAGTTCAAGCACAGACAGCAAATCATACAGTCATGCTGTCTTCTGGTCTCTGAGTGATAAACCCAAATGACAATTTACAAAAAAAAAAGAATAACCAAAAGAGAGAATTGGCAAGAAAACATAAAATGCAGCAAAAAATGAGTTGCAACATCAAGGAAATTTCAATCCAATGTAAATAGACTTATGGAAGAAACTGCTGTCAACAATAGGATTGTTGACAAAGCCAACATTTGAGAGACTTGGGATCTGCAACTAGAGAACTTGGTGAAGGTGAACTTATCACATTACACAAGGAAAGTGGTTTAGACAAAAAAGATGACGTCCCAGAGGAACTGATGCCAGCAAACAACTTCAACATTAAAGAAGCTTTTAGAGATATTTTGCAAACTGAAAGCCAGAGGATAAAATGTTGGAAGCTAATTGAAACTTAGAATAGAGTATGACAGTGTGCCAATGCATAGAAAAATGTTCCTTCTCTATCATAATTTATAGACCAAAAGAGGACAAGTACAAGTTAAAACTATTATAGATAGGACTTTTATAAAAACAATAATGTTCTTCAACTCTCAGTGTTTCTTCTCATGTTTTTTTATTATAATGTATTGGTTGTATTTTTTCTTTACCTACATATTTATAACTGCCAATAAGATAGCTTTTAGTCTTTCAAAAAATTTTTTAAAGTCACTGTGTAATTATAATTTTTCCATTGATTATTAGGATCACTTTGTGTGGTCTCAGCTTGCCCAGCCGTTTTTGTCCAACGATTCCATACTCATATGCAAAGCTATAGCAGCCAGTACTCTGTTCTTTATACTTCATATTCCACTCAGATACTCATTATTACCACTGATTTAAAATATGTGTGTACTTCTTAACACCTCTGTCCCATAATACTGGCTTAAAAATGTTTATTTCCATCACTCCCTGCTCACCCAGTGACTTTGACCATGATACTCCCTTCCCCTGTAATACCTTCCCCTACAATTTTAAATTCACCTTCCTTCATGAAGACATTTTTTGATTTGCTGATGTCCAAATTAAGGTGATCCCCTCCTTCTATTTTTGAAGCCTCTAACCCCTACTATAATAAAATGACACCTATCGAATTAGCAACAATCACCTCTTTAACCACCTTTGTTGTAAAGACATATAAGTCTGGTTTTGGGTTGTGATTTTTTTAGCTTTATTTTTGCAAATAGAGAATTGCATGATTAAAATGGGATATAGCTGAACATATGCATATAAAAATAAATGGACAAAGGAAGGAAATGCTAGAACTTCTATTTTAAAGAAATATAAAATTCTTAAAGCAGAACTTTCCTGGGAAACAGTTAACATACTATTATGGCATTTTAATTGGAGTATTTATAGAACACTGAATACCTCTAAAACATCTCTGTTAAGAGCAAAGTCTATGCAGGGTCCATCCCTCAAGGGTGTGGGGAAAGACATCATGCACCATATTTTAGCAGTCACTCCAACAACCTCGCAATTGCTGTGTTCAATTGCACTTTTGTACATTGCCCTTGAATAAATAGTTACTTGGCTCCAAAATTTCTTGAACTGACAGCCCTTTGTTGAAGACCTCACAAGACTTTTAATAAAGACAACTAAAAAGCAATTGATTTTCCCCCTGGTTGGAGTATGAACTCAAAAAATTGGTAAACAGTATCTGCCATGTTCTCCCTTAAGAATGCATCCTTTGATTTGTACTTTTAAAAAAGATACTTGTAAATCAATATTTGTGTTCTTTTTATAGTAACCACATGCAGAGTTTTCTAAGACAGTAGAATTATATAGCTACTGTTGAGGAATGGGACAGTTGTCTGTTTACACTCTCATTCTATGTGACTTATTTGAAATTAGTTCTATCTGATACTTACTGAACCAATCTCTCCCCATACCACACAAAACACACTGCATTACACTGCCAGGCACGCTACATCCACTGCCATCCCAGCCGTGATGGCAGACATACCGACGGGCATTTTGTTGATTGCTCCATGCCCTTGGCCGTGGTGGATTTGATCAGGATCACTTCACTCTCAGCCAGAGTACCTTCTCCTGGAAATTGGATTTAGAACTTAAAGACAGTTCTTTTTAGGGTGTTCAGACATGTAAGGTATAGGTTTACAAATGTGAAAAGGAAATATTATCATCTGTCATACAGGTAAAAAAAAACGGTTTTGGGGAGAAAACAACTTTCTACCCCCTGGTTCCAGTTTCTTTCTAAGCCGAAGTTCCTTCCTGTTACTGGGTTCCTTCAGACATCCTTCTGTCCTTATCATGAATTCCCCTTGCCAATTTAAGCTTACTAAAATTGTTAGCTGTTACTTGCTTACTTAACTTATAACAAAAACAAGGAATATTCCAATGAGGCACTGAGTAGAGACTTCATCTCTGAAAGAAGAATAATGATGACATCATTATTATAAATCTCAATAGTAGGCAAGCAGAATAATGAATGTCCTTTTAAAATTGGAATCAACTAATTATTTTTAGATGAAAAATACGCAAGCTTTTCCCAAGAAGCTCACTATGTGAATCTATGTTGCCAGTTTGCCACACAAACTGATCTGCTGCTCCACCAAAGCGCATCAGCCTCTCACGTCACAGCCAAGCCTTTTAGATCTACAAGTCACTGTCCACCTCGGAGGGGTGTGTGGTCCGAAACACCCTGTTAGATCTCTTCTATGAGATACTCTCCTACATGAGTAAGAATTTCAACATCTTAACAGAGTCTGTTTTGGATTCCCTGGTGCCATGAGATCCTTACCAGGGAAAATGTCTCTAATCTGACCACCAACCGTGTAATAGTGCTTGTTTGCTTCCTGTCTAGTATTATTTACCTTTAGAAATGTTTAGTTATTGATTTCTTTAAACTTAATATTTTCTCAAATGCACTTGATACTCTCTCCCAGAGGTGTTTTTCCCCCTCATTCAATTTTTCATGGGCCTTTAATCCCATTCTCAGCACTAAATAGTATACAGGAATAGTACATCTAAACTTGCTATACATTTGAAGAGCTAGATAAATGGAACCTAAGGAAAAAGCAGGAGCTACGTAACTTCCTAAGGTTCACAGAGAATCCAGCCCATTCTTAATGTATTAAAAATAACATGATGACACACTCAAACCCAGAATAAAGGGTCAGGTCTCCTTCAATGGAAACACAAGCAGTAGGACTTGTTCCCAATATTTGCACATATTTCTGAAAAAGTTATTAAGTATTATCAGATGTTTTAAAAGGTATCTAGCCTCCAAATTTTTACTAGTCCCAAAAACATAGTTTAGATGAACACTTCAAACAACCAATCATTTAGCTAATTATTTGCTGAATGCCTAGAGAACAATTGGCAAAGTAGTTAATTTATTATTCTACTGTCAAGGTTAATAGTTGCTTTCTACTAATTGGGTATTTTTTAAAAGAAGTCTTGTATGCATTGTAAATTAAAATATATTTTATTTTTCTACATAGGTTTAAATAGGCTAGAATATTTCACCACTGAGATATGGGCTCAGGGAAACGGTACTATGTAAACAAAGAAAAATCGAGAAAGAGTAAAATGAATCAGAATTAATGCCTATTGTCAATGCAGTTTTTCTGTTAATAGCTATTAATATATCCAATCTGCCATGCAATATTATCGATTATTAATATAATTATATTTTGGGTTTGTCTTTAATACTGACTGCAATGACTGCTAAAAAAATTTAAATCAGAAAAACTGTAATGAATGGCTATATAAATTAAACTAAGTTCAACTTCATTATTCCATATATACAATGAAGCCCTAATCAATGCCTTAATTATCCTGTGTTGAAGAGTTAAATTTATTAAAAAATCATAGATAAATTGATAGAAATATGGAAAATTGTTGAATATAAATTATAAACTATCACATTATAAAAACTTGTATTTTAGCTGCTTTGGAACATAGTCCAGAAATTCCTCAAGAAGTCAAACATGGAGTTTCCATGGGACTCAGCAATCACACATCTAAGAACACACTCAAGCAAAGTGAAAACAGGGGTTCAGACCAAAACGTGCGCATGACTGTTTACATAACATTATTCATTGTGGCCACAGAGTTGAAAGAATCCCAGAGTTCATCAACTGATGTGTTACATTTATATAATTGAGTATTATTCAACCATAAAAAGAATAAAATAATCAACAACCTGATTCCAGTTTTATATGAAGAAAAACCCAGAAGCAAACACAATACTGAGTGAGAAGAACAAAGAACTGATGCTACCCAAATTCAAGACTTACTGTACAGCCACAGTAGTCAATGCAATGTGGTACTACCAAAGGAAACACAGACAAATCGGTAGAAAAAAATAGGAATACCAGAAGTGCAGTTGGCTGACCTTCAACAAGGGAGCAAAGGCAACACAATTGGGCAAAGAGAATCTCCACAACAAATGGTGCTGGAACAACTGGATATCCACGTGCGAAAAAAAAAAAAAAAAAGAATCCAGACATAATCTGATACCCCTCAAAAAATTAACTCAAAATGAATCACAAACCTACATGTCACATGCAAAACTACAAAGCTCATAGAAAATAAAATAGGAGAAAATCTAGATGAACATGGGTCATCTTTTTAAAAACAACAACAAAGACACAACCATGAAAAAAATAATTGATAAATGAGATTTCATCAAAATTAAAAACTTACGCTCTCTGATAGACAATATCAAGAGAAGTACAGGACAAGCCAAAAACTGGGAGAAAACATTGCAAAAAGCTCATGTGATAAAAGACTATTACCCGACATATACAAAGAACTCTTAAAAGTCAACAATAAGAAAAGAAGCAACCTTATTTTTTTAATGGGACAAAGACTTTAACAGACACCTAACCAAAAAAGATATACAGATGGCAAATAAGCATAGGAAAACATGCTCTACATTACATGTCATGAGGGTCATGCAAATTCAAACATCAATGATATATAGCTATGTACCTATTGAAATGGCCAAAATCCAAAACAATGACAACACTAAATACCTGTGGGAATGTAGAGCTACAGAAGCCCTTAGTCAAAGCTGCTGTGAATGCAGAATGGTGCAGCCATTCTGGAAGACAGTTTGCCAGTTTCTTATCATTCTAAACATAGTGTTACCATATGACCCAGCAATCGCTGATATTGACCCAAAGATTTAGAAACATATCTACACAGAAACCTGCAAGGATATTTATAGCAGCTTTTTCATAATTAGCAAAGTTTCCAAGCAACCAAGATATCATCTATCAGTAGGTGAATGGATAAACTGATACATCTAGACAATAGAATATTATTCATCACTAAAAAGAAATGAACTATTAAGCCATAAAAAGACATGGAGAAAGCTTGAATGCATGTTGCTAAGTGAAAGAAGCCCATCTAAAAAAAAAAAAAACTACATGTGGTAGAATTTCAACTATATGGCATTCTGGAAGACAAAAAGAACAGGAGTTATTGAAGCAGGGAGATGAATAATCCGAGCACATAGGATGTTTAGGGCAGATGAAAATACTCTGTATGATATTATGCTGCTGTTATGCCATTATATATTTGTTCAAGCCCATAGAATGTACACCACCAAAAGTGAATAGTAATGTGAACGATGGACTTGCAGTGTTTAGAATGGCCAATGCAGGGTCATTCTTGTCAAAATGTGCTGTTCTGGTGAGTGACGCTGACAAGAGGGGCAGCTGTGCATGGGTGCAGGCAGTGGGCAAATGGGAGGTCTCTGTGCTTCTTCCTCAATGTTGCCGTAAACCTAAAGTAGATTAAAAAAAAGGAATACTGATACAAACTACAATATAGGGATGAAACTTGAATATATTATGCTAAATGAAAAAAGCCAGATACCAAGGACCACACCTAGTATGATTCGATTTCTATGAAATTCCAGAATAGGCAAAGTCATAAAGACAGAAAGTGAATTAGTTGTTACCAGAAGCCGGGAAGAGGGAAGAATGGGGATTGACTGCTTGATGGAAGTAGGGTTTCTTTGTGGGATAGTAAACATATACTGGAATTAGACAGTGGTGGTGGTCACATAACTTTATGCAGATACTCAAAGCCACTCAATTGCATGTTTTTAAATAATTTTATGATATGTGAATTATATCTGAACCTAAAAATTATATGAGGAAAAACATTTTTATAGGTAAGAAAAATTAAGTAGAACATAACCAATGTACATGATAATAAATCACTTGATTCTGATCATATTTCACCCTAAAAATGGCCTCAATGACAATAACAATCTGTGTGTACAGAAGCAGCCCCTGACAAACAGCCGCCAGGCCCAAACAGCTCTTCCAAGTAGAAAGTGGAACCTCAGGGAAAGGCCTGGGATCCAAGGAAGAGAATGCTAGGCTTTGAGCAGGTTAAGAGAAAATAGCATTGTATTTCAGAAGCATTTTGGAGACTACTCTGGGTGCCAAATCATTAGGAGACTGCTAAAGTAGAAATATGAACTTAGAACAGGTTGGAGAAGAGGGACCGAAGTATCCATCTAAATGCGGACATTAGTTTAGAGCCCAATACATGCTTTTCTTTCCCAGATTGCTGTGTCCGAATGCCAGCCTCTCCCAAGTGCATTTTTCCAAACCACAAAGCATCCAAGAGGGAAAGGAAAATGAATTGTCAGTCAGTCACGTGGGTGAGCACAGTTGGGGTGTTCATAGTAGCTGATAGAACATTTCACCTTTTCAGTGCAGCATCTTGACAATGCCAACCCTATTTTGTGCCCTCTGTTTAGGCCGAGCCTTCTGTTTCCACCAGCACCTCAGAGAATGAGAATGAGATCCCAATTCCTTCGTGCAAGAGAGTGACTTGTTGAAATTTATCTGGAGTCCCAGGCAATGTCAGTACACCAAAATGGATGCATGTAGCATTAAGTACCTTACCAGCAATTTTCCTTTTGCACATTGGAATGTGATAAAGCATTAGAGCTGTCCTCTTTGCAGTGAAATGTAATACTGCACGGGCTGCAAGGGAATAGATAGGGGAGAACTTCTTGCAGCCATTTGTCCCAGTAATTGACCAGCAGAGAACAATAAAGCAGTATTCCTCAATATCGGTATCCTATTGGAAGCATCTTACCCTTCCTCTTACACATTTTATAAATTGGAAGGCTAGTAGGATACGCACCCTTCTCCATTAAGTGGATGGATTTGGCCCCTGGAACATGAGCAACAGCAGTGAAGTACCTACAAACAACAAAGAAGAGATCCATTTCCATTGCTTCCCAGAACTTGTGGGCCTCTTAGGGTGAAAGTAATCTTCTCCTGGTACATCTTAAGGTAGTACCCTGACGGGCTCTGAAGCTGGCGCCTACATTTATTCCATTCTGATAAGAAGCATCTCCAGGTAACTTTCTTTCCAAATAATTCCCAAACTTTATTAAATTAATTAATCTGGTGAAAAGTAAAAGGATTCCATTGATGAAAGAATACTATGGCAAACAGAGGACTGAGGAATTTACCGAGGACTGCCTCTTTCATGTTAAAAATACACCGTGCACACCTACACTGAGTAAGGGGTCCTCTTCGTCTGAAAAGCATAACCTAACACATCATGTCACATGAAAGAGGGTCTCACAACATACTTATTTGGGGTCTAAATCATTGCTCAGTTCCAATAGTTGCATGGAAATAAAAAAACCTTGTTTCTCTAGGTAGTCTAGCAGGTTTTCGTGCCTCGACTCCTCCTTCTCTCTGCTCTCTCCGGACCCAGTATGCCATTTTTTAAAGTGTTGCAGAATGTCAATACACAAACAAAGGAGACCAGAAGCAAACCCCTGCTATCACAGAATCTTGTTGTATAAACTGAGAAACACTGACATGTAATGAAACCTTAGTTCCTTTCCCCCTCTTCTGTGTAAAGGATTTGCTTCCCCCTCCTTCCTCATGTATAAATAAACAGAAAAGTGTCTGTATATTTGGTATTTTTTTCTCCTTTGGTCTTCATAATCAAGGGCTATTACAGCAATAGATCTTATCTGTGCAACGGCAGTCCCTCTGCACCTTCGGTTCAGGTTTTTGTTTATGCTTGGCTGCCGTCGTGGCTGTTCCTGATAGTTTTAGGTCAGCCATGACAGACTATGGGTGACACTAAATAAACAAGCTGGGAGTCTGGGACCAGCCAGGAAGGAGTGGGACTCGGGCTCGCAGTTTGATTTTCCTTGATTAATCACCCTTTTTATTTAGAATAACTTATTGTGTACAGTCCCTGCTTGTCTGGCTGAGGGAATCACATTATCAACAGGCAAGAACATCGAAATCCTCATAAACAAAGAGAAACGAGGAAGACAAGTACAGCTTATTCAACTGCAAAGGGAAGCTGCCAGCTCTAGGAGCATGATCAGGGCTGTTTATTTATTTTCCTAAATAGCGTAGGACTCTTTCTTCTGCTGCTTGTTATCCTGCTTTGACCTAAGTAACCTTGTCAAGCTACCTCCTAGGTTGCCCAGATCACCACAACCAGCAAACTAATCATTTTGAATGATAAGAAAGGGCATGATTCCTAGGGATCAGTGTCTCAGTATCCAGACTGGCTCTCTAGAAGCACTGCTAGTGTGTGTGTGTGCGTGTGTGTGTGTGTGGGCATGTGTGTGTTGAAGAGGTTGCTGAATAGAGTCCCACTTCATTATATTTTCTGCTCTGCAACTTGGTTCAGAATCACCATGTCCTTCTGTGTGGCAAGCGTTGTAGCATTCTCTGCAAAAATCATCATCATTCGTTAATTTTCTCAAATCATCCTCATAAATTAAGCAAAGTATAGATGACTTATATAGATGAGTACAAGCATTTGGGAAGAAAACAATTTATCTCTCAAATTCCACATAGTTTAAAAGCATGGCCATCATGAACACCGAGAACCCTTCAGTTCAAGTTCAGCAGGGAAACAAAAGATCCTGGGAGTTGTACATATTGCAAGAATAACAGTAAGCATAATGAAATTTAGAAAATCATACAAAAATTAGATAAGAAAAAGAACTATCAAATGCTCTGTACAGAGAATTTATCGGCAAATACTAGTAAAAAACTCTTACTGGTTATTAAAGATAGATAAATATTAATATTTTAAAATATAATTTTTACCATTCATATATGGAGTTCTTTTTTTTAAATGAAGGCTATCCATGTGAGACTATCATGTGCTGGGTTTTCTTATACACTATATTCTCCTGCTGCCAGTGGAAAATAAATTTTTATAATCTTTCTGGAAAAATAGAATTTCACTGGCCACCACTACATCCTAAGGCAGCCAGGGCAGAGTGGATCAAAGAATCACTTGGGACTTTTAAAAAAAATTAAAAACAGGTTCTGACTGAGCAAGTCTGAGTGGGGATTGAAATTCTTTATTTCTAACCGGCTTCCAGGTAAGGAGCTTGCTGCAAGTATAGGGACTGTACTTTACATTGCAGTGTTGGGTTCCTCAATAAGAGGTATTCCCCCACTAGGAGCCGTGCCAAAGAAGTGGGCGTGGCAGGTAGGCAATAATACCACACATGTTATTACCCTAGGTTATGACATTGAAAGAAAAGAATGACCCAAAGATAAGGCCAATGCTTTAAGCCTAGAGGTTTCCTATGAAGATGGCAAGTTCTATTTGGGATGTCTTATTTAGGAGGTTTTTATGGTGTAATCATGTAGATGCATGTAAAAAAACATGGGGACATGTAGGCTTGTGAGCCTACATGTGAGCTTCAGGGAAGTTCACAGTAGAAGCATATTAGGTTGAGCCATATGAAACTACCAGTAGCCAGCCACTTTAACCTATAAAAATGGCAGGTCATATGGTTCAATTTAGTAAATTTGTTCCTTTTCAAGGGGGGAACAACTGAATTTTTGGAAGTATATAGCATTAGTAAAGCTGAGCATGAACAATGAGGTGCTAACTGATCCTTGGGAGATAGCTACATTTAGAGGATGAGCAGAGAACAAAAATAATGGAGAAAACTACTAGGGCTGCTGTAACCAGGTGGAGTGGCATGTGACAGAAATGTATTTTCTCATAGTTCTGAAGGCTCGAAGACTGGGATCAGGATGTCAGCAGGTATGGTTTCTTTGGAAGCCTCGCTCCCTGGGTTATAAATGACCATTTTCTCCCTCTGTCTTCACATGTCTTCTCTCCATACATGCCTGTGCTTAATTTCCTCTTCTCAAAAGACACAACTCATATGGCATTAGACCCAACCTTAATAACCCTATTTTAACTCGTTTATCCCCTAAAGACCCTGTCTCCAAATTTAGTCATATTCTGAGGTACTGGGAGTTAAAGCTTCAATGAATTTGAGGGAACACAGATTAGCCCATAACAGAGACTGACACAGAATTTTTTATTATTATTTGTATTTATTTTTCAAGTACAGTTTTCAGTCTCTTATTCCCATCCCATCCCACCCTCCTGTGCTCCCCCCTCCCATTTCCACCCTTCTCAGTTGTTGTCCATGTATCCTTTATATTTGCCCCTCTAAATCCCTCCCCTATTTCCCCTGAAATTTCCTCCCCTCTCCTCTCTGGTTGCTGTCCCCCTGTTCTCTATTTCAGTGTCTTTGGTTATATTTTGCTTGTTTGTTTGTTTTGTTGTTTAGCTTCCTGTTAAAGGTGAGATCATATGGTATTTGTCCTTCAACACCTGGCTTATTTCACTCAGCATAATGCTTTCCAGTTCCATCCATGCTGTTGCAAAGGTAGGAGCTCCTTCTTTCTCTCTGCTGCATAGAATTCCATTGTGTATATGTACCATAGTTTTTTGATTCATTCATTTACTGATGGGCACCTAGGTTGCTTCCAACTCTTGGCTATTGGAAATTGTGCTGCTATGAGCATTGGGGTGCATGGTTCTTTGGGATTGGTGTTTCAGGGTTCTTAGGACACAACCCCAGCAGTGGAATTGCTGGGTCAAAAGGCAGGTCCAATTTTAGTTCTCTGAGGAAATTCCATACTGTTTTCCATAGTGGTTGTACCAGTCTGCAATCCCACCAACAGTGGACCAGAGTCTCCTTTTCCCCACACCCTTTCCAACATTTGTTGTTTATTGCTTTGTTTACGATAGCCATTCTCACCAGTATAAAGTGGTATATCATTGTGGTTTTAATTTGCATCTCTCTGATATCAAGTGATATTGAGCATCTTTTCATGTGTCTCTGGATCCTCTGTATGTCCTCCTTGGAGAAGTGTCTGTTCAACTCCTTTCCCCATTTTTAATTGGGTTAGTTGTCTTCTTAGAGTGAAGTCGTGTGAGTTCTTTGTATATTTTGGAGATTAAACCTTTGTCTGAGAGATCATTGGCAAATATGTTTTACCATACAGTTGGTTGTCTTTTTATTTTAATGCTGTTTTCTTTATCCGAGCAGAAGCTTTTTATTTTGATGAGATCCCATTTGTTTATTCTTTTCTTTATGTCCCTTGCTCTAGGGGACATATCAGTAAAAATATTGCTGTGTGGAATATCTGAGATTTCCCTACCAATGTTCTCCTCTAGGACTTTAATGGTGTCACGGTTTATATTTAAGTCTTTTATACACCTAGAATTTATTTTGGTGTATGGTGTAAGTTGATGCTCAAGTTTCATTTTTTTGCACATAGCTGTCCAGTTCTCCCAACACCATTTGTTGAAGAGGCTATCTTTACCCCGTTTTATGTTACTGCCCCCTTTGTCGAATATTAATTGACTATAGAGAGTTGGGTTTATTTCTTGGCTCTCTGTTCTGTTCCATTGGTCTATGTGTCAGTTTTTATGCCAGTACCAGGCTGTTTTGATTACAGTGGCCTTGTAATACAGTTTGATATCAGGTATTGTGATCCCTCCTACTTTGTTCTTCTTTCTTAACATTGCAGCTGCTATTCGGGGTCTTTTATGGTTCCACATAAATTTTTGAAATGTTTGTTCTATGTCTGTGAAATATGCCATTGGTACTTTAATAGGTATTGCAGTGAAAATGAACTCACAACAACCCAAAACTTATGGGGCATGGTGAAGGCAGTCCTGAGAGGGAAGTTCATAGCAATACAGGCCTATCTAAAAAAGATAGAAATACTTCAAACAAACAACCTAACCCTATGCCTGCAAGAACTCAAAGAACAACAACAAAGACAGCCCAGAGCAAGTAGAAGGAAGGAAATAACCAAGATCAGAGCATAATTAAATAACATAGAGACTAAAAGCACAATTCTAAGGATCAGTGAATCCAGGAGTTGGTTTTTTGAAAAGATAAACAAAATAGACAAGTCTTTAAGTAAGCTCATTAAGAAAAGAAGAGAGAGGACACAATAAGAAATGAAAGAGAAGAAATTACAACTGATACCACAGAAATAGAAGGGATTGTAAGAAATTACTATGAAGAACTATATGCCATGAAATTTGAACACCTAGGTGAAATGGACATATTTCTAGAAAAATATAATCTTCAAAAACTCAATGAAGAAGAAGTAGAAAGCCTGAACAGACCAATAACAGCAGATGAAATTGAAGCAGTAATCAAGAATTTTTTAAAAGAAGAAATCAGCATTGCATTCTCAGAAGCATAAAGCAGCAAAATTTCAACAGTGAACCCCAGAAACAAAAAGCAATGGGAGGGTGGTGGGTGAGTTGATGGATTTGTAATTTGGAGGTCTTTGCTGATATCTGAAAAAGCAGTTTGAGTGATAAAACTGGGGGTTAAACTTAGAATTGAAAGGGGAAGAAATTAAGACAATGCAAAAAGATTCAAGAGGTCCATTCAACCAAATAAAACAAACAAAATCCTTTGAGCAGTCTTTGATCCAGCCCTGCTGTGACTTACCAACTCCCTTTCTCTCCCACTGAGGCACATCTTCACTTCCCCAAGAGGAGCCCAAATCTCAGTACCTTAAACCACGTGTATTCCACGTGGTCCTAAGTTCTATGACCATTTCTATCCTATCCTCTGACCATTCTGCTACCTTTAGGATGGCAGAGTTCTCTCTTCTAGCAACTTGATTCCATTTTAAATAAGGTTGGTTTTTTAAAATTAATTTTCACAAGTCTTAATCAAGATCCACTCAAGTCCTTTCCTTTGGAGATCTAGCCACTTGAAGGTTAGGATAAAGTGTACAGTGGGAATCACTGACAAATAATTCCCAGTTGGTGCAGTTGGTGAAGTTTCCCAAAGACTATCAGCTTCAAAGAAAGGAAGGAAATGTCTCAGAATTTGTCTGGGACAAAGAGTCAGCGGTGAGGCACACAAGTACCTTTGATGTATGTGTGAAATCATCTCCACAGCATCTTGAGGCAAGGTTGTGCAATTGCCCACACCTCTCCGGCAGAGCTCCCTCCTGGCAGATAGCAGGAAATAGGAAGTAAATTTAACGCAAATGACAATATTTCAGTCACTGTAGTATAAAACTTTCTTTAGTTTAAACATTCAGCTCACTTGCTAGTAACTCACTGCTGACCTTAGACAAATATCTAGATATTTCTTCTGCAAAATGGGCTTATTTTGGAACAACAGCAATGACAACAACAACAAAAAAAAAACCCTTGCAATTTGGGACACATGGTCATATGGTGAAATGTGCTAAAGTCCATAGAAACAAAGGAGAGAAATGCTACTCTATGAACCTGGGAGGGGCTTTCATATGCAAAAGTCCCTTGGAGAAAACTAAGTCCAAAGTGTAGTGACTTCATTGGCTGAGCTACGTTAGTCTCCCACTGGCTGAATTGCTTCTTGGCCACAAGGAATCTGCTTTCTCCTGCTGAGGCAGTAAAGTAGTGCCACTTCCTGTTGGAAAGGTAGTCTCTTCCTGTTGGGGTCAGTATTGTGTGTTGAGTGGCATCTGCATGAGAGTTCTCTCTTCTAGCAACTTCATTCCATTTTAAATGAGGGGTTTTTTTTTAATTAATTTTCACAAGTCTTAATCAAGATCCACTCTAGTCCTTTTCTTTGGAGATCTAGCCACTTCAAGATTTTGTGACCTTCTTCCTTCTCTACTCAAAATGGTGTCTGGGTGTATGGCGGAGGAAGAAGCTTACAAGGTCTTTGTAGCAGTGGATCGAAGGAGTCCTCAGATCTGATGATATTTCTGCTATCATGTCTCTTCTACACCTGGCTACTACTTTCCTGCTGGCACTCACGTTTGAAGTTAGTGGCTGGTTTCCATCATGGGTGGCCCATTCCAACATGATGGGGACTTGTTGGTGACCCCATGACTCTTACTGTTGAAGTGACAGAGGAACACGCGTTTGGCCCTGCTCGGATTGACTCAGCAAAGCAGATACATGGGAGCCTACTAAGTCTCAACTCCGCCCCCACTAGGATATGTAAACTCAGCAAGAGGAGAGTTCTATCATCAAATTTGACTCATTGCTATATTCCCAGTGCTTAGTACAGTATGTAATGAATAGTCATAACTCAGTAATATTAGGGATAAGTGAATTTTCTAGGCTTGGTTTTTGTCATGCAAAGAAAGAAAACCCTCTTTCTTACTCATTCTTCTTCTCACCTAGATGCAAATATATTTGTAAAAATCCTTATTTGAATATTAGAAATTGAATGTTAAATCCCCCTTTTCCACTTTGGATTGCTGTTCCAATGAGCTGACTGCTCCCTCCTTCCTCTCTCTCCACCCTCCCATACAGGGAGATGTTCCCTCAGCCCATGGAGCCGAGGCCATTCAAAACATACACTCACACATATTTTGTGGCCCCTAATCCGATAAAGAAGGAGGGTGCTTTCCAAAAAATGTTGCCTTTCATGTCTTTTATAGCCAGCTGGAAGTAAAGTATCATAAAAAATAAAATTCACAAAATTCAAACACCCTTGCTAGGAAGCAACTCTTCTTCCCCACAGAGTTGCATTCAAAGAATGTAACTCTGATTGCTTTGCTTCCTTTTTATTTCACCAGCAAAAAAAGAGGGGGGGGTAGTTACTTATCAGAATAGTTGATTTGACCCTGCCCCTCCCTTTGTCTCAAGGGAGCAGGCCTTTCCACCCACATAGGTCACTGTCACCTGTGACTGCTAAAGCCCATTGGATTCCGGGGATTAGCCCAGCCAGCCCATCAGAATGTGCTCTGAGATACATTGTTCAAGTTCTATCAGTAGTAAAGGTAATCTTTCAGCACTCCATTAGCTCACTGCTGATTTATTTCTTGATTCGTTCAGAATCTGGGCAAGGAAGAGAGCATTATCAGAAACCCACCAAATTGGAATGTTCTCTTCAACCTAGATCTATCAATAGATACTTAGTCATTAGATAATAAAAACCCAAAGTGTTCATAGCATGGACGAAATAGATGCTTGGTTGGAACCATTTAACATGTTGTAGAGTACGGGAGACAACGAAACTCCAGCATCCCGGTGCCAACCCGCCCAATTTGCTTGCTTTCATCTTGGTCAGGGCCACTTATCCTGTCAAGATTTGTTTTAAAAGTTTTAAGTACTTTCTTGATTCACCCGTTCCACTTTAAAAAATATCAGCATCATAAAATTCTTCATTGGCTAACAGTAATGAATTGGCAGACTCTCCACTGAGAAATTGAGAAGCTTACTTAGTTCACATCTTAGTCCCTTCTCCGCACTCCATTGCCTCAGCTGTAAACCAGGCAGGTGGACCAAATGTGCTCTAACACCATTCCATACCTTTCTAGACAATTTGTCCTTTTTATCTCATAAAATGAAAAGACAATAGTCTCAGGCAGAGGACAGAAGTAGTTGATCAGCAGTCATGTAACCTGTCATAAAATCACCTCTAAATTAAAGTCATTTCTAAACTCTATTCTTCTAATCTTAGTAAAATTACCTTAGAATTGCTTCACAGATAATATTCATCAACCAGTCGAGTGACAACTTTTTGCTTTCAAAATATATTTCAACAGTGATGCTTTTTTAAAAAAGGGATGTTGGCCAGACTAGCTGACACCAGGATAGTTTAATTAGTTACGCATTTGCCTCCTCTCCAGGTCCAATAAATACGCATTCATCAGCACAGCTGCATCTCAGCATGCACATTTAAATTAAAGAGGCTTCCTCAGAGGCTGGGGCAATCTTGGCATCTCTTCACTTTGCCAGAAGCCACATCAAATCCTGAATCAGTTGTCTTCTTAAAATTTCTTCATAGGTGTCTTCTTTTGACAGTCAATAATGTGCTGCCAGATTAAAATTTTACACCGTTGCTTAATCACCTAGGAATTATTTTAAAATGAAATCATAGCATCTAATCCTTTAATGAAATCAATTTATTTTTTCCTCTTAAATAGATGTACATCAATGACACTTACTATAAAAGACTGAAGATTATTGCACCATGCTTTTCCTTTTATCTTTACTGTTGCTTTTCTAGGATGAAACATTGTAATTGAAAGTGAAATTAACTAAACCCAGATTCTTTTTCTGGTACCTTAGGATCCAAATGTAAGTTATCCTAGCTAATAGACATCGATTCAAAATGACATGCTATTTCCTGAATGTTAACATTTTTAAATGATGTAGGTATTTTCTTCCCAGTCAGAAATCCCTAGCTAACAGGACAAAAGGGCATTTTATATAGGTTCTGACCAGTGCTGTGTCAGTCTCTGAAAATTCATCCGCAGCTTGCACCTGGCATGAGCAATGACGGATGAGGGTGAGCCAACTTGCTGTTTGTTCTTCCCCGCAGAGAGGGCGGGCTTCCTTCTTTACCAGAGAGCCAGAGGGAAAGGATGGGAAGGAGATGGATGGGCATTCAAGAGGCACCACAGGGGTAATGTATGTGGACAAGCATCAGTGGCCCCTGTCACCATATGGAATCAGGCCAGGAGGCTTCAAGAACTGCATCACATCTCCCAGGACTGGTCCTCACTTTCTGGACCCAGATCAGAAAAGACCTGTGTTAACCAAGTGCAAGTCATCTTCTTGTGAGCCACCCATGTTGAGACTTTGCTGACTGGCCCAAAGTTATGACTGCCACCCTCTCCACAAGAACAGGGGAATCCACACAACTTAAAGACAGCCCTAGGGTGAATGACACAGAGAGGAATGGCAGGACAGGGGGGTGTGGGTAAAGAAGGGGAAGTGAAAAGAGATGGCAAAGGAGATCTCACATTTTCCTCCTCCTGTTCATTTCTTTAAATAACAAGAAGGTTAATGGCTTCTTCAGTCCCAAAATATACCTATGCTTGCCAGGTTCCTGAAGGTTAATTGCTGCTGCTGGGGGAGCTTCCCTGATTTGTTCTGTCTTTTAATGACCTTCCTGTAGGCAAATGAGAGAAGAGGCCTGCCTGCAGGTGTGTTGCATGCACTTGAGCCCACGACCCTCCCCAGGGAAATGTTGAACATGGGGCTGAGTTCCTGGAAAAGTTTACCAGTGATTGGCAGTGATTTATATTCAGTGGCAAGTGTTGCAAGACAATTTCACATTTTCATCTTTCTTAGAGGCTCCTTTAGTGAAGTTTTCAATTACTGTACGTCAACTGTTCTTTCCCTCTCACCTTGAAGTTCCTGTGCACTCCACAACATGCTCCTGTAATTCAGTTTATGCTCTTGAGAGATGGACAAGAGGAGTGAGTGGCATCAGACAGCCAAGTCCTAGTCCACAGCCACACTGTTTCCATTTTCCTTGGGGGCAATGGCTACATTTCCAAATCCAAAAATTGAGACCCACTGACATCTGTCTAAAACAGGAAATCCCAAGGCATGAAATGACCATAACTTTTTTGTGACAAACTACTTTCTAGTAACTCAGTGGTTAAACTGACCTACATTAGGCCAATTTCCTAACCTGAAAGTGGATGTTAAAAATGTGTGCACTGCCATTCTTTTGAGATAAAGGTAAGAACTCTTACCAAGCATAGGATTAGTTGAGCCACTCATTTTTACTAGTGATATCAGAAGGGTTCTTTGCTTTCCTTCAAAGCATTTCTCACCTACACAGCCCTCTCCCATCTTTTTAACTAATTGACAGTGAAACACACTCGTACACCACTGCTCTCCTCCTTCACACTATTCCTTGAAGTAAACAGAGAAGTAGGCAGCCACCTCTGTGGTATATTTAAAATCAGGGACAAGACCTCCTGGTGGTGGTCACAGTATGCTAGAGGGGCTGCCCTGAGTACCAGTCTAGCTTCATTTCTTTGTTTCTGGAAGGAGTTTCTATCTTCTTGAGGTCCTCTTCTATTCAGTAATAAAATTAGTAGGAGCTACATGCCTTATTTGCTCACTGTGTAAATGTGGTATGGAAAAAAAAGCAAACACAACAGAAGGTTTCATGTAGAAATATATGATGTGTGAGTCCCAGTTCTATAACTGGGAAGTGGGATCAGGTGCTTTGCTCTCTTGTGCTCCAGTTTAATCATCTGTATAAAATGGAATTAATGCTTGCTATCAACATATGTCCCTGAACGGTTGCAAGGGTCAAGGAGATATTTTTTACAGAAACACTGTGTAAACTATAAAGACACTATCAATTCAATATCTTATCATTGTTGATTAATGTCTTTGAGAAAATCAAATAATAGCTCAAAGCTCAGTTAAATCAGATGCAAGATCTAGAAAAAAGTGTCTGGACTAAGGGGGGTAGTTTGAGGCTGAAGAATGCTGGGTGTGGTGAGGGGAAGAGAAGTATAGACAAGGAGTGAGTCATCAAGAGTAACCTTTAGGACTATTTATCAAATATTTATGTCTTTCCCACACACATAGAAGGACTTCATTTCCCTGCTCAATTAAAATTAGAGAGGTCATGTTATTTGCTTTGCAATGAACAACAAAAAAGTATGTTTATCAACAGGGGACCTCTATCTTCTTGGTCCACATGGTGCTATGATAGGCAGAAACCCCTGGAGAATGAACAAGAAATCAACTTCTGTTGTGTTGTTTGCTGAGATTTTAGGATCATTTACTAGCCTATTGTGCTGGTACAGTTTAAAAATAACTTTGTGTACTGCCTAGATTCAACCTTGCCCACACTATACTTTACCTCCTGCTCTTTAAGGGGAAGGGAACTTGCAATGGTTTTCTACGGATAATTTACATTTGGTAATCGTGATTCAGGATTGGTCTAATTAGCAAGCTGTCTTTGGTTTTTTGAAAAGGCAGAAGTGGATGCACAGAGACTCAAGGTGTCTGTCAAGCTTTGTTTATTTGCTTTTCTCAACATCCGGCAGCTTATCCTGATGCACATGCTGAGAGATCTCTGTGCAGGAAGAGCCACTTCTTGGATCTGGCAAACGAGTACTAAGCAAATTCTGGAGGGACCTTAATGTGGAGAGTTCAATGCAGTGAGTTTGCATGAAAAGGAAGTTTGAAGAAACGTTATAAAGAAGGAAAAGAGTAAAGTTTAGCAGCACAAGGAAGGAGAAAATTTAGAAGAGCAAAGAGCAAATTTCCAGCTCCAAAAGAACTGCCCCCCTTTCTGACCAGAGGTGGGAGAGCTGGCTGAACAGAGGCTATCTGAGGCCGTCATGTCTCAGTCTGAAGTCTCTGGGTGTAACCAACCAAAGCAACTCTAATTTTCTCAACAAAAACTACTCTCATTTAGACAGAAAACAAAACTCATTGCAAGGATATTGAATAGCTCACAGCACCTTAAAGAAAGCAAAAGAAACAGTCTTGGCCAGCATAAGAGCCAAAGCAATATTGGTGGTCCAGGGAGTGGGGACAAATGTACAGTCTCCTTGGGATAAATAAGCTCCTGCAATTTCCCAGCTTTTGCCACTCTGCCTATGTCCAATTACAGGAAAAAGGACATAGTCATGGACTTTTGCCTGGGCCAGAAAGGGTTGGGGTAACTTGATTGATAGATTTTATGCAACATGGCAAAAATGAGGTGATGATACAAGAGAAATGAATGCTAAGTGGTCAAAAAATTTCACCAAAAATCACAAGAGAAATATATTGAGGGAAGCATAAGCCTGAATTTAAATTTGGTTGATGAAAGAACTAGAAGCCATAGTAGGTAAACTGCACTTGGAAATGGCATTCCCAAAACAATTCTTATAGAAGATGTCCTCACTTTTGCATACAGAACATACACATACACACACACACACACACACACACACACACAGAGGAAGGCAGAGATAAAAAAATAGTCAGGTAACAGATTACTAGAATAGTATATATTCATGTGAAGTCATCACTTCCTGGGAGACTTGACTTTTCAAAAGAAGAAAGGATGAATCTGAACCCTCAAAAAATTGTCAGGGGGTACTATAGAACTTATTTGGGGGTTGAAAGAAAGGGGAATTAAAGAAAACTCGTGCCACAGCAAGACAGTCAAATTGCGAAGAAAAGTGTAATACTAAGTAAATGATGGTAATTAAAAATGATTCTCAGTCAACAACTTTGAATACAGCACGCTAATTTTAAGATTCTTGCAAGTGATTAATCTTTTCTCTACATGATAAATTGAATTGAATTTTTATGTTTCAACTTAGTGAATGCTGATGGGTCCAAAATCTCCTTTTGGATTCATTTTTAAAAATTCTTTGCCTCTCTCTTTTCAATTCATCATCATAAGAAATGTTCTTTGGATTGTGGTGAGCTCCAAATGGATTGATTGCTTGTTTTAAATAGCTCTCTCATTTCCTTTGGGGAAGGAATTGTACTTTTAAGAAAGCCTGTTTTGAGGCAAAATTCGAGATCACGACTCAAGGCTCTGCTTATATTTTCAGGCAGGAATATGAAATGAGACACCCACAGTACCTGAAAAGAGTTAGACTTTTGTTATTTCATCTGCACTGTGCACGTAAATGTGGGGAACACGCGTACACAGTCACGAGCCTCCAAAGACAGTCATACAAAGGGCAATTATGGGGAGAAGTATGATAAATGAAGCTCTAAAGGCACAGAATATGTCCTTATAAGGAGAGAAGCTATGGCAAGGAGGAAGGGAGACCTTAGGCTGACAGACGGTGAAGTGGGAGGATGGAGGTTTTCAAGGTTAATAATGTAATAAATTGTAAATACCCCAAAACAGAAAAAAAAGAAGACATATATTCCTATGGAAGAACTCTATACTCAGAAATAAGAATGTCATTTTACTTAAGTAACATAACTCCTACAGAGAAAAGACTTTAGAGTCTAAGCATTACGTTTGAAATATACCTCCCTTTAAAAACAATGAGTTCCATGGTTTTGCATATCTCCTTCTACCTCTAGAGAGAACAACCTAAAGAATGGACTGTAGGGAGAGATCTTTATTGGGAACTTACAGAAAAGTATCTTCAGAACCAAAGTATTTTGTAGTTTAAATGGACTGTATATGAATCCCTGAGGCTTAAGACTCTAAAAGAAATTCTGACTTTTGGGGCAGGAAGTCTTTATGTCTAATGTTCACATACATAAATGGTGACCAGCTGTTCTCCTGGTCTGGTCCTTGCCAAGAGCAGAACAATAAGAAAGGATCTAAATCTCAAAACTAAGGTCGTTTAACCATAAGGAAAGACAGGCTGCTTTGATTCGGTGGGGGGAGAAAAACACGCTATGGTTCAAAAACACAGATTTGGCAAAGCTTTGTCACTATCAGATTAAAAAGGGAAAGTTATGTAAAGTAGATGAGTTCTAGTTTCCTCTTTTTTAGATAAATGGCATTGAACTAGATTGTCATCCATGTCACTTCTACAGTTAGTGGCAGAGCTGTGTTTAAAATGCATTCTTCTAGATGCCATCCTCTTCCTTAACCCAACGTCCACTTCTAATCTATGCAATAAAATACTTACTATAGAATAAGGCAAAGAGATAGGATAATGGCAAACAGTTGATTTCAACAAGGTCCTTCCTTACTGTCAAGCCAAATCAAGGAAATCATTCAAATTAGTACCTAACTCGTACCTGGAAAAGCTTAATGATGGTGGCTGGCTTGAGCTGCCTCTATGAACAGAGTGAGGACAAGAGCTACAATGGACACAAGCTACACTTCCAACAACAACAGGTAAGAGTGCTTATTTCTTATCAGTGGCATTTACAGTAGCAGACCTTGGGTATTTGAGAGAAATCCACCCAATAGATTTGTGACTGACAACCTCGGTGGGTGGTGTACTATCAGAAGCAGGAGTCAGGAATGGTATTCAGAAGGTATATCACCTGTACCAAGGAATGGTTGAGCAGGAGATCCCTGTCAGCAAGTTCAAAAGAACGACAAAGTGTTTCATAAAACAAAGAACCATAGCCTTGCTATGGGCCACGCATAAGACCCCAATTCATATGACAATAAGAACAGCCACATTAGAACTTGGTATTTCTTGTAATCATCCTTCTTTCTTGGACCAAATTTTGGAGAAAGCAGAAAATCATCTAAAAGTTAAAAAGTAGGTAAAGTAACAAGGAAAGGAGGAAGAGAAGAAGGAAGGAAGAAAAGAAGGGAGGGAGGAATGGAGGGGGCGGGAAGACATGAAAGAAAAAAAGAAGAAGAAAGTTGTCACTTTCTGCACTGCAGACTTAACTTGGGTCAAACCTGAGCTGCAATAGGAAAAGAAGAGAGTTGGGATTAGGTGAGAGATTAAAATGTTGATATTCAAAATTCAAAATTGGACGTAATTATTGTTAAATATTGGGGTAGATTAGTCAGAAACGATTCACCTCCCTCTGCCTCTCGGAGGAGTATGTTTTGCTGCTTACTTAAGCATGGAAGTTGGAGGTGACTATGTCAACGTTCCAAGCCAAGATCTTTAGATTAGAACATAACTGTTTTTTTTTAAAGATTTTATTTATTTATTTATTTATTTATTTATTTATTTATTTATCTTTAGAGGGGAAGAAGAGAGGGAGAGAAGCATCAATGTATGGTTGCCTTTTGTGCATCCCCTACTGGTAGTTAGCCTGCAAGGAACCGGCCTGCAACCCAGGCATGTGCCCTGACTGGGAATCGAACCGTGATTGCCTGGTTTGCAGGCCCACGCTCAGTCCACTGAGCTACGCCAGCCAGGGCAGAACATGACTGTTTTTTTATCACCCCCGTGGGAGCTCCCAGCCTCACTACAAGACAAACAATAGAGCTGCCACGGGCGGTCTGCACAACTGCAGCCTGAAGCGGCCATTCTGCCAAACCACTTGCCTAAGGGCAGAAGAGTTGGTACTCTCAACCCAGAGTTTGGGATGATTGTCATTATGCATCTTCATTATAGCAACAGCTGACTGATCTCAATCGTAATACATTCACATCAATTAGTAATCAATGAGAATAAAAAGGCATTCAGTGAAAAGTCTCTCACCCTATACAGTTATCCCAGCCAACAAGTCCCCTTCTCATTGGCAAGTACTTTTCTTTGTTCCTTGGTGATATTGCAAGTAGTATTTAATGTATACATAATTAAGCATGTGTATGTTTTCCCTTTATTACACATTGGTAGGTTATCATATCCACTCGTGATTTTTTTCTACTTAAAAAAATGTTTCACACATAGAGTGTCTTCCTTCTATTTGTCACCACATGGTACCCATATATTAATCTATGGGGTGTAGTTTCTATTATAGCACCTGAAAACTGATCAAGAAAAGTTAGGGGATCTGTCCAAGCTACTGTCCAGGGTCAGTCATGGAGAACTGAAGGAATGGTGTTGAAAAACTGTGTTAGAAAAGAATAAAATTGTTTCTTGCCTTGAGCCCTACTGAGCTCAGACTATTCAATAAGCCTGTTGTTGTTAGGATGAACTGAGTTAATACTTGAAAATCACTTAGAAAAGTGCCTGGTAAATGGGAAGTTTTCAGTATATATTTATTATTATTATTACCATTTTCATAACTTACAACCTCCAATCTGAAGTCCACTGTAATCAATACATTGGAAAACTGAAGTTCTGGCCAAGATGGAGGTGTAGGTAAAAATGCTTCACTTCCTTGCACTACCAAAAGAAGGACAACAACCCATTTAAAAACAAAAACAACCAGTTACAAATAATCAAACTGTATGGAAGTCTGACAACCAAGGAATTAAAGAAGAAACATTCATCCAGACTGGTAGGAGGGACGGAGACGGAAAGCCAGGGTATAGAGGACATGTGACAAGGTGGCTGCTTGAAGACTAGGCAGTCCCGAATTCACATGCAGATATGCCAGGGAGGGGAGGGGAGTGAGACAAACTACACAACCCAGCGTTCCAGTGCGGGGAAATAAAGCCTCAAAACCTCTGAATGTAAAAACTGTGAGGGTTTCAGTGGTGGGAGAAACTCCTGGCCTCACAGGACAGTTTGTTGGAGAGACTCACAGGATCCTAGAACATACACAAACACACCCTCCCAGAAATAAGCACCTGAAAGGGCACAATCCACTTGTGGGAAGTGAGGGAAGTAACAGAAAGTGGGGTGAGAGCTAAGCAAGCTAGCAAGTGGCATTGTTCCCTCTGTAATCCATCCCCCACATATGGCGCCAAAACACTGTGAGGTGGGTTGCTCTGCCCCTTACAACATAACACATGTGCTGAGACAAAGAAATATAGCCCAAATGAAAGAGCAGATCAAAACTCCAGAAAAAGAGCTAAGTAATGAGGAAATAGTCAACCTATCAGATGCAGAGTTCAAAACACTGATAATCAGATGTTCAGAGAAATGATTGAGTATGGCCACAAAATAAAGAAAGAAATGAAGGTTATACAAAGTGAAATAAAAAGAAATATACATACAGGGAACCAATAGTGAAAGTAAGGAAACCAGGACTCAAAACAACAATTTGGAACAAAAAAAAAAGAAATAAACATCCAACCAAAACAAAGTGAAGAAACAAAAATTCAAAAAAAATTAGGAGAGGCTGAGGAACCTCTGGGACAATTTAAAAAATTCCAGCATCCAAATCATAGGGGTGCCAGAAGGAGAAGAGGAAGAGCAAGAAATTTAAAACTTATCTGTACAAATAATGAAGGAAAAAAAATCTTCCCCAATCTGGCAAAGGAACTAGACATGTATGTAAGTCCAGGAAGGTTAGAGAGTGCCAAAGAAGTTGGATCCAAAAAGAAACACTCTAAGATACATTATAATCAAATTTCCCAAGATTAAAGATGAGAGAATCTTGAAAGCAGCAAGAGAAGAGGAGACAGTTACCTGAGTTCCCATAAGACAACCAGCTGATTTCTCAAAAGAAACCTTACACGCAAGAAAGGGCTGGAAAGAAGAATTCAAATTCATGAAAGGCAAGGACCTCCAACCCAAGTTTAGTCTATCTGACAAAGCTATCATTTAGAACGGAAGGGCAGATAAAGTGCTTTTCAGATAAAGTCAAGTTAAAGGAGTTCACTCGTCACTATGCCCTTATTATACGAAATGTTAAACAGGCTAAGAAAATAAAAGGACCAAAAGAAAAAGACCAAAACTATGAATAGTAAAATGACAACAAACTCACAACTATCAACTACTGAACCCGAAAAATGAAAACTAAGCAAACAACTACAACAGGAACAGAATCACAGAAATGGAGATCACATGGAACCAGGGTACCCTAGAGGTAAAATCTCTGTCTTCATTCTCACGGTTATCAGCAGGGAGGGGGAAGAGGGAGAATGGAAGAAAAGGTAAAGGGAATAACTGCATAATTGGTAGGTACAAAATAGACGGGAGGTTAAGAATAGCATGGGAAATGGAGAAACCAAAGAACTTATATGTGTGACCCATGGACATGAACTAAGGGTGGAGGGGGTACTGGAGGGACGGAGGTTACTGGGTGGAGTGGGATAAAGGGAAGAAAAAATGGGACAAACATAATAGTATAATGAATACAACATACTTAAAAAACAAACTCCATTTACTAAAGAGAAAAAGAATTCTCCAAGTCTAACATAATTTAACAGTGGTTTTCAAACATTTGTGTGATCAGAAGTACCTGTAGGGCTAGTTAAATCAATTTCTGAATAACTAGGTTTGGGGTGGGTCCTGAGAAAAAATATATATATTGGAAAACTCCCTGAGGTGGTGTCATTGACCTCCTTGTCATCCACCAGAAAGTTTTCCAGTCCTCACCCCTTCTGATGAATCTGCCAAATTTAATGTAATCATTCCCTCTTTTCTTTTCTCCAGCTTTGGCTATACTCTCCTCCCACAGTCAAGGGCTCTCCATCCACCCCAGAGGACTCCTGGGCAGTGTCCCCAGTGCTCCCCCACACTGGCTGTGCTTTACACGTCCCTGTCCTCAAGGTTTGATGTCACATGTATTTGGAAGTCAGACAGATGGGTTCAAATCTGAGTTATGAGTTCATTCTCGTGCAGTTTTGGACTGTGCTGAGCATAATTTTTCTATTCTGCATAATGGGGAGGATTATACACACCTTATAAGATTTTTACCAGGTTTAACTGAGACAATGTTAATAACATGCTTGGAACATACAACTTCTCAATAAACATTAACTCCCCTCTGCAATGTTTTTTCCTTTTCTTCATTGGTAGGCTTCTCCATTTCCATGGTTTCACCTACTGTGTCAATATAGATGACCCCCAAATCTCTGTCTAGCACCTCATTTCTATTTTGCAATTGAAAAAATGGAGTCTTGCTCTTTCTCAGTATCTCCAATGCCACAGATTGAAACCAAGCTTTCCTTCCCCCTGATGCCGATACCCTTTTCCCTCGCCTCTCTCATTTCTGTGAACGACACTGGTTACCCATTCTTCAAACCTCATTGCCACCTTCAACTCTTTCTTTTCCCGTTCCTCACATTGCCATACATTGGCAATGATTCCTAAGTAATCAGAGCTGGAAGGAATGTTGGTAATTATATAGGAAAACACCCATATTCCATAGATGAGAAAAACTGCAGCCCAGAGAAATAAGTGGAGGTTGAACTGGAAAAACTGAGATCTGGCTCTGTAGAGATGCAGGACAATGTTCGTCCATGATGTCCCGCTGACGGACGTCTTTCTCAACATTTCTGCTACCTCCACCTCAGGTCAGGCCGTCATTTTATCTGCCCGTTTTTGCAGCTGAGATCTCCAAATCACAAATCTAGTGTGCATTACAACTAAAATGAAAAGACTCCTGTATATCACCTAAATCATGTCAAGTACCTCATTTTGGGATACACTAAACCAACAAACGAGTGAAATTTCAAGGATGACAGAATTTGGTTTATGTTCTAAAAATTAGGGAGGAAGTTCCTTGTCACTACAGAGTATGCAAGCCAAGACGAGTCAATCACTATTAAAGGATGTTATAGAGGGAACATATATATTTAAACCTTAGAATAGAGTATCCTTAAGACTTTGTCCAATGCTGAGATTCCTTGATTTTAGGGTCAAATTAGTTACTATAGAGTTAATAATTTTAGAGTAAATTTTAACTCACTCTTCCCTATGAGAAAGCCCTGCTTCTTTTTTATGGATTTCTAAATTAAGTACTTTCTGAAAAGAATGGATAACTCCTTCCTTTGAACTTGGTAAAGTTTCTAACGACTAAAACCTAGCTGTTTATTCAGCCGAACAATTTCTTTTCACTTGCATACCTCCAGACTTCCACTTTAGCTCCTCTCCAAAAAAAGATACTTCAACTCCAAGTCTAAGATCATTCTCTAAATAGAAACTCCACTGAAACCAATCATGAGAATTTTAATTCTTTGGCTTTAGAAACAATTTGCCTTGTACTAGATCACAGAATTAAACCTGGTCTATTCTTATTCCTGAATTTGTTTTCATTTCCCATTTCTTTAAAAATTAACAACTGCAATGTCCCTCAGAAAAGGTGAGAAGGCTCTGGACTACTAACCTCTGTCTCTGAAGTAAAGAAAAAGAATTAAGAGCTTTTACTGGTTGTGAAAACCAGGAAATAATAGAGAAATCATGCATTCTGCAGGAATTCTCCTGAGTGTATTAAATTAAACTGACAGCACTGATATCGCTATTCATGTTGAAATAATTAGCAATTCTAAGGCTATTAACCAGTGTATTGTATCACTGTTTTAGAATTGGTAAGATGAATGCAAAAACCTTTTGGTGACTTTTGCTCCTACTAAAATTTAATTAGCCTTAGTTACTGACCTCATGTTTTATGTAAGAGTACACTCCAAAATGATCTCATAAAGAATTGAAGTTTTAGAAGAAAGTCATTTTTGCTTTAAAAACTAGCATCACATAAAAGTTCTCTGAGTGTTTTTTAACTACTTTTGCAAGTATTCTTATAATTGCTAACATTACCTATGGGACTGACTGACTTTGAATTTAATTGAAGTGGAAATGCATCTCTTAGACAAGGTCACTTTCTAAAGTGGAGCTGCACCACTTTGCATTACCGTTCTGATTTTTTTCTCTCTGAACTAACTATGATCTATAAAATTATCAATAAAGAATAATACCTTAGCCATCAAATATTAATAATGATTACAGGAGGGGAAAACTACCTATAATGAACATAACGTTTATGGATGGTAATGTTCTCTACGAAATCTGGAAGACTGACTCAGTGCAGCTTGAGGTGGACAATACATTGAGGTGCAATGGAAGGAAGCGAAACAGCTACACTTCATAAGAGAATTGAGACTAGGGAGTCTAAACTAGCTGAAATCAAACAGAAGCTAAAAAACAAAATAGGAAATACCGCACCTGGTACAGTGTTATTGCTGTTTGGGGGTAGGTGGGGAGGAGTTAATCTACCAATGATTTCCCATTGCTGAGATGGAGTTTCATTAATGCTTTGTGATTGCACATTGTTTGGAAACCACATTATGGAAATGACTATCTTGTATTACTAGATTATCTTTCTCAGGCAGTGTTATATATATATATATATTGGACTTTCTGCTCCTTCAGAAAGTTGCTACTCAATATACAATCTCAGCTCTGAGAAAAATAAAGAGTATTTTATAATCTTTCTGGTGGGTCGGATGGTCCACAAGTTTCACACTAAACTTCCTCCTTTAGTCCACACTAAACTTCCTCCTAAGTCAAAACGAGAATCATGCTGGTGAAATGAAGCATGAGAATCCAATATGCTTAGAATGCAATGTCTGAACTACATATGGCTTTTTTCTTCTTGCAACCTTGAGTTCTTTGAGGCTTCTTATTTAAGTATTACAATTTTATTATGCTAGAAGGTACAGAGTGTATAGTAGTCATTGGGGCTGTCTTGGTTAATAACATTTTCAAATATCACTTGAGACAGGGCTATTATTCCAGGCTGAATCACAAACTATGACCATTACAGGAACAGTCTTATGGAATAGGAGAAGCAGCAAAGTGAGCTGAAAAGAGCATGAACCCTAGAGGTAAAAGGAATCCAGTCCAAACCAAACCAAACCAAACCAAACCAAACCAAACATTGGGTGCAAGTTTCAATTACTTGCAAGATGTGACTCCCAGTTTTCTTGTGACAATAATATAAATTCAAAATATTGGAATTTCTAATGAGCTCTCTCTCTATATAAGTTGCAGTTATTAATAAAGGTAGCTCATCCTTGCCAAGAGGATGCACGGACTAAACAGAGATGCTCCCCACTGGTTCTATCCCATCTTCACACAAAAGAAAGGGCTGTACTAATCCTACATGTGGTCCAGTAATTTACTGTGCCCACAACTCATGTCATGTTATAATCAGTCAACACACTTACATTAACGCTTGCTCTCTACAAAGTCAAATGAAGCGATTTAGGGGGTTCACAGAAGACTGAACTGTGTCAATAAAGAAGACTTTGTTAAAGAGGCAACTTTTAAAAATGCTCTGGGCTTGAACTAGCGGAGTGCATGAGGAACTGGTATTTTCGGGGAGAAGGTATGGTGCGGCAGAGCAAGGACCCGTTCCAGGGCCTCCTCCAGTGGCCTGTTGAATCTAGCAATCGCATGTTCTCCCTGTGCGTCTCCTCCCGACATTGTCCATTAAATCATTGCAGACTGAGTACTGCAGGCATTAGTTATACAGTATACCTGTCTTCTAAGTATAAGTCCTAAAATAAAAGAAAAGCAAAAAATGGTCTCTATTGGAATATTTTAGAATATTCCGCATATGCCCATCCAATAAAAGGACTTCCTTGAAAAAATAATTTCTTACATAGAGGGTTTCAAAAACTACATTGGCATTCCTGGCAAGTTCTTCTCTTTTGTGAGTTCTTCTGTTTTGATTTGTTTTGTTTTGTTTTTTACTTACAGACATAGTACAGTACTACAGGCTGAGAACTTGAGTTATGGCACAGTAAGACTTGGTGACCTTGGCCAAGCCCTTACCTCCCTAATTCTATTATTCCATTTCAAAACAACAATTCTGTGTGCTCCCCAGAATTTTTATAACCAAATATATTGATTTCTTTTTTAATTAATTTATTTTAATTGTTGTTCGAGTACAGTTTTTTGCCTTTTACTCCCATCCCAGCCAACCCCCTCCTGTGCTCCCCACCCCTCCCATTTCCACCCCCCTTTGTTTTTGTCCATGTGTCCTCTATACTTGGTCCCCCTCAGGTAAAAACACTAGAAAGATGAATAAAAGCCTAAGGTGAAATTTGGATCTTGTTGAGTGAAAATCTGTTACCTTGAGAAATGCAAAGAGGTATTGAACCAAAGAGGAAAGAATTTTCTACTTCATTTGTGGATGACTTCTGCTTTTACTAAAAATTCTCTAAATCTTCTACTAAATATTCCTGAATATGTACATAAATGAGCCACTCAACCAAAATGTTTAAAAAGTATCTTCCAATTATATTTCTAGGCTTTAGCATCTCAAATTGCTCAGGAAAAATGAAGAATTCCAGCATAAAACACTAACTTCACTGAGATCTTTCCTACAAAATGACTAGGAAAGGTCTCTTCTTTAATGAAAGTATGTGGAGGTACAATACAAACCATGAAAAGGCAGGAGAGGGCATCTGATGGAGAGATACACTTTAAAAAATAATAAGTGAGTTTAAAAAACCTGTAGCCTCAATATCTCCTACAATTCTACACGGTGCTCACAAAGAAGAAACTACCTGTTACCAATGCAGGAGAATGGAAGAAAGGCTATGCTTAATTTTTCTCACATGACTTTCAGACGAAGACAAAAATGAATTTTTTGAGCTGACAGCAGCACGAATCACATCCCATCCTCTGACCCTATCCCCAAACGAGGGCCGGAAAAGCTCTCGAAAGCGGCTTATTTTACATGGTAGCCCCAGGTTAAGCCAAAATAATCCAGGAGAAAAAAAAACAACAATCATAACAAAAAAAAATTCCCACAGTGAGCTACACACCCCAGATACCCAGACTTTCCATGGGATCTTAATGAGGGTCAGAGGTCACTGCTAAGGAGCCTAGTGGAACAGTGAGAACTGAGATCCTGTTTCCACTTTAATGCCCGTCTGTTTATGTTTTGTGTCCTGTACGGGAAAGACCGAGACAATTCCACTTCCAGGGAGGCCAGAGAAAAATGCAGTGAATATAGTAGTTTGACAGAAAAATAGGGTTGTTCCGTGGGGCTACGGGTGGTCTCAATTCAGAAAAATACAGAACCGCCAAAAAGTGCACTGTTAGCTGACAGTTCTCATCCCACCCCGGCCTAAAATTGAAATACATTATGGAAATAAAGGCCATTGTTTTCAGTCTGCCCCTTCACCTCTCCACCCACACACCTCCAGAGAAGGCGGCCTGAGTTTAAATTTAGCAGAGATGTTACTTATATAATAGTCCTGAGCCAGCTCAACAGCTCAGCCTCCCAATCTGTCATGTCTGACCTTCCTATCACACTCTGATAAACTTCATTCTGTTACAGCTGCTTCTCTTGTTTATTTTAGAGACTCAGAGTATAGTTCACCATTAATTTCGAGTTACCTGCTTCCTTGGCAACCTACTTCAGTTAAAATGTACTTTTTCTCTTTATCTGCAAAATTTTCCCCTGTGGGTAAATTGCTACACCCCCTCCTCCCACCAACCCTTAAACTGTCACCCTTTTCTCAGCTTCTGAACCTTCGATAACCTTTGGAACTAGATTCAAATCAACATTTCATGTAGTTCCTGAGCTTATCGCTTTGGGATAACTTTAGTTTCTGGTTTCCAGGCCAAGCCTAAACTGGAAATCCTGAAACAACATGAGTACATTCATCGTAGAGGGCAGTCAGTAAAGACTGGAAATGCCACGATCTCTTCAATTCTGGCCTTACCAAGTGTCTAGTTGGTCCTGGCTTTGATTCAGGAGGAGTAAGCTTCTCAGACCATCTTCTGGTTAAATAGATGAGAGAAAATGTTAAACATCCTCACCCTAGAGACCATGAAGAGTGACTTTTCAGCCCAAGTCTAGTACTAAAAATTAAATAAGCCATGGGTCCTGATGGTGAGCAATTGCAACATTTATTGGGTGACCACTCTCAATCCACCCAACAGTTCTGGGAGGGAAGTTATTGTTTTTCTCCCCACTTTATGAATGAGAAAACTGAGGCTCAGTAAAGTCCATCTTAAAAGTTAAAAAGTTAGAAAGGACTGGAGTCAGGATCCAAACCCTGACCAGGATGGTTCCAAAGTCAACAGCCTGTCCTCTTCTCTATGACGCCCTCTGTCAGCCACAGCTGCGTGCCAGAACCCCCTGGTGAATACCGATGCCTGCTTCCTCCGCCGTCTCTACCACTTTCCAACAAGTTTCCATTTTCTATGTCATGTTGGGTTGCAAAAATCTACACATAAAAAAAAACCCTACCAGGTGATTCTGATACAAACTAGACTTGGAACCACTGGCTACTTTAGATAATAATGTAGGTCAATAGATTTTGTGAACTGTAAAGCACCCTATAAATGCCTTTAGAATCAATAGGCTCCTTGTGGGCAGAGACTTCATCTTCCTGATCTTTGCATTCTTTTATTCCACTCACTCACCGAACAAACATCAAAGTGCCTACTCTGTTTTGGGAATGGCAAGGGCCTTTTGTAAACGTGAGACAAGGTCATTGGGCTCCTAGATTTAAAAGAGTGGCTCTTTGACACCCTAGGAAAACAGTGCCACAATGGGCATTTCAGAACCAATTATTGAATTGTGAAGTATTTATATAATTGCTTTGCTTTAACCTTTTAATTGTAGCTTGGGGCAGATAGGCTCTCTAAGACCCAGCCTTTTGGTTAACTATTTCAGGAAAAGAAAGACCATATATTCTGCATCAATATTCCTCCAGTACTATCACCCCAATTTTCCCTTTACACACGAAGCCACTGCTTCTGTGTGATTTAGAGCATAAATATAATGTTACCTGCCCATCGGTGGGGAAGATGCTTTAATTTTATTTCCCGGTACTGATGTTGGGTCTTTACTCTTAATTCATCATTTTGGGGAACCATTAAATCCACTGATAAATGAAATTCAGGTCAGCTATGTCCTAAGTTCTCAAAATTTAATTTGGTTTACTCCAGTTTTTCCTGGGCCATAAATCAAACTTTTCTGTTATCACAACCAGAAAAGCAAACAAAGAAGCAATATTTGGTGTTTAAAATCCTAAAGGCATGGTTTGTGGACTTAGAATTTTTTAAAATAATTTTTTATAAAATTTGGTCTATGTTTCTATGCCTAGTAGATAGGAAGTGTCTCAGTAGTAGTCATAAATGAATTCAAAATTTAAGATACATAACCTGTTGATCTAAAGAAAAAAATGTACCTGTAAACTAACATTTCCCAGAATGCATAGTGGAGAAGACTTGAAATATATTCATCTCTAGGCCTGGCTGGTATAGCTCAGTGGATTGAGTGCGGGCCTGCAAACCACGCGATCGCGGTTCGATTCCCAGTCAGGGCACATGCCTGGGTTGCAGGCCAGTTCCCAGCAGGGTACTAACAAGAAGCAACCATACATTGATATTTCTCTCCTTCTCTCCTTCCCTCCCTCTCTAAAGACAAATAAATAAAATCTTAAAAAAAAAAAGAAATATATTCTTCTCTAATCAGACAAATATCACTTCTTTAATGATCATCTGTGTATTGTCAACTCATTTTTATACTATTCCAAATTTATTCTTATTAAAATGACTTTAAATATATATATATATATATATATATAATTCCTTCTTAGAGTGAAGCAAGCAAACACATTTCCAATTTCTTTTTTTTTTACTCCTTCCCTTTTAAAATACACCCAACTTCAGAAAAATTGTTGTGATTTTTTTCTATTTTTCCAAAAACTTTATTGTATTGGGGTTGCATTAGTTAATAAATTACATAGGTTTCAGGAGTACAATTTTATGATACATCACCTGTATAAGTATTATTTGTTCACCACCCAAAATCAAGCCTGCTTTCATCACTATTTATCCCTTTTACTCTTTTCTACCTCCCCCACCCCCTTCCTCTGTGGTAATCACCATACTATTGTCGGTGCCTATGAGGTGTTTTTTCTTGTTTGTATGCTTAATCCTGTCACTGTTTTCACCCAGTCCTCCAACCAGTGTCCCCTCTGACAGTTGTTCTCTGTTATCTATTAGTCTGTTTCTAATGTTTTACTTTATCTTGTTCATTAGATTCAACATACAAGTGAAATCATATGGTAGCTGTCTTTCTCTGATTGGCTTATTTGATTTAGCATAATACTTTCCAGGTCCATGAGTACTGTCACAAAAGGTAAGATTTCCTCTTTTTTTTACAGCTGAGTAGTATTCCAATGTACCACGGCTTTTCTTATCCACTCATCTGCTTGGATAAACACTTGGGCTGCTTCCAAACCTTGGCTATTGTAAAAAACCCTGCAATTAACATGGGGGTGTGTATACTTTTTCAAATTAACATTTTGGGTCTCTTCAAATACATTCGCAGAAGTGGAATCGTTGGGTCATACGACAGTTACATTTTGAATTTTTGTGAGTGACTCCACACTGCTTCCACAGATTGTTCCACTCATTGGTTACACGAATCTGCACTCCCACTAACAGTGCATGATGGTTCCTGTTTCTCCACATTCTTAACAATACATGTTGTTTGTTGATTTATTGATCCTAGCCATTCTGACAGCGGTGAGGTGATAACTCCATTGTGGTTTTAATTTGGATATCTCTGATGAGTGACCTTGAGCCGCTTTTTATATATCTATGGGCCATCTGTATGTCGTCTTTGGAGAAGAGGCTATTCAGATCGTTTGCCCATTTTTTTATTGAATTGTTTGGTTTTTTGGTGTTGAATTGTGTGAGTTATGTATAAATTTTTAATTTAATCCCTTATCAAATGTATTATTGGTGAATATGTTCTCCCATCCAGTGGGTTGTCTTTTCATATTGTTGATGGCTTCCTCTGCTGTGCAAAACTTTTTAGTTTGATGTAGCCCCATTTGTTTATTTTTTCTTTTGTTCCTCTTGCTGGAGGTGATGTATCAGGAGAAATATTGCTATAGGAAATGTCCAAGATCTTACTGCCTGTGATTTCTTCCAGGATTTTTATGGGTTTGAGTCTAACATACATGTTAAAATCCTCAATAAAATATTAGCAAAATGGATCTAGCAGTACATTTAAAAGACTATACACCATGATCAAATAGGATTAATACCAGAGATGCAAGGCTAGTGCAATATCCACAAATCAATAAATTTGATAGACCACATAAACAAAATAAAGGATAATACCACATGATCATATCAATAGATGCAGGAAAAGCATTTGATAAAATCCAGCACTCATTTTTGATAAAAAGTCTCAGCAAAGTGAGAATAGATTAAACATACCTCTGTGTTATAAAGGCAATATATGACAAACCCATAGCCAACATCATACTCAATGGGCAAAAACTACAAGCATGTCCCTTAAGATTGGGAATAAGGCAGGGATGCCTGCTTTTGCCTCTTTTATTCAACACAGTACTCAAAGTCCTAGCCACAGCAATCAAACAAGAAAAAGAACTTAACAACATCTAAATGGGAGAGGAAGAAGTAAAACTGTCATTATTGGCAGATGACATAGTACCATATGCAGAGAATCTTAAAGATTCCAGCAAAAAAACTACTAGAACTGATCAATGAATGCAGTAAGGTAGCAGAATACAAAGTAAATATCCAGAAATCAATTGCATTTTAATACACCAATAATTAACTATCAGAAAGGAAAACTAAGAAAATAATCCCACTCATAATTGCTTTAAAAAGAATAAAACACCTGGGAATAAATTTAACCAAGGATGTAAAAGACCTGCTCTTGGGAAATTATAAGACACTGAAGAAAGAAACTGAAGATACAAGTAAGTGGAAGCAAATACCATGTTCATGGATAGGAAGACTTAACATCATTAAAATGTCCATAGCACCCAAAGTGATCTATAGATTCAATGCAATTTCTATTAAGATACCAATGTACTTCACAGAACTAGAACAAATATTCCAAAAATTTATACAGAACCATGAAAGACTCCAAACAGCTACAGTAACCTTAAGAAAGAAGAACAAAGTTGCAGAAATCACACTACCTGATATCAAAGTCTACTACAAGGCCATTATAATCAAAACAGCATGGTACTAGCATAAAAACACACATGTAGATCAACAAAACAGAAATTTATTTCTGAGAGAGCTCAGAAATAAACCTACACCTTCATGATCAATTAATATTTGACAAAGGAGGCAAAAACAATAGGGTACAGGTACAACAGGGTAAAGATAGTCTATTTAATAAATGGTGCTGGGAAAATTGAACAGATAATTGCAAAAAAAATGAAACCAGACTACCTTCTTATACCATACACAAGAATAAACTCAAAATGGATTAAAGATTTAAATGTTACAACATAAATTTGTTTTAAATGAATATGAAAAATAAGCATATATGTAAAAATTAGTAATACTTTTAAAAATCACATATATTTGGTATTAAACATTCCCCCCATAACAAAGAAGTCCTTTCTTGAGTGCCTAAAATAGGAGATACCCACTGGAATTTAATATACGAATTTTTGTTTAATTGGAAGCATGGCCATAAACTCAAGAAAAGAGATCAGGCTAGAAGCTTGACTTCTCTGTGAGGCACTTTTTTAAGAGTGAAAACACAAGTAACATTTGCACACAGGGTACTGTACTCCAAGGCTCTGCACAGGCAGTTGGATGGGGAGAAGCGCTGTTACTACAGGGAACGCAGAGGACAGGAGGATGGAATGAATGATCAGAATAGTGGCCCTGACCCCAGAAGCCTAAACTCACCTCCCTGGGGACAAAATGGGAGCAGAATGAGGCTCAGCACAGCGAGTGATCTGTCTGAACCAAGAACTCAAAATTGGGCCTAAGAACTTTCTCACCTTGTTTTGCAGTCAGACTATAAACAAAGATATTTTTATTACCTTCTGAACAATTTCCCTTTCCAAACACCATTTGTCAATCAAGTTGGGTGCACAGAGCATACTCAGAGGCCTGTGAAAGAAAATTCCCTTATGCGGTCTTGATTAGCCTCCAATCCAATACACACAGCCTATTTTTTGAGGATCTTCTGCTCGCTTAACACTTGAAATTCAATGGGAAAAAAGACAAACAGGGTGATAAAAAAGACTATCAAGAAATCAGAGATGAGGCTGAGAACTGTGTCTTAAAAAATGGAGTCACATTTGCTCAACCAACCGGTTTTGTAGATTGCAATTACACCACATATTTTCTCCCTGGGTTTAAAATCTAACAAAATTAAAAAAAAACCTGTAAATTGTTTTACATTTGAATAGCCATTAGTTTGTTTTATGAATCTGCTGTTTCTTTATTAGAAAGAAACAGAGGCAGAGTCCCTACGGGAAGTAGCCACTGAAATCAAGTTTCCATTGCACTCAGCCATGGCCCCACTACAGCCAGATGTCTTAGAACTGTTTTACAACCCGCAGATGGGCACTTTACTGGGAGATAAGTCCGTAAAGAATAAACTTTGGGGTATTGGACAAACCCTTTAAAAACAAGCCAGTCCCAGCTTAAGCAAATGCATGTTTTGGAAAAGTTGAACACGTCTGTTTTCTGCAGCCATGAAGAGGCTTTACACCTGAGTCATTTCAGAGAATATGTTAGTGTTTGGACAGTATTGCCTTTACTGTCAGAGTGGTCCAAATGACCTTCCACTGAAAGCGTCTCTTTTTCAATTCAATCTAAAAATAATGGGTATTTATTTTTCTTTGTAAAAGGCAGCTTCATGGAGGAAAAGTAGTTAAATTTCTGTTTCTTTCTAAGAAACGCATTTCCTATATTCCTATCCCCGTAGCCCATTAAAAAGTTACCAGGTCTTTCCAAAAGAAAAAAGTATTGAATCTGAAGTCCCTTGAGAGCTGACCAGACATAAACATGGAAAATATAATTTGATTCCTCTGGGTGGTTTCTATATAAAATGCTCCTATTTGTGTTTGATTAATTGCTCTCTAAGGTGGTCTTAACACTCGAAAACTAGGGCTTTATCAACTCTTTCCCTAAGGATGTGAAGTTACTGATTTCACAAGAATATGCAAAGATTCACATTATTATTATATCAAATTGGGTCATGTTAAAGCAATTCAGAAGTTTGTGTGTGCTTTTCAAAGAGGGTAGGGAAAGGGGGCTCCTGAAAGTCTCTTGGATAGATAGCACAGTGGGAGGGAAACAAAACGCCCTTCTGTTTTCCATTAAAGTTATGTTCTGCACCAAGTTTGATTGCTAAACATCTGGCAGTCTTTTCTCTGATAACGTAGTTCAATCGAGTAGACAGTGCTAAGCCTTTGAAGCTCTCCCTGTAACTCTTAAGTGGTAGGTGAACAAGAGGAGATAAGAACTCTAGGTTTCCCCCTTCTATCAAAAGTGGCAAAAGAGGTTTACAGACTTCTCTTATTTCTTTATTCTTTGAGGCCCCATTGTTCCCTTTCCCTAGATAGGACATAGGAGAAACCATGGGGAAAAATCACTAAAATGCTTCTTCCACTTCCTCTGCCAGAAACAAAATCATCTGCCTTTTCCTTCGCTGCTGGAAAAGACCCAAGAACCGACTGAAATATTCATGATCCTGTCTTTAAATGCTTTGGATAATTTGTAGTGAGAGGAAGAAAGCAGAAATATCCAAAGTGAGAAGAGCTGAGAGATTCTCCTACATCCGCTGGCGCTGATCATGAGATTGTGCACCATTTCTTTTGTGAGGACTCTCTTCTTCATTTGTCTAGGCTATCATTTTCAACAACCACCAAAATTCTTTAAAGTTAAGAATCAGCTTTTTGAAGCTAGAAAAAAATTGTGAAAATCACCCAGCCCAAATTTACTTTTTTAAATTTTGTTTTGTTGTTCAAGTACAGTTTTCTGTCTTTTACCCCATCCCAGCCCACCCCCCCCATCCCTTCCCACCTCCCTTCCATTTCTGCACCCCTCCTAGTTTTTGTCCATGTGTCCTTTATACTTGTTCCTGTAAACCCTTCCCCTTTTCCCCTGAAATTCCCTCCCCTCTCCCCTCTGGACACTGTCAGCCTGTTCTCTATTTCAGTGTCTTTGGTTATATTTTGCTTGCTTGTTTGTTTTGTTGTTTAAGTTTCTGTTAAAGGTGAGATTGTATGGTATTTGTCTTTCACCGCCTGGCTTATTTCACTTAGCATAATGCTTTCCAGTTCCATCCATGCTGTTGCAAAGGGTAGGAGCATAGGGTTTTTTTGGATTGGTATTTCAGGGTTCTTAGGATATAATCCTAGCAGTAGAATTGCTGGGTAAAAAGGCAGATCCATTTTTTTGTTTTCTTAGAAAATCTCATACTGTTTTCCATAGTGGTTGTACCCAAATTGACCTTTTAAAGAAACTGTGTCTCAAAGAGGCAAAGGGACTTGCTCAGTGCCACAAAATTGTATAAGAATAACTGAAGTGGTTTACAACATGTATGTAGCATAATGTTTTCTCACAAAAAAGGGACATGGGTGTTTATGAAAGTAAAGGAAGGGAAAACAAAAGCCTGTGATGCAGGAAAATCCTGTATAGATAGCTAGAGATGTATTGGCTACGCATTTGCCTCTGAGACACCTAGCAACCACTGCAGAGAAAGAAAAATGATCTGTTATGCATTCACTGTTTATAGGAGAAAATACCAGTGTTTACCTGGATTCTCGGTAAGAAGTCCATGAATTACAATGTGAGTCATTCCTAAAGTACATGCATACCTCCACAGTGAGCTTCCTGCGGACCCCGCCCCACAAAGCAGTCTTACAGCGTAATGCTGAAAACACAGGAAGCTCAATTTTCACTAGACAACAAAATGATTCCATTTAGATGCACTGCCTTAAGGTCTGGCTTTATCTGGAGAGAAAATTTGCATGGAGGAATGGAAAGACTAATGATTGATTCTGCACTTAATTTTTGCCATGCTGTATTCTAGGTGCTTTAAGTATATGAGATGATTTCACCTTCAGCAACCCCGTGAAGTATTTACTAGAATTCCCATTTTACAAATGGAGAAAATAGGTGCATGACTTGGCCAAGTGCACGCAAGCTAGTGAGGGCTGGAGGCCCACACTCGAGCCCAGAGTCTGCGCTCGTACCAGAATTGCTCACTCCCTAGATCATCTCTCTGTCTTGTGGGTGTCATGTTCTTCCAACAGTTCTCAACCATAAGACCAACTAATGAGTAAGTATTGATACTAAAAATGATCTTTGTGGTGAAATGTAGTGCTATTTTCTAACCTGTGCAACAAAAGTAGCAAAAAGTTGATATTTTTAACTCTTGATCCATACTGAAGAGAAACTACAGTAGCCCCCCCTTATCTACTAGGGATATGTTCCAAGACCCCCAGTGGATGCCTGAAATAATGGATATACACACTGTCAGCAACTTCCTTGACTCTGTTGGAAGTGAGGTGACAGCTTTGTAATCAGAGGATGATTTTTATATTTTTCAGCCAAAATCTTCTCCTGAAGATGTGCGATGGTCCCTTACTGCAGTAAATGGCTTGACATCACTCATTTCAGGGGATCCCTAGCTGAAGTCTTGTATAGGCTCAATGGTTGCTCTACACACAACACGTCACCGTCAGTTGGAACACATTTTCTGTTCGCATCTTCCACCCACAAATTCAATTCCTTTTCCATCTTAACTCCACACTTACACACTCTGGCCATACCTGTTTCAGTTTGAGGTGTGACAGCAAAATTAGCATGAATTTCTTTTTCCTTTTTCAAAATTTCATGGAGAGAAATTCATTCTTACTGTCGATCTTAGCAGCCTCAACAGACAGCTTTCTTTCCTTATTAAGTCGAGAACTATCATCCTTCCACTTGAAGGAACATTTTAAGGCTTGTCTTTGACATATCTGATTTCCCAGCTTCACTACTTCTACACTTTAGAAGCATTATTCAGTGAAATAAAGGTTACGAACACACCAGAAAACTCAAAGGGCCACTGAATGACTAATGGGTGGGGAACACAGGACAAAGGGCAGACAGTTTGAGATTTCATCACACTATTCACAACAGCACACAACTTAAAACATGTAAATTATTTACTTCTGGAATTTGCCATTTAATATCTTTGGACTATGGTCGACTGAGGTTAACTAAAACCACAGAAAATAAACCCATGGTTCAGACAGTACTACTATATTTACCAAATTGATTTTTACCAAAACCAGCCAACTATTAGAAACACTGAAAAGGACAGTTTTCTCCTGCCCTCTCTAGAAAAACAAAGCAAGAAATGCAAGTCAAGTTGCAGGGCTTCGATGGATATAATTCACCATAGAAAAGGCTCCTGGCACCACAGGGAAAAGGCACTTCTGCTAAGACTTCTAAATGTCCCTTAACCATGCTCTCCTACTTACTTTGTAATGATTGCATGTTTTCCCTTTGGGCCTACTAAAGTATTTAATTGCAATTACACTCATTTACATAGCAGATGAGGCTAATTGCTGGTATTAGTTACCAAATGTATGCTTGTATTGTGAGGGTGAAAAAAATGCCCTACAGAAAAGAAAACGACTGTGCCTCTCTAATTAAGGAGTTATGAAGTCAGAATGAGCTGGTTCCAAGATGTAGATATGAAATTGAGGGCTTTCAGAACTCTATAATGGTTTTTATTACTCCATCTCACTTCCTTGATTACATACAATGTTTAGGGACTAGAGATAAACACAGCACAATGTTCATAGTGCTGACCCAATTGCCAGGCACATTCTCTAACGCATAGATTGAAGTAAATGCAGTTGTCCTGCAAACCGTTGATAAATGGTGAGTTATGAGTACCTGGTCTCCACTTACCTCACTACTCAATTGTTAGGCCAGGTTCTACTTCTTGCAATTATTAAATACCCACCAATTGGTATTTGAGGCTTGTTAGTCACAACTGATAGAGAATAAACAAAGAAATCATGAAATGTGGTGCAAATTCTTTGGGAAAGACCAAAAGATAGATATCTCTAGGTTGTTTTGCTCTTCCTTGCTTTATTTCTGTGAAGGCATTATAATGTCTAAAATGGAATTTTGTGGTGATTTACTTTGAGGAATCTTATATTCTCATTGGAGGGACAGAATTCATGCCTCTGAAAACATATCCACGCATACAAGATCTGTTCAGCCATGTTACATAAAAAATGGAGGCATTTATTGAAGAAGATATGAGAAACATTATACTAAAGACAATGATGCCTCAGTCCCCTTCAGAGTAGGCACCTTGGGACCTCACACAGTTCTCCCAATCACCAATAGTTGCTCTGTCATACTTTCCTGAATCTTGTCAATGATCTGAAATCTCTTCCCTTTCAAAGATTATTTTAGTTTTGGGAAAAGCCAGAAGTCACAGGGTACCAAATCTGGGATGCAGGGGAGCTGAGTCACCTGGGTGATTTGATGTTTTGCCAAAAATCTCTACATGAAATGTGATACATGAGTGGGCATGTTGCTGTGATAAATCTGCCAATCACCAGTTGACCATGGTTGTGTCCTTCTGAGTCATCTGAATATTTTTCTCAGAGGAATGTTCAAGCTTAATGCAAAATTGGATGCAGATTCATTGTTCTACTCACTCAGTCATTTTGAATAAATGGCCACACAGTACACATGCTTACTCAACAGCATCTACCTCCCTTACTAACTAGTACAGTGAAGTCGTCATTGTTCATGCATGTGCATTCCAGTCTGCTCTCCTTGGCTGTCAAGTTATATTGATGTTATACAGCCATTCTCATCATATTAACCATGGCTGGACCTTTTCCAGAAAGACCTTGGATATTTTCCCACTCATTCCATACCAGAAAGGTTTTAAGGCACAATAGTAGCCAACAATAAAAGTGGATAGTATTTACTACTAACTATAAACCAGAGATTCAGAAAGGCAAGCTGTCAAAGAGGACAAGAGGCCCTTTGGAAAGAATCATAATAACATGTCTTTTCTTTTTTTTTAATGGCCACTTCAAAAATGTATTTATTTATTTTTAGAGAAAGGGGAAAGGAGGAAGAAAGAGAGGAAGAGAAACACCAGTGTGTGAATGGTTGCCTTGCCCCCAGCCAAGGACTCGCCCGCAACCCAGGTATGGGCTCCAGTGGGGAACTGAACTGGTGATACCTCAGTTCACAGGCCAGCACCCAGTCCACTGAGCCAGGGTACAAATGTCTCTTCCTAACAAAGATTTGCAATGAACAGGCAGACAACAACTCTCATAGTCACAGCATTCAAGCTCCTGGCACTGACAAACTCTGGTATTTGAGAGTTTCCATCTTTGCAATGAATTTTCACTGGTTACATTTTTATCTAGTTCCTTGTTCCTTTCTTCTTCTTAGTTATGGCTCCCCACCATCACCTCCCACACAATTTTTGTAAAGATAATTGTTCCTTTAAGAGAGAGAGGGAGGGAGAGAAAGAAGGATGGAAGGAGAAAGGAATGGAGGGCGAGAGAGAAAAACAAAGAAAGGGGTTTTTGCTCTTAAAATATACCTACTCTGTTAATTTTCTCTTTATTGAATGCTTAACTATGATAATGTTACACCGTACAGTGTTCAGTTACCTAAACAGGTCATTTTATAGAATGAATCTGGCTGTCAGCCAAGCTCCTGCCTCTCTCCCTTTTCTCTTGGTTCAAGAAAAAAAAAGTATTGGAGGCAAAAAAGGGTGGGGAGTGGCAAGAGAAAGGATGAAGAAAATCCTCCATGCCAGCCAAACCTGCATTCTGTGGGTACCGTGACCTCACTCCTCTGAGCAAGCATTCTTTTTAAATACAGGCCTTTGGTAAACCCATCCCAGGTGGTACGATGACAGGGTCAACTGAGAGCTACTTTTTAAACTCGTGTGAAAAATTCATTTTGAGTTTCATCTCATTTCTGGGGCGCTCAGGCATGCGATCACTAGGCTCTGGTGCCAAATGTAAACAGGACATCCTTTCCGATATCCAGGCCCAGCTGGAGAGAACACACACCCTGTGGTCTTTGCCCTGTTTGGAAACCGACTCCAGTGCTTTCACAGAGAGATGCAGGGGCAGGGAAGCCTACTCCAGCACGTGGGATGTAAACAAAATCCTTCAAAACATCTTTTTCTCAATGTGGTTTGATGTGTTCCTCCCCATCCCTTCATTCTTCTTACACCACAGCAACACCTGCAGGCTAAAATTGTCACAGACACCCCCGCGATTGTGATTTGTCACAGAGTTTTCCATTCACTGGGAGGAGTTTATATATTAAGCTCTGGGTTAGAGAATGTTAGAGCTAGAAGGCCCTGGAGAGCTAATCCAGCGCACTTTTCTGATTTTGCAGATAATAATAGATGTTGAGCATTGCAGAAAGGGTACAGCCTTTGAGTAACCCAGTCTTCGGTGACTCTGTCTTGGTGCTCTTGGAAAGCGGGTGGGTCACAAAAAAAAACCAACAACAAGATCCCTACTCTGAAGAAATTATATTTGCATATTCTCACCATTTCTCTGTGACACACAACACTAAGAAAAACAAAAGATACTACATTATTAAGAGTTCTGTGAGGTACAAATCACAAGCACTGAAGAAGCTTAGAAGTTAAAGGCATCGGTGAGAAACGACTAGCCAGAAAAGCTTTAGGTAGGAGGAGAAATTCTCACAGTGCTCCCCACTTTCACACTAGAAAAGGAGAGGAAATATTCTCACTGCAAAGTTTAAGAATGGCTGCCTCTAATCCTGGTTGACAGAAAGTCACTTTTGCCTCTACTACCATTTTTTTCTCTTTTACTTGTCTTCTCATTTCCCCCAGTGGACTCACTGAACTTCATCTCAAACTCTATACCACCCCTCTTGGGCATCTGCCCAATGTGACTGCTTTACCTTCTTTGGAAACTGCTCACGTGAGTAGGTTCTCATTTCTTCAGTTCCCTGCTTTCCCCACCCAACTCCATCAGAAAGAGGTGATTAGGCCAAGGATGACTGATCAAGGCTGGGTCAAATCACTTCTCACAGGAATTTAGAATCAGATTATTAGAGAGTTTTGTTGGTATCAACCTGCAATTGGAAGCCTGACAAGCACCTCTGAGAGCTGTGTGACCACCTGGACCTGAAGTAAAAAACAGAGCTGGAGAAAGAGTACTGTCCTGCTTGCAGGAACTACCCTGATCCCTTTCCAAGGACTGGCTGCACTCCTGCAATCAGGTACCCAGCATAACCCAGCATGACCCTCAATTCCTACATAAATTCTCAAGTAGTTTGAGTTCTTCCCTACTATTGGCAACCAAAGAGACTTCAGTGAAAGTCTAATTTTGGACTTGAGGATTTTCCCAGCAGTTTCATCTGAAAGATTTCCCTTTTTCTGACCATCTAATTCCAGAACTAACTCACCTACATGCATTAAGAGTCCAAGTTTGTCCATTTTTATTTCACCCTTCAGATCTGTTGAAAGAATAGCATGGTCAGCCCTGACCAGTGTGGCTCAGTTGGTTGGGCATTGTCCCACAAAGTGAAAGGTTGCGGGTTTGATCCCTGGTCAGGGCACATGCCTGGGTTGCGGGCCTGGTCCCTGGTAGGGGCAAGTTCAAGAGGCAACCAATTGATGTTTCTCTTTCACATCAATCTTTCTCTCCCTCTCTTCCTCCTATTCTTCTATCTCTAAAAATAAATAAATAAAACCTTTTAAAAAGAATAGCATGGCATAGTTCCAACAGGATTTAAGATCAGTTAGCTAAAATCAGATTCCCCCTAGCAGCTTTTAAAAGAGTAATTGAATTCAAGGAACTACTCACTGCCTCTGAAATGCAATGCAACCTATGATTAAATATGGTAGTATGCTTTTTAAAAAAAAAATTAGTAAAGCAAACATATGCTCATACCATAATGTGGCACAATGATTTCAAATAAAATATTTACAAAAAAGTTTGGCTTTATAAAGAGTTCCTAACTAACTCTAAGCAATAAAGGACCAACTGCTTATAATTGATTTCACTGGTTCCATGTACTTATCCGAAGGGAAGAAAATATCTATGAAAACACTGAACATTTTCATTGGACTATCAACATACATTGCCTATAGTCAGGCAAATAGGTCAGGAATAACACTTTTAGAGACTGAAGTAGTTGCCAAGCTGATGTTTTCTAAAGAATCGCTAATTTTATTTTTTCAAAAATAAAATGAAGGGGTCATGAAGACCCTGAAGCATCACTCTGTCTTATTAACAATTCCCCAGTCTGCCCCCATCATCACCATAGAAGCACTCAGGACCGGGTCTGAGCTAGATTGTGAAGCGAAGCTCTGTTTCAGTATCCTCTCCCCACACAGACTGTCAGAATCCTCAGGCTACTTCTTCTACCCAGCATTCTCCTACTGTGGTTTCTCCTACTTCCACCACCAGCATATTTTTCCCGGACACTGTCCAAAGTACTTGCCTACACCACTCTCCACCATCATCATTTACCTTTCCAAGTCCTCTTACCTTTGGACCCCGGTCTCTGCAGATCAAATGATTAAATATTTAGCAGTGCTGATAAATTAATTCATTACCTCTTCCAACTAATTAGGTTTGCATTTTAAGAAGGTACCTGGAGACAGTGTTTCTATTCTAGAAGGTAAGGACTATGTCTTAAACCTCTTCTACATTTTCTACAAATTATAATATGGTGCAGATCTTAAAATAGGCACCAAATATAAACTTGGATTGAATTTCTGAAAAGAATGAAACCAGATGAGTCTTTCTAGGTTCTCCCCAATGCCTTCCCATCTATCTCCCCTCTCTCTTCCCATATGTCCATATGTTCATTCCAAGAGAGTTTATATTAGTCAAACTATATATGTCTCTAGGTAAAAACTACAAAATAAATCTAGAGTTTAATAGCTTGTTTCTATATTAGGTCCCCATTGAAGTCATTTGGACATACTTTATATCAATTTCCTCTTCAATGAAATGGAGTTATTATTGATCTATTACTCCTAGAGCTTTTGGTAACATTCTATTTTAGTAAAACACTTTGGGAGCCTTCCAGGAAAACTTTTAGAGAAAACTAAATATGGACTATTAATTTTTTAAAATGTATTAGCACCTATTGTGCATAAAGTGCTGTGTCAGCTACGATGGAAGACACAAATATAGCTAACATTTTCTGCCTTTAAAAAGCCTACAGTGTAATGTGGAACTTTGTGATCCAGATTATTTTACTCATGATAAAATCCCATGAGCAATGGACAACAGTGTGGTAGTTGTTGGGGGGATAAGGTCAGGGGAGGTGGAAGTGAGTATAGAAGGGATAAATAGAAATGGGAAAAATACGATAAAAATCACATGAGCAAAAACATTTCTTTAAATGTGCAAAAGAAGCAAATATACTTTCTACTAATACTTTTTACCACATCTGGTAGAATGTGTCTATTAATAAATGAGATAAAAATGACGAACTTTCACAACTTGTGAGAAGTTGTGCCCAAAGAGCACAGGCAAGTACCTGAACAGTTTTCAGTTGACCTTGTAATTTAGAACTGTCCTCTGACTGCCATGCATCTCCACGGGCTTCAGGAATTCACTCAGAGTGCCTTGCTAACAGTGTTCACCTTGTTAATATTAACAGTGAAGTTCAGGTCCTGCTGGATGTACTCCGGGGCAATACAACACAGAACTTCAAAGCCCAAGGGACAGCTAAAGAGAAATGAAGATAACAGGTAAGCTAGGAAAAACTAGAAAACTTTGAGTGGCTCTAAGTAGAGACATACACTCACAGTCCAAGAGAAGTCACATCAGATTAGATGTTTGACTGCACATCGACTCTGTCACATAGCTTTGTTGCTGGGACAAAGTTATATTGTCCTACGACCTACCTCTAGAGAGTATATTCATCTAAAAGTGATGCTGTTACAGGAAAACACTGAAATTTTAAAACCAAGCCCCCTTCTACATGGAAAATCGCAGAAATTGTAAGGTCAAAGATGCAGCTGTCTTGAGGATTAAGGTAAGTCATTATTTTCCTTCCTAATTCCAGTTCAAAAGGAGAAACACATTTCTGAAATGAATGGTCTTTGAACATTAGCTTTAAAAAAAGCAAAGACATTTAAGAGTGAATTACATTCTCCCATCCTTTGAGGCTGATCTGCCAGCTTTTTACCCAACCCTCCAAGGAAAAATAATTTTCTAAGAGTCCAAATAAAAACATCTATCACTTCAAACTTTTTCTTTCTTTGGAAGGCACACCTTTTGACTCAGGACATGAACCCAGCAGCAAATGCAGCTGTCCAAGAAGCTTGCACAGGAAGCGGGAGGGTGACAGACAGGGAACAGCAAAAGGACATTTTTATCTGGTCTCTGAGAAGACTCATGGAAAAGTTCTCCAAATAGTTTAAGGAATGACAAGAAGAGTCAAATGTTTGGAATTTGAGTAAAAAGTTTACTGGTGGAAAAATATGGCAGAAATATTAACGCACAAAAATTTCCAATGGTAGGCTTGGGGAGAAGAGTACTGTATATAGATCTGTTTTAATGTTGAAGTGCTGAAAGTAATGCAAGTCTTAGAAAAATCACAAAGCTTCCACTTTATTAATAATGAGTCCAGGTAACTTTGTCTCTTATTTGAGTATGAACCTACCATAGGGACCCACCCTCCCCCCCAAATTTTTTTTATACTTTTCATATATTTTCTATAATAATCCTTCCTGACCACCATTCCTTACACTTTGTGCCCGCTTTTTGAATTCAGTATACCAAGTCATAGTGTTGGGTTCTGGATATCCGATAAGTTTTGTTACAAGCTGGCAAAGAAAGTGAATATGATTTATTTAAAAATAAATTTACTTCCAGAAACACAACTAAGAACTTGGAACAGAGAGATGAATCTTGGCCATCACTGTATCTCTGAGGGCTACTGTTCCTCATACTGGTTTTTAATCTCAGCTGGTGACCAATTTATAGTTTCAGAGAAGCCTAGAGTTTAACAAAAAGGCTAATAGTGTCCCCATGTATCTGCTCCTTATCCCTTTGTCTCATTGTTTTGGCCTTCCGGAGATGAGCACTAGAAATACATAAATACATAGATGTCTTTTTATATAGGCTTTTTCTAACCACATTTAGCTGTAGGGGATATAAAAGACAAATGTGTTGACAAATGACAAGATGTTACTCACTGTAAAAATATTATTGCATGCACAAAATTTCCTGTTATGGTGCATATATTGGAGGCAACTTTGTTCAAAATGAACTTCATATTAAGAAAAATCATGCCTTCTCATCTGTTCTAGCTTGATTTTGAATTCTCTGGAAGCAGCTATTTAAAAAACCTTGCCCTGAACCTAATAATCACAAATCAACATGAATTTTCCCCATGAGATGTCACAAATTAAAGGATGGATTTTATTTGGATCAAAAGTGGTTTGGGCCAGAAATTGATAGAAATACTTCAGATAACGTACATATAGGATGTGGCCCTGGAGACACATTGAAGAGTGTTACTGCCAACCTCTGCTGAAAGGAGTGTTTTTCCAATAATGATGTCAAGATGGGCATATGCTACTTGACTTTATTATCTATATTTCAGTTAAGTCAAAGTTTTTAAAGAAAAATTTGGCATCAAAAACATCATTTGTATTTGTGAGGGCCTTAGAAACTCTGTCTCACAAGTGTTCATGTATAATGGGCTCTAATATCTTGATTACCCACAGAACATATGTTATAGTTCTAATATCTACTAACAATAATAATAGGATATGTAATCCAATTTCTTATTTAGCTGGGTTGAATTATCCTTTAATATATGGTATCAAATGCTAAACATGGTGTAGCAGAAATTCATATATTCTTCTTCTCCATCAAATCTTGGCATCTTAAATCAAGGTTAATATCACATTGCATAATCATAATTGGTAAGTAAACACTGGAGCCGGCAACTGGAACAAGTTACACATACAAAGAACAAGTCTGGGTGTACTCTTCCAAAGTAACTAAGTGCTCTTGGAAGTGTAACTCATTTGAAGATACACACACACACACACACACACACACACACAATATATATATATAAAATCTCTACAGAGGGCATTAGACCTCAGCTGGGTTATAAACCTAGATGTCATACACTGCTGGATTCAACTACTGGGCCAAAATAATTCCAGCCAAAGGTTAGTCAGTATTCTCAGTGTTAATTATAGTTTTCCTAGTGGTTTATGTTATGTCTAGAAAGAACATGACGAACAAGCCCATTCTGGATCAGAGAAGGTACATGGTAACACAACACTGAACTCAAGGTCTATATTTGGTCATCAGCATGGGCAAATCTTAACTGTGTCTGGCAGAAATGAAGCTCTAATGATTCTTCTGAGACTAATCAGACCACAGGGAAATGGCTGGATTTGGTACAGTTCTCAGCACACCACATCTTATATTAGAAATGGATCCAGTGCTTTGTCCAGACTTTTATTTGAAGTCAGTGTCTCACATTTTCCTATTGTCTTCCCTACCCTACATATCTTACAGAACCACCACACACAAGGAGGCAAATATTTTTCCATTAGATGTCCAGGGTGGAGATCCTATTGAGGTCAGTGTTTCAGAGCTTGGTACAGGATGTCCCTTTAGCTTTCTGAATCCTGGCTCGGTGAAATCACTGATAAGCTGAGCCTTTGCTCTTGATTTCCCACAGAAATGAAAAAATATATAGCCAAAGTGACTCAGGAGAAATGGGTGAAATGTATTTTCCCAGCCCAGCAAGCTCCCTCTGCTCCCCCCACCAACAACATACTCCCACACATCATCTCTGTCTCTCTTTAATTTTTTTCTTCCTCGTTGGCTTATGCTGTTCTTTTTTGGTCTCTGGCCCTAGTTATGACAGCTGATTGACATAGCTGGCAGTTCCCTCGCTGTCTGGTTAGGCAGAACTCCCCCTGCAAAATCAGGATGCAAAACAAAGAACAAACAGCAGCACAGAAAGGAAGACAGAACAAAACAAAACCAGGAAAGAAGCAATGTTGTTTGCTGAAAATATTTTTAAATTTTTTCAGAAAGAGAGAGCAAACCTTAAAAGATTGCTTTAATCTTCTGTGTTTTGTTCTTCCCTCTTTTCTTTCTAGCTATCCCTTCCCCCACCCCACACTCACCACATACTGCTTTTTGGCTTCCATTTCTCCATCTGCTTTCTTCCTTGTATTTTTTTTCCTGAGTCATAAAGATTTTATCAGGGGGAAGTTCCCCTATTTCTGACCTTCTTCAGAGCCAAGCATTTGTTTTATCCTATTTAATTTTTTACCTGGAGGGTAGATGATTGCATCAAGTGAATGGTGAGCAATTATTGCTCTGCCTCCTCCCATTTAAGAGCTTTCTTCCATTCTCTTACAGGAAATTGGATTTCATGCTGTCCCAAACACTACCAGCATGCAAGGTGCAACACCCCCAGACTAAGATACTCCACTGAAATCTTTTAACATGATAGATCGGCCTCTCTACTTCCCCCCTATTTATATATCTGTTCAGTAAGTCATTTGCCTAAGAAGCTTCTCTCAGTTTTCTATCGCACTGTAAAAGCTCTAAAAAATTAAAAATTAAGTTTTTCTTAAAAAATTAAGTTTTTTGAGATGTTGGTAACATGTAATCCCTTTGGTGGTATATCCCTTTTAATATTATTAAGGAAAAGAAATAAACATAGAATGGTGGAAGTTTTCTGATTCTATAATGCAACAATCTATTCTATTTGGGGCAGAGGTTTGTCCTATTATCAGGCAGGGTTCTAGAAGCTCCTTAATCTTCTCATAGTAACTTTGTACAAAATTTGAACTCAGTACTTTCCTGGTCATGATTTTTATGCATTTAGTCTTCCTGATCTTTCTGATGATCTCTTGACTTACCTTTTTTTACCTTAATAAATCATTCATCTCTTACATTATTTTTGAATATGGTTAAAATAACTGTGTATAATATATAATATATATGTTTTACCTGATAAAAGACTTGAATTTAGAACATATAAAGGACTCGCCCTGGCTGGTGTAGCTCAGTAGATTGAGCATGGGCCTGTGAAGCAATAGAATATATAAAGAACTCTTAAGTCTCAAAACCATGAAAACAACCCAATTTAAAAATGGCGAAAGATTAAATAGACATTTCTCTTCACCAAGAATTCACACAGATGGCAAATTCCATGTATACAGAGATAAGACACAAAGATGCTCAGTACCATTAATCAATAGGGAAACACAAAACTGAAACGTGAGATGCTATTGCACACCTATCAGAAAGGCTAAAATTAAAAACACTGTGTGTGCCAAATGTTGCTGAACATGGGGAAGAACTAGAACTCTTCATACCTCGCTGGGAGGAATGTACAATGGTACCATCTCTTTGGAAACCAGCCTGGTGCTTTCTGAAATATGTGAAACACACAACTACCATATGATCTAGCCATTCTACCTCTTGGTATTTACTCATGAAGAGACATGAAAGCATATGTCCATGCAAAGACTTATATGCATAAGGTTACAGCACTTTTATTTATAATAGCCTTGAACTGGAAACAGCATAAATGTCCACCGACAGGTGAGTGGAAAAACAAATTGTGACATCTTTTATGTAACAGAACACTATTTAGCATTAAAAGATGAACTAATATTTATATACGTGTGACCACATAGATAAATCTCAAAATAATTACACAGTTTAAAAAGCCAGGATAAAAAAGGGACAGGGTTTATACTTCAATTTCTATAAAATTCTAGGAAAATGCAATCTAATCTCCAGGGACAGAGAGCAGATCAGTGATTGGCTGGTGGGGAGCACAGAAGGCGGGAGGGAGGAATCCTAAGGGACACCAGAAAATTTGTGGGGATAATGAAAGTGTCCACCACCTTGAGTGACGTGATGGCTTCACCTGTCAAAACTTCAAACATGTGCAACTGACTGTATCCCAATTATACCTCCATAAAACTATGGTGGTTTGCCTTCTGAGACTTCTTTCCTTGCTTCCCACCCCCTACACTTAACTGACCCCTCTTTCCTGTTTCTCTTGTTTCGATTCTACTTCTAGCAGCTTCTCCTCATTGTGGGACTCTGTCCTGGAAGAAAGCCTGGCATCAGTTTTGAGAGTCTGTGGAAGCCAGGCATGAGTCATAGGACGCCTGAAGTTTTCAGCTCCTGGAGTGAGCAAAACCTCTTCCATTTCCAGCTGCTGCTGTTACATTGGCCCAGCAAACTGCCAGAAAGAAGCACATTTTGTTTGCACCTCATTGCCTCTCTCCACTTTCCTTCTCCCTGAAATCAGTAACATTGAACTCTTGTGACTGCATGTGGTTGGTCCCTCTCCACTGGTCTTGGGGGGTTCATGGGGATGTTATCTTAAAGATTATATATGAGTTTTTGATCTGCTCTCTATTTCTGTCTGAATTTGGGGGGGACCCCCAAAACTACACTGGTTGACCTTTTTTTGAGTTTTTGAGATTCTTTTTCTCAGGGATATTTTTATTGATCTGCTGACATAACTAAAACATTGTGTTTAAGTAAGGCATCACAGATTGAAAGCAGGCATTTATTTAAGCAATATTACTGAGTGCCTACTACATGCCAGGTACTGTTCATGCTTTGGGGATGCGGTGGCAAACTAGTTAGGTAAGCTTCCTGCTCACAGGAGGCTTACATTCACAAGGAAAGACAGTCCAACATACAAAACAAATAAACTGCACTGATATAGTCTGAATGTCTGTGTCCCACCCCCCATTCATGTGTTCATATCCTAATCCCCAAGACATAGGGTTAGGAGGTGGGGTCTTGGGGAGGTGATTAGGCTGTGAGGGCTCTGCCCTCATGATTGGGCCTAGTGCTCTTAAAAAAGAGGCCTCTGAGAGCTGCCTTAACCTTTCCACCATGAGAGTTCACAGCAAGCTTGTGTGGTCTGTGAACCAAAGAGTGGGCCCTTACCAGCCACCAAGTTGGCCAGCACCATGATTTTGGACTTTGCACCCTCCAAAACTATGAGAAATAAATATCTGTTGTTTCTAAACCACCCAGTTTGTGGAATTTTTGTTATTGTAAACTGAAAAAAATCACTTCAGTGTTAAAAATTACCAGCAGGCAGGTGGTCATTAAAGTTTTAGTAATGGATGACATAACTTGGGAAAAGCATGTAAAATTAGAAAACGCAGGACCCTCAATCATGCAGAATTAAAAGTGAAGCCATGAAACAGAAAGAGGAATAAAAAATCGCAGAGCTGGGAGTAGGCCAGGAGAGATCAGGGCTGTAAATTAAAAGGGAGAAGAGGTTAAGAGGAGGGAGGTGCAGAATTAGCACTTCATAGCGCTTGTCCATGAGGAAAGGAGAGAGCAAGGGCAAGAGCAGATCAAGGGTGCAAACTCCAAAGACTGTTTTGTTGGGAATAGACATACGTGGTGTCTTTGGTTGCAGTGAGGAAGCAACAGGAAGAGAGAAAGTATAATACAACAGTTATTATTTTTGTGCCATTAGAATCCCGTATGGAGTACATCTGAACATTTCCCAGCAAGCTTTAATGGAAGCAGGGTCACGCACTGTGCGAGGTATTGGGTATATAGTGATGTAAACTATGTTCTCTCCTGCTCCATGAGATGCTCACAGTCTAGTGAATAGGGCAGGCAAACAGACTTTATTTATTAATTACATTGATTTTCTTAAACTGGCTGCATCAACATTTTGTACTAGATTGTAAACTAGTTGGTGGAATATTATTCCTGCAAAGGGTCTTAGCAAATATATACTCTTTTTAATGTGATAAAAATGAGTCATAAAAAGTATAAATAGCTTGTCTAAGGCTATAGCAGCTCATTAATAAAAGATTCCTGATTAGGGCAGAGTATCCCAGGAATCTTTTTTATTTAAATAGCACCTATCTTACTGAAAGCATTCATATTTATATTTTAAATACTCAAAGTATGTTTTAAATATTTTAAATACATGGTCAACTCTAGCAAAAGAGCCAGCTGGGCTAAATCTGAAACCATCCTGCTACTAACATCTAGAAATCATAGACCAGTGTGACAAAAATATAATACATATCTAAGTTGGAAAGGAAGAAACAAAAGGGAAGTCTCAGGTGGCAGAAACCAGGGAACAGAAAGCCCTACTTGCAGCACCGGAGCTGACTCCGCAGCTGCCCTGGGGGAGGGCCCTCTCGTTTGGCAACAGCCGGGGGCGTAGGGTTGCAATACAGGAGACAAGAACTTGGGCCTATATGATGCAAGGTATTAGAACTAAAACTGCTCACAAAGTCAGGACCCTCAAAGCCACACCCTTCAAGAAAAGAATAATAGAAAGAAAATAGACCACCACCCAAGGGAAATGACAAGAAAGCTTGTCTATGAGCTCCGGGGAAAAGAAAATGATAAAAATCCCAAGCCTACCACACACTTCAGACTTAGAGACTGAATTTATATCACCCTCTTAGTTTCAGGATTCCCCTAAAATAAGAAATTAATAAAATATTTATTTTTCCCTAGGGACACAAGGCAGAAGAAGTAAAAGGAAAACCACTCTGGGTGAATACTCCTTACGTCCAGAAAACAGAGAATTCATGCACACATGCACACACAGCATACAAAAGATGAGCTCATAGTTAAAACTTACAAAGTGCACATATGCAAGACTCAGCAACAAAATCAATGGGAGATTGAACTTCCTGTAGGAAATGCTGATTGCCCTGCAAGTATGCTTTGGGCCTTGGACTTTACCATTTCATGTTCATTGTCAACTCCCAACTGCAGGTATCTGCATGCTGCCTGAGGGCTGTCTCTAAAGCAGCAGCATAAGTCACTCTGTCCCAGCTCATAGCAGGATATGTGTTCTGAAGAGTTAACACCCCAGAGCAGCCCTCAGCCAATGACTAATATGTAAATATCCCAGCTTCCTTGCTCCTAGGCAAGAGAGGGAGGTGTGATACCTCTGAGATATGTTCTTGCTGTTTCCCACATTTCCTTCACCTCCCAAAAAACCACTTGTACTTGAATCTTCTCAAAGTCAACTTCTAGGGAAACCAGAACAAATTAAATAACCGAACAAGTTGAATGAGAATTTAAAATAAATATATTTAAAAGTATTAAAGACATGAAAGAAGGAATAGAAACTATAAGTCAATAACTAAATCTGTAGGCAAAAGAATAGGCTGATTTAGAAAAGAAAGGAATAGAATAAAAATTATAATAGTTAAAACTTCAGTAACTAAGTTCAACAGAAGGCTAGACAAAAACGTAAGTCATTGATCAAAAGCATAAATTTTAGGAAACTACTGAGAGCAAAGAAAACACATTAAAATATGAAAAAATAGATAAAACCATGAGGGATAGACCAAGAAGAACCAATCTATCTCTAAAAAACATCATAAAATAATGGAATCCAGATGTATAGAAAAATAGAATAGCACAGAGTTTTCTACAGTTAAAGAAAGACAAGAGCACTCAAATTGAAGAAACACTTTCCTGAACAATATAGGTAAAAATAATTTATACTTAGTCACATTCCTAGTGAAATGGCAAAATCACCAAAAGTGAAAATCTGAAAAGCAACCAAAGAGCAGAGTGCATTGGTGGAACTATCCATTACAAGCACAGCAAACTTCTTTCAGTAGCAATAATAGGCATCAAATGATACCGCTAGTGTATTAGGAAAAAATAACTATTGACTCTCAATTCTATGCCCAGCCAAACTACTACTGAAGGGAAAGGCAAAGCCAAGTGTTCCTCGGCTGAGCAAAAACTGAGAAAGTCTGCCATTCAGAGGTTCTTCCTAAAAGAACTGTTTAAAATTCAACAGTAGAAAGAGGAAATTTTGGAAGAAAAAAATGAGTGCAACACCCAATAGTGATCAAAGTAATAGATAAATATGTACAGAAACCTGAATAAACATTGGATGTCCGTAGTAACAATCACTTACTGAAAGGGAGGTGCTAAAACCAAGGTTGTACTAGGTGATAGGCAACAGCCTAGTACACCTACAAGGTTGTACTAGACAATAATAGCATGTTAGATAAGGATGGGAATGAAAGTTCAAAAACTGTCATGATCTTATATTGCTGGATAGGAAGATAGGTATATTAATCGTCTCTAGAGTTTCTTAAATCAAAAGTGAACATTAAAAAATGCCAGGATATCGAAGAGAAGTAGGAAGTATTTTACACAGACCAGTAGAGGAAAAACTTAAAAAACAAAGAACAATTTGTCAAGCCAATATAAGGCAAGTAGGGAGAAGCAATGGACAACAACAAAAGGGTCAACAGAAATCACACAAAAATGCTGCATAAACACGCGTATCAGTAATCACAATGAACGTAAACATTCTAGAGACTCAGATTGGATTTTTTTAAATTGAATTATATGGTACTTTAAGAGAATCAAAAATATAGCAGAAGTAAGAAAAGCAGAAAATAGGAAAATAGTATATTAAAAAAGAATATTATCAGTAATTTAGAAACTAAAAAGGACATGGAAACTTTGAAAAAATCATATTGTTTGTGTCATTTAGCTACTGCTCTATTACAGAGCACCCCAAAATTGAGACACTTAAAAACACAAGTATTTATAATTTCTCATGAGTCTCAGGTCAGCGAGGACCCTGTGCTGTCATGGACCAGGACCAGCTGACCTTGACTGGGCTCACTAACACATCTGCAGTCAGCTAGGCATTGGCCGGAGGCTGCTCTACAGTGGGTGCAGTTGCAGGCTAGCCCTTGGCTGAGGCAAGGGAGGGGTGCTCAGTGGGCCATGTTTCTCATCACACAGCAGGCTAACTTGAGCAGATGCCTGATTTTAAGAAATGAAACACAAAAGGCCTCTCAAGGCCCAAGCTTGAAAGTAGTCCACTGTCATTTCTCCATTCTATTGGCCCAGCAAGTGACAGACCAACCCAGACAAGGAAGTGGTAAAACAGGTTCCACCTTTTGGTGGGATGAACTACAAAGTCATGGCGAAGAGCATGGACATCTGTAGAAGCCATTAACGGGGATGATCAATGCAATTAAACTACCATACTCGGCAAGCACTAACAAAAATAAAAATATAATATTAGAGAAAGTACATATTTAAGGTCAAGAGTGATAAGGAGAATAAGAATCAATATATATGAAAAATGACATGTTATAGAAAACTGTAACAGTGTCAAACTTAGGTCTATCCAACGAAAACAAGCCTAAAAACTGACTAAAGTTCATGGAAAATTTACAAGTCACAATTATAATAAAAGACATTAAGGGACCATATAACTTAATTAAAAAGACTAAAAATTAATTAGGATATAGAAGATATGAATAGCAATATGACCTTAATCTAACGAACACATACAGAATTCTGCATATGAAAATATACACACATTCCTTTTAAGCTTATATTGGAACATTTACAAAATAAACATGTATTTGGCTCAAAAAATGTTAACAAATACCAAAGAATTATGTCATACCTACCACATTGTATCTCTTGCCAGAAGGAACAAAATGAGAAAAATCAAAACTTTATAGCAAAGAGACAACTACTCCCTAAAGAAAAATAGTCCCTATGCAAAAAACAAACAAATAAAAAATAAAAAACAAAGTCTTAAGTTTGGAAATTTAAAAGCACACAGATGTAATGAATTAAAATTAAATCCATGCTATATATCAGCAAAATATTTAGTCCTAAAGAACAATGAATACACTGCACATCAAGAGCAGCTACATTTAAGAGTAGCTAAAGCAGCCCGTGGAAGAAACCACACTGTTGACTGAAGACCAACTAGCAATAAAAGTGAGAGATAAATAGCTAACGTTCATTCAACACCAGTGCTCTGTATAATTTCCTTTAATCTCAGACAAAAAATCCATTCAGTTAACTGCTATCATTACCTTTACTTTACAGATGAGAAATTGAACCTCAGAACTTCACTGATTTGCCTAAGGGTACGTGGAGAGAGCATTCAAACACGGCCTTCTCACGTCGGAGCCCACGCTTACACCAAAGCCCACGCACCCTGCAGATATGTGCCCACATATGTACTGTCACAGAAAGGCCTCTAAGACACATTTTTTAAGTAAAACAGAAAGATTTCTAATAATTCTTATGCATAAGCCCATTTATGTAATATTGGATTCCAAGATTATGTATGTAAATATAGGCATGGATTTATGTAAACAAATATTTTATGTTAAAGATGCAACATGGAAGTGAGGAGAACCCAAAGTGAAAGGAGATGTACAAGCTTCAGGCTATATACTCCTGACTGGCTATGTTTACAATCTGATGTTGGAAAACAATGGTAGTGAGGAAACTTCAAACAGCAAATGCACACAAACCTATATATGTGCATGAAAAAGCAGGCCAGTTGTTAGGACGAGTAACCAGGAGAAAGGGAGCTAGGAGGGTGTGTGCCCTGCACACACGCAGTTCCAATATGTCCTCGGGAGTGAGTTTCCTGACTCCAGGCCTGAATTATTCTCACAGTGAATCAGCCCTCAAAGAACTAACAAAGGCTGCATTATGTAAACGTTAACTTATTTAACGCATTAACCTTGTGCCAGTCGGTATGCTTCGTTCTGGGGTATAAGTGAGTAAGATCATAGTAATGTCCCTAAAGAAACTTAGAGTTTCGTGGAACAGGCTGGGTCTCTGTGCTCTGTATTCAGTCCTACATGGCAGGATGGCAGTGGCTAATACACAGGATTTCCGAAGAAAAGAGAATTTCAGAACCAATTAAAAATGTAAAAAAAAAATACATCGGTTGGTATCCAATGTTCTAAAGAAAAATTAGCAAAGATCAAAACAGAGTAATGATTTGGGGGAAGGGGAACAACTTTTTTCCTGAAATCACCTGCATGTACTGCTTTATTAATTATGAGCACATCTTTTCCCACTGTCACTACACAAGCACAAGCACTTTCTTGTAATATTTGTCCTCCCTTTGCTTATATCCCAAGAGACATCACAGCACATGCATTCCGAAGGATATGATGTTTTTCTCTCCATCAAAACAGTTTTCAAAATCAGAAGCATTTCAACTTGTTCTGAACTTATCATTACCATACTTTGTTGCTGCTTTTGAATTTAATCCCCAAATTAGCTGACAATTACAGAGCGAGCAGGCAAATTCTCCAAGCAGTTATGCCTAGAGGGTTCCATAAAAGAGTAACTAACACTTACAGATACCGGAGCCTTGGATTGACTTAATAGTTTCGGAGAAAAAGGTCAAAAACAGCTGAGAGTGTCAAATTAGATTGAAATCCTAAGTACTTAACCCACTGAGGTACAGAAGAATAGCATGTGGAGCGCAAAAAAAAATGCTGTCATTTTCATTCTATTTCTAAAAACTTGTACACTCTATTTGGGCAAGCAATGGTACAGACAGAAATAATTCAAAAGATTAAAGATGGCAAATGTTTGACATGCCATCGAAGGTAAAAATCTGACCCTTTAACAAAAGTACTTTCCAGAGCATCCTGCCCTGAAAAAGAATTTCCACTTTTGTCTTTACAATGGAATTTTAGAATAAAAAGGAAGTACAGCTACCCCAGGTTAGATAAGAAAACAGAGATCGAAAAGAGTGAAGTAACTTATCCAGGATCACAGGGCAGTATTCTGTCAACACCTCTGTTACTAGAAAAATTGCAACAAACCTGTTTCTTCTGACCTCCCTTGTCCAGAGGACTGCCGTGTTACAAATTCAGTTCCATCCCTTGGGAGTCTCCAAGTTACCCGGGTTTGACTGTAGAGTTTACAAATTAGAAGATCTACTTGGGGCTAGTTCTCTTCATCTTGAATAGATTTCCAAAGTCTGAAGCAAAGGGGAAAAAAACACTAGTTTTCTATTATGGATATTTGTACATTCCCTGAAAATTATTGACTTTAGTTTCTTCATAGCAGAGGCACATATAACTAGAGACAAAACAGCATACTGCCTGATTAAAAGATGTCACAATGATTCTATTTGTTTGAGAACTTTTTTCTAATTTAGCTTCTGATAAGAGAGAAATATGTTGAAGGGATAAAAGAGAATACGTTTCAATGTATTGACTTTGATCTTTGGCAATAAATGATGTCCTTTAGGCCAGTTAGTTAGTCATGAATATCTAATCACCCCAATTTCCCCTTTTATGGCCCAGAGAAGATGAGAGATAGCCAAATATTTATAAATGGCAATTATGTATGCAAACTATGCTATTTTCTGGTGGGAGGGAATGCAAATGAGATTGAGCAAAATAAATGAAAGCACCAACTTGCTTTTCCCAAGAAAGTATATCCTGGGAACCTTGGCACTTTCCTATTTGCTGTTTCTGTGTTAAGCTAACCTTGGGCTGGAGTGCTGTGAAAGACAAAAAACCCAAAGAGCAAGAAGTACACGTAACAGTTAGAAGGGGTAGGATCATCAGTCTCTCCGAGGGGAAAATTCGAGAAAGAGAAATCACAGAGTTTGTAATCTAGTTATGGTGAAAACACTTGTAAACATGAAGGGACTTACTAGGTATGAGATTGCTGACTAATGTAATCTCATGTGCAGGAAACTCCCATCAACCATCACCAACGGGCAATTAGCACAAGCTGTAATTAATTTCATGTTTTCATTCATATACATTTAGCTAAGGGGTGGGAAGGATTGAGACGCACCACAAATACATTTGTATTGTTTGAAAACTATTTGAATGTGCTTTTGGGCCTTTGCTGTTCTGACAAGTAAAATATAGTTATAGTAACTAACCATATTGGATTTTGGAGGTCCCATTTCAAATACTTGAATCTACTGGTTTTGCTAATCTTTCACTCAGGATTTTGTACGGACATCCATTTATCAACATGAATATCACCAACTTACTATAGAGCTGAAGATTAAGAAGTTTTAACAGCCACAAATGCATGTATGAATGAACATATTTCAAGTTTTTCTATGAAAAAATACATATTCATTTTATTAACATATTTCCAAGTGAAATATATCAAAAATATTATAGTTTACCTAAGATTTGGGTTAACTGATCCAACAAAGAATTCACAAATGTAAAGGATGCATTCGCTGAGGTTAATGTAATTAATCCAGATAATGGACTTGCGTCATGAGTATGAAAATGTAAACTGAGATTTCTGACATATCACAATATTAATTCTAATATCATGCTAGACAACGTAGGTTCATCCACTCAAAACTCATTCCCCAGAAGTTTCTTCCCTCTTTCCTTCCTCTACTCTAAAATTTGGGAATTTGAATATTCCATTTCCCCAGCTTCTCTTCTAAGGTGGCCACGTGACACAGCTCTCCACAAGGAGAGGGAGGCAGAATTCTGCTGAAAAGGCTTCCCTGCCAGAATAAAAAAAAGCAAAATACCTCAAAGTTCTGTTTCTCCCTTTTCCTGATTGAAAACACAGAATGCTTGGACGTTCCATAGGCATCCTTATCCCAAGGAGTCAACACAGTGAGAAAAATGCAAAGCAAACTTCAGACACGTGGGCCCTGGTATTGTAAGGCAGTTACATCATTGCCAGAGGCAACCCTCTGTAGCTTTCATCATGTGCAGACCAAAAAATGCCAACGGAATCCTTTTTTGTTTTTGAGCTCTTGTTTATTCTGGTCCTTATAGCTCTCCAACACCCCTAAAAATAAAAAATGTCTCCTATTTTTACAAACTATTATCTCATTGTTTCTAACCACAAACTTGTGCAGTAGGCTAAGTCGGATTAGTCATGGAAATAGTGATAATATTAATAACTATGATAATAATAATAGCATCTTAGATTTAGAGCACTTATTATGAGCTGCCAGTAGGCTAAGCATTTTATAAAGCATTCTCATAAAAGTCCTAGTCTTATTAAAGCACCCTCAAGATTTGTAAAATATTAGTTTAAAAACATACCACGAACTATTCTTCTTTTGTTTTGCAAAAGTTCTTCATTTTTTAAAGAACTTTCCTTATTCAATCAAATTCAATTCAAAGTACAAATAATTCTGAGCTATTTTGAACAAGAAACATCAGCAAGAGTCACTTAGCCACACTCTGTCAAGGTCAGTTCATCTGAAGAGGTGGCCGTCGGTGTTTCCTGCACTCTGCCTGCAGGGGGAGCTGCGCTGGGTGTTGCTCTTACGCTCCCATAGAGCACTTCGACAACCCCATTGCGCCTCGTGCTGCCTTCTGGGAGCTCCACCTGTCTGTCTCCCTAGCAAGATTTTCTTATGCCTTTTGTATTGGGAATACTCTATGTAATGTTGGAATCACTCAATAAATATGTGTCCAGCAAACAAATATTTAAGAAACAGTCTTCAACTTTCTATTGTGTAATAGCCCTCCTCTTCCTCTTCAATTATCCCATTGGGTTATATTGTCCTTTATTTTTATCTCTAGCTTTTGGAAAAGATCTGAAAGGGCTTATAACAATTTGACTGTAATTGTGGGGACTGGCACACCTCCAGGATGTTAGTATGTTTTGTTTAATTTATAGATATGATGAGCCTCTGGTGTTCTGTCCCCTCACCAAAGAAAAAGGAGCCAAAATAGTAAATTTGATGTTGAGTTGAATTATTTGTTTCACTTAAGGCAATGACAGTTCAAACACAATGGTAAATATTATCTGTTTATGAAACACAGTTTAAGTCCAGATTATACATCTAAAAAGTCCAAATATACCCTTACTGGATAAGACTTTTCTATATGAGTTGATTTTCCATCATCAAAATAATATTGATTTTCCAACAATATATATATTTCCAACAATATATATTGTGTATATATATATATATATATATTGTTGGAAAATCAATATTATTTTGATGATGGAAAATATATATATATATTTATTTATATATATATATCCTGTGTGTGTGTGTGTGTATATATATATATATATACACATGCACACACACATGCACATGCACATATATATTTATATACAGGATAAATATATCACACACACATATACACACAATTCTATGAAAACATTTGGCTCACACATGTGCTAGAATTAATGAAACTATTAAATTTTACCCTCAAAAAAAATAACAAAGTCAATGAAATCCCAAAGTTGGTGAAAAAATTCAAATTTTAGTCTCTGAATTCTTGATATGAATAATTGGCATTCACAAGGTCTTCTGAATATGTCCTTTATATTTATTATCCTTGTATACCTTATATATTGAGAAATCAGCATAATTATTTAAAATTCAAAGAATAACATTTCTGTCTTTGACAACTGTACTCTTAGAAATTAATCTCATTATTTTAGCTTTCAATATTTAGGCAAAGGGCTTTGTAAGTGTTATTGGTCTATGTCTTGTTTAGATCATTATCAGTTTGCAATTATATGCTTTTTAAAATGTCTTGAGACATTAGATCAATAAACATAAACCGAATTAAGGAAGGAAAATTGTTATTGCGATAATCATGTCACGGGTTTGAATAGCTACCTAAGAACAGATTTTTTGGATGAAAAATTTCGGTTACAAAATTATGGTTGCATGTGGTTAAATTGCACATGTTTGGGATTATATTATATAAAGCAACAAAACCGTGTGCATCATCTTTCCTTTCTTCCTTCTGAGCAAGCAAGATCCCCAAAGTAGCTTTGAGGACACTTTATTTATGGGCCTGCTAGTTCAGAAGCCACACACCGATTCATCACGCTCCTGCTTTGTGCCATCTGTTATAAATAAATATCCCTGCCTGCAACTTTCTGTCGGGGCATGTGTTTACTGTTATGCAGATGAATGCGATATGGGAGGACATTAAAGCTAAAAAAGAGAAAAACTGCTTATGAAAATGTCTATCGAACGTATATATTCCTACTACTTGTGTACAGAGGAGGTTCAGATCACACGAAGGCCTACAGCCCAGGCAAGCTCTGACTCAGAACTCCTTGTTTAGTATGCAGCTACCTGGGGAACAGGGAAAAACAAGCAGGGGCAAGGTGGCCAGGACAACAAAGGAGTACACGGCCGGAGCCTTCTTCTCCTGAGACCTTTTAGCCCTTTCACAGGACATATCGCTGTGACTTTGGGGAGAGAGGGTGGACAGGTAAAGTCGGGACGATGTTAGAAGAGTTCTGGAGGCAGCAGTCAATGTCCAGGCTAGCAAGTGAAAAGCAGCCCCAGGGGTGGCCAGAGCTCTCAGACCTTGACCTAACTGTACAGAAGATGTTGGAAGTGGAAAGACACTGGAAGGCTGGACATCGAGTCAGACAGACAGAAATGGATGGCAGTGGCTCTGAGACTATAGAGCCCGAAACAACCTCTGGGGCCAGTTTCTGGGTGCTCACACACCCCTACGACAGTGAAGGCACTTTTCTCCTACAGCACCTTGTGCCTCCTCTTGACCACCTCCCTGCAACTCCCACAGACCCACACATACACAAAGGAGCCATCCCCAGAGGAAGGCATATCCACTGTGCTTCAGGAAGAAGAGTTATCCGTAACCCCATACGTCAGTATGGAGACACAAGCTCCAGAAAAATCACATGAAGTGAAATAGTGATGAGGCACTACCTCACTGACTTACTAAAAGCATGAACTGGGCTCTTTCCTAGAATAGGAAAATCAATAAAGTTAGAGTGAGTAATCTCAAGATATTTGACTTTTGATTTTTTTTAACTGATTGAGTTTAGAGTATAATAACCTAAGTTTAGGGTAAATAACCGTACATAACATTGTGATTATTTTTTAAATCAGTAATGCATATTCAATACATAACTTTGGTGGTAAAACGGAAATTTGGTACTTAATGGGGGTAATTTTATCTTATAAAGCTATTTACAATCATGATTTTTTTCTGCATGGTATAGATTTTTAAAAAAGTATATAACTTGGCCGTGAATGTGTTGAACGTACTTATAGTCGGGTAGACTGTTTTATGAGGGGGGACCAACAAAACCAGAACCATCTTCTAGAGGGCAGACCCCCTAGTAGTCTTCCCTGCTAGGTGAGTGTTCTAAGAAGCCATCTGGGTCAGTGTGCCAGCTGGTGCTGTGGTGAGAGGCTGCTTTCAGCTTCAGCGAATTTTTTTTGGAAGACTCCTTCAGCACATTTGCCCATTTCATGATGGGTGATTTACGAGTGTGCCTGCCCACACTGAGACAAGTGTTCAGCAGTTTTTGATGCAACAAAGTCCCCAAAGGAAACAGTTTGCCATTGTGGAGGAGGTGAAACAAAAATGGCAGAAGCACTGAAAGGCATCAAAATCAATGAGTTCAGAACTGTTTTAAGCAGTGGAAAAAGTCTCAATACATGCATCGCATCAAATGGAGTGTACTTTGAAGGTGACTGAAGTTTAAATATGGAAGAATTGATACACAATTTTTAATAAATAAACCAGTTTTGGGGGGTCCCCCCTCAGACTTCATAAATCTGTACAAGGAAAAGTTACTTCCAAACTAACATGAGAGAATAAAAAATTTCCTGACTTCAAGGTAAACTACAACCCTCATGCCTCAGAACACCATTTTTAAATATTTAATTGATTGTGCTCTTACAGTTACAATTTGTTCCCCATTGCCACTCCACCCCACACCCCTAATCCCCTCAGGTAATCCCCCCACCTTTGTTCCTGTCCATGGGCCATCAGTATAAGTTTCTGGCTNACTTCCAAACTAACATGAGAGAATAAAAAATTTCCTGACTTCAAGGTAAACTACAACCCTCATGCCTCAGAGCACCATTTTTAAATATTTAATTGATTGTGCTCTTACAGTTACAATTTGTTCCCCATTGCCACTCCACCCCGCACCCCTAATCCCCTCAGGTAATCCCCCCACCTTTGTTCCTGTCCATGGGCCATCAGTATAAGTTTCTGGCTACTCCATTTCCTGTGTTGTCCTTTACATCCTTATGGCTATTCTGTATCTACCTGTTGGTACTTCTTAATCCCCTCACCTCTTTACCCATCCCCCACACCCCCCTCCCATCCAGCAACCATCAAAACCCTCTCCATACCCATGATTCTGTCTCTGTTCTTCTTGTTCCCTTAGTTTGTTTTTTAGATTCAATTGATAGGTATGTGTTTCTCGCTATTTTACTATTCACATTTTTTATGTTTTTCTTAAATAAGTCCCTTTAACATTTTATATAATAATGGTTTCCTGATGATGAACTCCTTTAGTTTTTTCTTGTTTGGGAAGTTCTTTATCTGCCCTTGGATTGTAAATGATAGCTTTGCCGGCTAGAGCAATCTTGGCTGTAGGCCCTTGCTTTTCATTTCTTGCCAATCCTTTCTAGCCTGCAAAGTTTCTTTTGAGAAGTCAGCTGATAGTTTCATGGGAACTCCCTTATGGGTAACTAACTGCTTTTCTCTTGCTGCTTTTAAGATTATTTCTTTATCTTTAACTTTTGGCATTTTCATTATGATGTGTGAACTATTTGCATCCATCTTGTTTGGGACTCTGTGTGCTTCTTGGCCTTGCATGGCTATTTCCTTCATCAAACCAGGGAAGTTTTCTTTCACTATTTTTTCAAGAAGATGTCCAATTTCTTCTTTTTTCTCTTCTCCTTCTGGTACCCCTATGACACTAATGTGGATTAGTTTGAAGTTGTTCCAGAGGCTTCTTACACTTTCCTCATATTTTCGGATTCTTTTTTCTTCTTGTTGTTCTACTGGGTTGTTTTTTGTTCCCTTATATTCCATATCATTGATTTGATTCTTGGCTTCATCCACTCTATTGTCCATCCCCTGTAAATTGTTCATTTCCATCAGTATATCTTTCATTTCTGCATGATTCTTTTTATGCTGTTGAAGTCCTCACTGTGTTCCTTGAGCATCCTTGTAACCAATGTTTTGAATTTTGCATATGATGGATTGCTCATCTCCATTTCACTCGGTCCTTTTTCTGGAGTTTTGTTCTGTTCTTTCATTTGGGCCATGTTTCTTTGTCTCATCATTTTGGCAGCCTCTCTGTGTTTATGTATGTGTATTAGGTAGAGCCACTATGAATCCCTGGCTTGGTAGTATGGCCTGTAGCTACAGTGGCATAGCCTCCCCTATCATGTGGGTACTCAAGGTGCACCCCCTGTGTGGGCTGAGTACACCCTCTTGTAGTTGAGCCTTGACTGCTGGTGGCAGGACTATGGGAGGGATTCACCCAGGCCAGTCAGCTGCAAGGACTGATTGTGACCACTAATTATCAGCCTCCACCCTCTGTGGAGATTCACTTGTGTAGGGGAAGTGGGGTGGTGCTCCTATGTGGTCTATAGGCATCCACAGGGTGCACAGGCTCTGGGGTTTTCCAGGTGGTGCAGGTCAGAGTCAGCCCCCACCTGTGTTCTGCCTGGGGCCACCCAAGTAATCTGCAGGTAGCTGCTACTTGTGCTGAGCTTGGAGCTTCCCAGGGAGAGCCAAATTGTGATCCAAAGCCAGCTGCCACTAGGACCAGGCCTGGAGCTACTTAGCCAGAAGTATGGGGTTGGGGACAGGCCTATAAATTGGGTGGGCAGAGCCTCAGCTAAACACTAATGCAGGGCAAACAATGTAAGCCCAATTGATGATACGTCAGATTGCTCCCACCTGCAGGTTCTGTGGCTCCGTGAGGGAGGTCTCAGAAAAGGCACAGTGGCCTCTGCCTGCCTTTCTGTCTGGGAGAAAGCTGTTCCCCAGCTCTCTCCATGATGTCTGGCACTTCAGTTCCTCCTCACATGCCACTGGTGCCTTTCAAGCTATCACCCTGGTGGTGCTGGTTCTTAGAGGCAGTGTATCTATATAAGCGTGGCATGCGCCGTTTCAGAGGAAGCACCAAGGAACCTAGTACCTTTTTTCGCTGACTCTAATCCCACTGGTTTTTACAGCCATAAGTTACAGGGGTTTATCTTCCTGGTACTTGTAGCCTGGGTTGGGGGACTCGGTGTGGGCCTGGGATCCCTTTCTCCTGAAATACCCTTCCCAAATTTTTATCCACCATATGTGGGCATGGGACCCAACCGTTCTGCATCTCCACATCTCCATGTCTCCTGCCCTTCTGAATTGATATAGTCTCTTTAGTTCCATAGTTGTTGAATTTCCATTCAACTTTATTTCCAATGGTTTCAAGTGATTGGTGGTCTGTGGTTTAGTTATAATTCTGTTGTGATTGTACGAGAAGTCTAGCTGTGTTTACCTATGCCTATATCTTAACCAGAAGTCCCCCAGGGTATCATTAAAAATGACATTTTTCAAAGAATGTTTTTAAAAATCTCTATCAGCATTTTAATATTCTGAAGTGTTTTCTTTTAGTCATTTTATTATTTCCTTTAAAGATTTAATTCAATTCTTTTTGATGTGTTACCATTATTTATTTTTAGTAAAAGATTTCTCCTTGAAATACATCCTGTTCTTTTCCTTTTTTATTGGACTTAAATATTTCTGCCTGGAAATCAGACAGGTTGTGGTTGAATTTGAATTAAAAAGAAAAACAGAATAACTTCCATTTCATTCAAATATTTTTACTGTAATCAATTTGTTTTCCTTGTGGTATTTTACAATTTTAAAGATGTTTAGAATGATCATTTTAAAACTGCTTGCTATAAAATGTAGGTTGCTGATCAGACAACACCTACAATTATTTATTATTTATTAAATTTCTTGATTTGGGGGAATATCAATTGCTAAACATGGTAAACACTAACTGATTGTGGGACAAATTAATAACTGCCCAAAATAGACTCACAGGTCAGAAGTGTAGACATTACCTCTGTATTTTTCCAACTGGAAGAGTTAGATTATTTTTTTTAAAAAAAACCTTCACACCTGGAAGGTTGAAAGCAGCAGAGTGAATTACACTTTCCACCCTCAAGCTCTTTAAGCTTTTGCACCAGCAGTTACTGAGAGTGGGCTCTCACACTAAACAAAATCAATGCTTGAATAAAGTCAAATACACTGGAGCATCTGTGGCTCAACATAAGTAGGTTTGTGGAGGGGTGCATGTTTCAGGTCTTATTATTTCCTACTTTGGCAATCAGGTTGAGTATTTATTTTCTTTGCACCTGAACTGTTTGCAGGATAAAAGACGGCAAATAATGAAACTGATAGTAATTTTCCAGTGAGTAAGAACCGTGCCCTTTATCTGAGAGAAAGAATGTAAGGTCTGCAAAAGCCCAACGATCCAAAGCACCCGAAAGGAAAAGCCTCCCCAGTGACTCCAGCACCTTGGGTCTCCTCCCCAAACAAGGCCTGTGCTGCTATCAGTTTTGATAAGCAGGCTTTCCTCACCCATAAGGCTATAACATGATAATGTCATTCAATAACCCTCACACCCTTTCCTGCTATTTGTCGGGCACAGGAAACCGAGGATTTTCTTGTCGTGTGGACACAGCGGAAACATCTAGCCAGCAAATACTGACCCTCGCATGCAAACAAACCCATATCCTCTTTCCGCCTGACAACTTCCTTCCTGCATGCTTAGAACAATCTACCCTTCATTTTTTTTTTCCGGACTTTATACTGACTACTCTGAAAGCCCTTGGGGAGAAGACCAATGTAAACTTCCACTCAGCAGCTGGATTCTCAGACAAATAGGCTGGCACTGAACATGGTGGAAGGTGCTGAAGATGACCTCTGAATATGGTGATACTGTACTGGGTTGTCCAAAGAGAGCATGTGCTTTGACAATTAGCTGAATACTTTGGCTTGTAATAACAACCACACTAGACGTTTCAAACCCAAATCTAAAACATTTAAAATTATATCATAGACCAGGAAGTTCTCTCCTCTCACTACACTGTCAAACTAGAACTGATATTACTCTATGTTATTCAGACCTGGGAATTTAAGACAGACATGTTTATACCTAGAGAGACAGGGCATTATATTAACTGCATATCCAAATTTGCAGCTAAATCCATTCTGCTCACCCAAGCAGCTTAAGCTTACTGGAGATTTTCGAAATTACTTTTTATCTTTGAGCTAGGTAGGAAGACCTGGTGAGATAAGTTATTTTGCTGGTTAATCATATCTTACATCCTAAGCAAGGACAATGAGGTTTTTCAAATTTCTTTCTGAAATACCAAAAGACACGCCTGACAGTCAAAAACTCTGTGTAGGTGCATTGGTTTACCAGAATATCTTCTTGATATTCAAAAGACAAAGAGCTCAAACTCTGAACACCTAACCCAAATCTGGAAAAAAAAAATGTTCTTAGGCAGCCTCAGCATCCTCCCATAAAATCGGTTTCTTAAAATTTGGTGGCTTATAGTGAGCAGAGTTAAAAAGCTCACTTAGCATTGTTGTCCATCATTTCATTTGGTTCAGAACATCGTTTCCTGGACAAACCTAGCATCAAGATATGCCTCTGCAGCTAAAGCTCAGGAGGGTAAAACAGGAAGGAGGAGGCTCTAAGTTGAAAGCAATGTTGCCAACACAGTCTGTCGTCACCAGCTGCCTCTCACCTCATATGTCCCCAAGTACTGTCTAAAACTTCCACATACAAAATGATACCTAACAATGGTAGAAAAGAATAAACTCTGCTACTTCTTTATGATAGGTGTCCAACTGGTAAATAGCAATAGTATTCATGGCCAAATGCCTTTTACCAATCTATCCCGCGGATGAGTTATTCATGTCTTCAATCCACACACACCAGTTTATTGAAAATATGTGATAGTAAAGGATGTGAAAAAGTACTTTGATGTTGTCATCAGCATTCTGGTGAAGGGGGAACTCAGGCTTCTGGTCCCCAACCAATGAGTCATTTGGTTATAGATTTAATCACAAGGAACAAGTAGCATAAACACCAAAAAATAATTTAAATGCTTCTTTTTTTGCCAGGATATATTCTAAGAGTTTTGCATGGACATCTCATTTAAACCTCACTACAAATCCAAAAGGCAGATATTATTTTTAGTATCGTATCAATAGCTGATACCTACTGACAACTTACCATATGCTAGACCCAGTTTTTAGAGAACTAAATTAATCCCAACAAGAACTCTGAGATAGAAGGGTTGTCCTGCCTTTTACCGATGAAGAAACCAATATACAAAAAGGCAAAATGTCTTCCCCACAGCATCAAACTAGTAAGTGGTGGGGCTGAGGCTAGAAGTTGGGCACCCCAAATTTTAAAGCCTGTGACCTTGAGACAGAGACATCGAGTCACAGGTTCCTCATCTCTAATATGGGTCTAAAAATAACTTCCCACTCCCTCATAAAGCCATTATATAAGCCAAAGGAGAAAAGGCGTGTGAATAATTAACTTAGAATTTCCCTTATTTTTATAGCACGCAATTTCAAATCACTAGGGCTAAAAGACAGGCTGTATGTCAATTAAACATAAAAGCCACATTTCTCCTCAGTGGCTTTTTGTTTCTTCACTTCTGTTAACAATTTCTGACATTTTCATATGCTTGTTCCAAAGAAAGCCATGCCATTTTGAGAGCAAAGAGCAATTTATTTCATAATTAATTGGGTAGAATGTCAAGAACACGAAGAAACAGAAGAGCATTGGTGTTGACTACTGCTGTAAAAACAACCTACTACAACCTAAATGAAAGTTCTTGAACATACTATAGGGGAGAATCTTCTGCTCAAAGATGCTACTACCATCAGCACTAATATTTATCCCAGGAGTCAAAGGGGTGCTGATTGGCCCGTTTGCATTTAGTGCTTCCCAGGGAAGACCTGCTCTCAGAGGGAACACACAGAGCAGTAGGGACATTCGGTGTCTCCATGGCTGGACCCCAGTGCTAGGGGGGAGTCTCCTGCTCTACCCCGACTCTCACATAAGGCCCCAGTCCCACGTGGAAGCTCACGGGAATACTAGCCCTCTCCGGAGTGAAGGCTGGCACATATGAATGAACACATACACTTTGGAGTGGCCCATCACCTTGACTTGAAAGGTAAAATTCCAGAGCTAGATGTTTGTAATGATAGTCCACGTTATCTGCCTCTGTTCTCCCTTCCATAGGATGGCTGGCTGGTGATACTAGCTAATGTTTATTGAGAGCCTCCATGTGTGGAGGACTGTGCCAAGCAACCCAGATTGTTTCTTTTACTCCCAACCATACCCCTCAGTGCAGACACTGTTATAATTCCCACCTTAAACACGAAGAATTTTAGGAACCGAAAGGTTACGGGTATACAGCTTGTGAGCGACAGAGCTGGGGCACAGATCTGATCAGGGACACAGATCATGACACAGCCTCTGTGCTTCACACTTTCAAAGGTAGTATCTAGAATGAAAAGTGAATTAATTTCAATCAATCAATCAATAGATACTTGTGCCATGGTGGGTATAAAGTGGTGCATAAGAAAGGCATGCCTTTCTGGTCAACATGAAGCTTACTATCTAGAAGAGAAAACAGATATCAAACAAATAATTTTAGTGCATTGAATCTATTTGGAAGCAAATGCATGTGCTAACAGAGCATTTCTGAAGGACCTAATCCAGGGGATACCTGAGGAAGCAGCCATTCCACGGACAGAGGAAGAATGAATAAACAGTACGTAGATAAAGGGAAAATAGCAAGGCAGTGGTGTGTTAGGACAGGAAGGAGCTTTTCCATACAAAACAACGCCACACATCCTACCCACACAACTGTTCCTGTACAAAGGATGATGGCAGTGTTCTGAATTACATAGCGATGAGTAAGATGAAGCCACTCCTTCAGAAGCCCACGTTTCCCAGTGGGGGAGACAGAGCCAGGTATAAATACAAAAAAAAAAACAAAAAACAAAAAAACAATGGCACATGGCAGAAGGGGATGCAAACAAGATGCCAAGAGAGGGCAAAGAAAGAAATTCATGTGGACACAGAAGGGAGTTTTTAACTGGTCCTTGAAGGATAAATATAATTTTCAAACTATGGTGAATTCTCAACTGTTAAATGGGGAACAAATGGAAGAGTTGGAGTCAGCCAGCAGGTGAAGGCTCTGTAACCCCCAACCCATAAAACAAGAATGAGACCTCAGACTGAGGGAACCAGAGGTAGCTAATGAAAGCTGAGGCCCGGAGATGACAGCAGAGACAGCCATAGGAGAAAAAGTAGGAGGGCTGGGCTAAGTCCCTGACGTTGCTCCCAGTTGGTTTTTATCTCCCCGGAAACAGGTGGCTCAGGGAGGGCAGGCTGAGCTTAAAAGGCAGAAACAAGACTGGTCAGACATCTGCACCTTATGCAGCAATGTGAAAAGAACAAGGGAGTTAAAGAGAGTAAGAAAAGACATTATCATACTTCAGAGAACAAGAGCAAAAAATGTAGTTGGGTCCACAAAACCCCTGCAACAGAATAACCAGTCACTAAGGGTAAAGACAAAGAATCTGAAAGCCCATGAAATACACACATGAACTGCACAGAAGCAGAAAAAAGTACAATAAGGTGGAAAACATGAACACCATGGAGAGAAGGAAGAAGCTGGAAAACTGACCTGTCACTAACAAAAAATTGTCAACTCCCTCATACTATTTATGGTAATAAACAATAAGAGACAGAAATATACCTGTGTGATATGCCTACATAAATAATAACAAGTATTTGTAGTAGTATTTATAGTGCCTGAAGCATGTATTTTAAGATATATTATTTCAACTAATTTTGTAAACCACCTTGTGACACAGGTGAAAATCATGTCAACATGGAATGCCATACCTACTTATTCACTGAGAGATAAAAGGCCAAGAAATAAGATTCTAAATAGATTCTAAATACCTAAATCCTATCCCACACCAGTTATCCCTCCACAAGTTCCTGAATGAAGAAAAAAAAAAAACAGAAAGGAGAAAGAGCAATTTACAGAGATGAGAAAGGGGCTTTGTCTGTGGCTTTGACCCCAGTACTGACACGGACTCTAGCCTTCTGGTATAGGCCTTGTAGAAGACTTCTTTCGCTCTAGCGAAGCAGAGAAAACCAAAGCCATCCTAAAGGTCTATACTGCCTCCTATCATCCCAAAGCCTTACTATAAGAGTTTAGCACAAATGAAAGGCCAATCTAGAATGCAAGTGCCCGTAGGAAGCAGTAGACATCACAAAAGCAAGAGAGTGGCTGGCCTAGATCTCAGTTCGGGTGCTGGGAACCTCTTCCAAGTCACTCTCACTTCACCAGCCATGTGGTAACATGCAAGATGCCCTGGTCTCCAAAAGGGAACTTATCTAATCACACGGTGTAGGGGTGAGGGGATCAAAAAGGCCACATTTACGTGTGAGCCAGTCTTTAACTTTAACCTGCCAGAGCCCTTAGCACCGCGTCAACAAAATGAACCCAAACAATTAATAGCAGTACTTCTCTAGGGAAGAAGCCCTTAGCTTCTCCCGACTGCAAAGAAGTGTCAGTATCCTTGCTTTATAGTTGTCAGTGGCTTGACAAAGAACATACGATCATGAAAAATGAAACCGGAAATGGAATCCAGATTTTCTGCTTCAAATTCCCTGCTCCCCAGTTAAACTGAGGACTTCAATGCCTTATGAAGTCTTCATAATACAATTTGCATATTCACAAATAAATACCTCTGTTTTCTTGGTCCCATCTTAAACACTCATTTTGGGGAGTAGAAATGCCTTGAAGCAAAGTGTACATGGCATATATTAAATAAAACGGTAATGCTGTCACTATGCTGATGTCTTCTGCGGAACGTATTAGTGCCCGAGGAGGAACTTCAGAGTGAAGACTGTATTCTGCTTCGTACCACTCACTCCACAGGGAGCACACAGGGCAGCTGTGGACCTGAGCCCACATACACTCGGCGATCTTCAAGAGGGCCCCTAGCTACCATGTTCCTCAGCAACTTTGCAAGCACAGGGGAGAGCCCCAGATGTTAGAAATTTTGTTCTTGGAGTCAAGGTTCTCTATCAGGGGATTAGTATGACCTGCCAGTAAGTCAATGGTTGTATTTTGGAAGCTATTTTAGCCTAATATTTTGCCTCAGGAGAGGTTGTTTGGTTTTAATAAAAACTCTCAATAAGAATGGACGACCCAATACATTATTTCTCTTGCTTCTAATTTAAGAATCTGGTACATAAAAGCACAGAGAGTGTGAAGGAAATGGATCCTGACCTTGTGACAGTTGGCATGATTTCTGAGGCAGGTGTCAGATAGGTTCATAAGCAACTATGTTGCCAAATCTTATCAAAACCTAAAAGACAAAAAGAGAAGAAAAATACACACTTTATAATTGACATCAAAAAGGAAGTCATTTTATTTTTAGTACATTTTCTTTGGAGGGAAAGCCAACTAACTGGAAAGAGTCCATAATTTAACCAACATCAGATCTCTGCTACATTCCCCACTGAAGCTTAATAAATGTTAGTTTCCAGATTTACTCACTTTACAGTTTTCTCCAGTTAATGGTCAGCAAACACCTTTTATTACTTTCAATGTAAACAAAATGAAGACCTGAAATCTCGTGATCAGGAATTGATTTCTGGCAGACAAGCCAAACTGTTTGGTCTATTTTTATGGTCTATTTTTATGGTTGATATAAGTGTATTCAAAACCCATAAACAATGCACATCCACTTCAATACCTTTTCAGCTCGTCTTTGGTCATAAACTGTAATTAAAACAAAACATCCCTTAGGTAAATCAAAGGAAGTGCCATTGAAACAATATAAACATGGAGAAAACCTTGGGCTGTTTCCATGTTCAAGTCTGATTAGATGGACAAGCACCATGCCCTCGTGTCAGGAGACCAACCAGTGGAGTTTGTGATTATGAGAACCTCCTCCAGTACCAAGGATCTCTGGCACAGTCTCTGGGAAAAGTTGTGCCAAATTTCTCTAAGAGAGGGTTTTCCACTTGGAGGCTGTGGTGTCTGTGAAGGCTATCTTTCATGAGCTGGGTGTCCTCTATTTTGCTGTCAGAAGGCCTGTCTATCGCGGGGCTCAGACTGTCTGTCCCATTTGGCCAGTGTTAGGAGCTTATGCTAGTTATGGCAGAGGAAACATGTTTTCCATTACGCCCACACTGAAGTGTTGATTAAGGTGGCACATGTCAGACCCGGGAGTAGCCAGCACTCAAAAACAGTATAGACCTTTTACAGATGCTGAAATTGTTTCCAGAAAATTCAGCATCTCAGCTTATCTTTTTTAAATTTTTTCTCTTCTTTTATTTCATTTTTTTAAGATAGATAAAGAAGCCAGGGCATTTTGTGCTTATTTCTTAGCAAGTACTTTAATCATGTCTGATTTTTTTCAATCATAATCAGACACTTCCTTTGTGTTTGTGGTTTAAAAAATCTCCCGATAATTGACAAGTACAGTCTATAAGAGTCAAAGATTTCTCTGTAAAGGATGCTTTCTATAAGAAAATGCATCTTGACCTTTTTAGAAATCTGAGTCCCTTTAAAATGTACCAAAACTATGCATATTTCTCAGAAAACAATTGTGCAAGATTACAAGCCTATGAAGAACCCTTTAGAGTTCCAAGTGCCTTAGGTTAAAGACCACTGTTCTAAGTGAAGCCAGATATAGGCATATAGCTGTCAGATTGAATTTTTACTTGTAGATAGAAATACAATCCCTTTACAAAATGTAAATACTAATGAGTCTGTGTAATTGAACCAGCTGTCAGGGGTTGGTAGATTCTTCTCATTCTGGAAAACAGTAAAAAGAAGAGGTTGTATCCCAGAGTCCCCAAGCCCTTCTGTGTAAGTCTCCTATGGAAGGCCAGCTTCTTAGAAAATATATTGGTTCCAATGACCATTAGCCAAAACTACATTTCTTTCCTTTTAGGAAATATACAATGTCTAAAAGCAACAATGACTAGCATTGCCAGGCTTAGCAAATAAAATATAGGGCACCCAGTTACATTTTTATTTAACCCTTATTAAACTTTTGTTTAAGTTGCCCTGGCTGGTGTGGCTCAGTGGATTGAGCTCGGGCCTGAGAACCACATGATCACGGTTCGATTCCCGGTCAGGGCACATGCCTGGGTTGCAGGCCAGTTCCCAGCAGGGGACTCACGAGAGGCAACCATACATTGATGTTTCTCTCCTTCTCTTTTTCCCTTCCTCTCTAAAGACAAATAAATAAAATCTAAAAAAAAAAAAACATTTCGTTTATCACTTATTTATTTAGATAAATGGTAAATCATTTTTAGAATAAGTATGTCTTAAATATTACATGGGATATACTTACACTAAAAGTTATTCATTATTTATCTGAAATTGAATTTAATTGGGTGCCCTGTATTTTAGCTGGCAAAATTATAATGATCCAATAACTCACATCCACGTCACTGGCTGCTTTTGACTGTGGGACCTGGTTCCTAGTGTTTTCTAACTAATAATTGATGAGAATTGCCACTGCATTTCACAACACCACTTCAGTGAGGGCAAGCCAAAGTGATGAGGTTGGTATTTACCATCTGCCTTCTCCCCCTAGTATGACTCTGGTTTGTTAATTTGTTTGTTCTTTCCCTTTCTCTCATTGACAAATTTGGCATCTGACAATCTTTAGTCCTGGACCCTGTCTGTTCTTTACGCTTTTAAACTTTCTTTGCATTTTATCTGCCCTACCCAATGACTCCTCAATCCACATTGCTGTTCATTCTAACTCCAGACCACTTTTTCTATTTGACAGCTGAGTCTTTCATCAGCATGGGCTCATTAAAATGGATTAATAGCTCAACCTACCACCAAGTGGCAAAGCATCATTTGTCTTCTTATTTCCCCTTTTTCCTGATTTTATAATCTTACAATTCGTTAACTATACCTATCTGCTAAATAATTCCCCATCAAGGAGTCCTTGTGTTTTGCATCCCCTGTACTCTAGTTCAGAGTCACATCATCTCTTTTATAGATGCATCTGCTTCAAATTTGGCCTTCCCACTTCCAGTCTTTTGCCATGTAGGCATCTATACCATGGTCACATAACCTTCCTTTCCAGATTAATTATTTATTGCATGTCTACAATGGATATACAAAAACAATAAGACTACCTTTTGCCCCCAGGAAAAGCACATAATTCTTCATATATATATATATATATATATATATATATATATATATATATAAAGAATATATATATATATATATATAGAGAGAGAGAGAGAGAGAGAGAGAATTATAGAAAAATATCATTGGCCCTATGACAAAAAATAGCACCAAGTACAGTGGGTACAGAAGTAATGTTAGAGGAATGGGTGATGGTGACAGAAATGTTTTTCGGATTCTCGGGAGCGAGAACATCTGAACTGAGTTTTCAGTTGGTCAACCTCAGCCATTAAGCAGGGAGACTGCATTTCCAGTCAGGAAGAATACCATACACAAAGACACAGCAATATAAAAAAAAGTGACACTTTCAAGAGATTTTAGTAGTTCAGTTTGACTGAAACACGTAGTTGTAAGAAGGACGTGGTGAGGTTCTACAGGTGTGAAGGTCCACATCCATGAAACCAACAGAGACAGTCTTTGAACTATTTTAGGCAGTGTGATGACAAAATCATTTTGTATTTTGAAAAATGGCATGAAAGGATATGAAAAATGTGTTGCAAATGACAGGCTTGGGGCAGGAAGATGGCAAGCAGCTATTGCAGGGCTCTCGGGACTAATGATGGAGGTGTTCCCTAAGTCAGTAGCAATAGTGATTCAAGGAGAAGGCTCAAAAGACATTTAGGAAGAAGGGTTTGGGTTACTCAGTGATAGATTACACATGGAAGGTAAGGAAAAGCATGGCTTTTATTATATGAAACCTGCACTTTTACTTAGTGAAACCTGTGCCAATTCCCACTGCCTATAGTAATGGTTTTCAACCAGCGGTGATCTTGCCCTGCAGGGAATATGGGAAAGTCTGGAGATATTTTTGGTTGTCAGAGAGAAAAAATAAGGAGATGAAGAATGCCACTAAGCAGAGCACAGGACAGATGCAGAGGACAGATGCACAGGACAGCCCCTCACGACAGAGTCATCAGGTTCCAGATATCCACCATGCCAAGGTTGAGAAACTGTTATACAACACTTGAGTCGATTTCTTTCCCTGAAATGTAAGACTCTTCAAAATACTGCCTGATTTCCTTTCAAGACTAAATTCCCATCGCCCTGTAGGTGTCCTATGGACCAAGAAAAAATGACCTCTTCATGAATTCCAAACATATTTTCACTTTCCACCTACCAACCTTGCCTTTACCATTACTTTCTCACCCAGGAACATTTCCTCCACAGACCCCTTCCCCTCCCCCCATAGTCAAAATGCTGCTTATGCCTCCTTCATGAATCTTTTCCAATTTGCCCTCTCTCCTTCCTCTCTATCCATTTACTACCGTTCATTACATGGTAACTAGCAAATGTATTACTAGTTGATGGACTTGGTCTTATCCTTCCCCAAAGAAAGACCCTGATCAGCCAATTGCACTGCCTTTAACAAAGTAAGCATTCAATAAATATTTGTTAAAATTAAGTATGATTTTCTAAATCAGTTGTCTGGAATCATTAATGCCTAGGTTTCCCTGTTATTTATGTGAAAAATTCAGAGGTGAGAGATTCTCATCTATAAATGCTGGACAAATGTAGTGCCCATAAACTGTAACCAATACTTGGTTCAATTTTTATTGTACTGTCTTAGAAAATGGAATATACTTATCATCATAGCCCATGCGATATCTGAGCTTTGTTTTTATGCTGTTATTCCAGTCCAGGTTTTGGATTTGCTTGGTAGAGTAGATGTTTAAGATTCCTTGTACATCTTTGCACATTGATTTACCTGTCTACCAGGTGTTCTGCATTGCCCTCCAACTGCTCATTTTAAGCTATTTAATTCTGCAATGCATGTTTCATTGCTGATATCCTTAGAAAATTTTCCTGCCTGGTAAAATAAAACCTGCTTTTTGTCAGCTTAATAGATGCCACTAAACCACCTTGTAGAAACACTGGGAAATGTGAATGGCATGGGTGACCAAGACTTTGTTTCTAGATTTTTACTTTATTGCCTTTTGACTTTTACAAGACTTACTTAAGAACAAGGATTGAATATGGCTTAGTCCTCTGAGGGCCATGCATTCATGACAGACATTTCCTTGGCCCATGCACCAGTTCATTTCTCACCCCCTGCGAGACAGTTTATTTTTTCCAAACCCTGAAAGGTGTGTGAAATGAAAAGGACCTTTGAATCCCCGTGTTGCTGTACCGAAGGCAGCTTGGCAGTTCTCTTTGCTGCTGCCACGTTTGGCCATGGGATGTGTGTAACAGCCTCGTCCACAGAACACTGAGAGATCGTCAGCAAGCAAGGTGATTTAGAAACCGAACTACCCTACCAAGCTGTAGAGAAGTTGCCTTTGACATAGATAGCTGGTTAAAAAAATAGGCATAGTATACTTTCTCTAAAGCAGATTATTTGTAAATCCTCTGCACCCAGGATGGCTTTGTGCACCTAGATCAAAAAATTATGGCCCAAACAGTTCCACTTTCATGACAACTGGGATTTAGGGTTGAAGGCCATTTACTGCTACAGAGAATGAAGGATGGGCCCTCACTTTATTCTTCTGTCTTAGCCTATCATTAGTGTCAATTAACACACTCAGAAATAGATAACAAGAGGGAAGCAGGCAGATAGATCAACAGGTAATAGAAAAACAAAGCCCTGAGAAGCCAATTCTTCCTGAGAAGATTAAAATTTGGATGGAAAAAGGCTTCAAAGTTTTTTGTTTGCTTTTTCTTTAATTTTGATATAACTGACAAATAAAGTGTGTTAGTTTCAGGTGCATAACATCATGATTCAATATTTGTATGTATTGTGAATGATCACCACGATAGGTCTAGTGAACACTGAAATTTTTAATGTTTTCTTGAAATAGCTATTCCAGTCAGAATTACACATGGTTTACTTCCATCATCCCTCCTCTGGACTGACATGGGTAAGTACATTTTCCTCACTCACGCCTGACCAAACGTGTGCATGTTTCACTCCAATACAAGACCCTGAAGACCATGCATCACATCTCTTCTTCATCTTTGTTTGACTTCACATCACATGTGTAGGGCTTTACTGTTTCGAATGCCCAATAATTGTTATTGACTTTAAATTTGGCCAACCTCATGGTATGGAAACTTGCATGGTCCAAAGGGCTCTACCAAAGCCCCGTAACTCAAAGTTCTCTCTATATTGTTAAGGAGTGAAGCTTCAGTATCCAGGTGAATTTCTCAACTAACATTTACCACACAGATATTTGTCTTTCATTAAATTTGAAAAAAAATCAAAATAGTTATTATTTAGAAAGGAAAATGAAGAAAATCATTAATATTATAATACTGTAGTAAGAAACTACTACACTTAACTGTAAAAATAACAGCAAAGTAATCTAGATGAATTCAGTTAATTACATATATTTTATAAGTTAATTACATATTTAGATTGTCCAAATGCCTATTGTGATACAATATTGAAGTGAAATCCACTAAACAATAAGTAAAGGGCATTGAACTGCAATTTTCATTCTCAAATGGATACCTCTACAGCATCTTTCCCAAAATATTCAAGTAACACTCAAGGTCTACACCAGGGTAAGTCTAGCCAACACAAAGGGAAGTGCTTCTTTGTCAACGTGTGATAAAATATTCACAAATTTTATAACAATAAGACTAGTAATGAAACACTTTTTGCACCTTCCAAGAACCTCCACACACTGGTCTGAAATCATAGCCCCAAGGTGAGGAGGACGAACACCACTCTTCCCAGTTTGCAGATACAAATATGGAGACACAGGATTTTAAATTACTGGCCCAAGTACCTCCTTTCAGTAAGGGGCAGAGAGAGGAACAACACTCAACAAATTCAAAGGCAAACTGTGCCTGCTGCCTATAACCATTTCACCAGAATATGAGGTCTGTCCAGAAGGTATCCAGCACTTTATACACAGGATAATGAACGTGTTTCAGTCAAAGTAGGCACCTTGGGACCTCACACAGTTCTCCCAATTGCCATCACCTGCCTCACTCAATTTTCCAGAATTTCATTGATGGTCTGAAATCTCTTCTTCAAAAGTGATTTTAGTTTTGGGAAACCCCAGAAGTCACAGGGTACCAAATCTGGGTTGTAGCGGGGCTGAGTCACCAGGTGATTTGATGTTTTACCAAAAACTCTGCACAGGATGTCATGTATGAGCAGGCACATTTTTGTGATGAAACTGCCAATCAGCAGTTGCCCTCTGATGAAGCCTTCTGAATCATCCAATAGTGTCCAAGGAGAAATGTCCAAGTTTAACACAAAATTTGATGCAGATTTGTTACTCTACTCCATCAGTCATTTTGAATGTGACAGCCACACAGTACACATGCTCACTCAATGGCATCTACTGCCCTCACTAACTAGTATAGTAAAGCCATCATTGTTCACATATGTGCATTATTCCAGTCCACCCTCCTTGACTGCTAGGTTGCATCGATGTCATGCAAACTATTCTCATTATGTTAACAACGGCTGGACTTTTTCCTGACAGACCTCATATACATGGCAGAGTGCTGGCACATCATAAACACGCAATCTTTCAATCACTCACTTATTTAAAAGTGATTTACTGAGCATGCATAGTGAAGGGAGAAATAAAAGTCAGCTGACTATAAGACCAGAGTTTTAATCTTCAAGGGGTAGAGAGTAAATTCAGAATCATGGTAAAGAAAACTGCGGGGCAGCAGCCAGACTCCTCTTCTGGAGTGAGGAATTCTTCCTCCCAACTCAGATATTGTACTTACATCCACCTACGGAAACTGCCCTTGTCCAAATGAAATTGATTGGTTTCCCAGGTTTACATTTCCTCCTAGGAACAGCCTGTAGCCAGTGACTGGTCAATGCACTGGGCTCTTGGCTCAATTTGGTAAATCTCTGAAGTATAATCCCAGCTTCAGCACCCGCAGTGGGGCCATCTGAAGCTGTAACTGCAATCATGTCGCAGCTCACTTTTCTCAGCTGCCCCATCCTGCTGCCCTTGATTCCATACAGGCTTCATTCTGAAGAGGACTCCTTAGTCAACTTCTTGCATCCCAGCCTCTACTCTCAAGTCTGTTTCCCAGGATACCAAATTGTGACAGTGGATATCAGAACCCTACTGGGCAGAATCTAAAATGGGATACATTTCTGGGTACATCCAGAGTCCCATTGAATTTCAGGTGTCAGATGCCTCTTGGTCACTTTGAGCCCCTCCAATGAAGAGGTCAGTGGGTAAAGAAAGCAGTCACTGTACTAGCAGAGATGACAGACCCTGATAATCACAAAGAAGGTGGTCTATTTTTACACACACACACACACACACACGTTACACGCACAGAAAGAATATGTTTGGTAGCCAGGTAATCCTGGAGCATTTCTCAATCAGTGGCTAATTTTAATGGTAAAAGAACAATAACCCCAGCCATGGCCTGAGAAGAGCATGGTGACTATAGGCTGATGGGTGAGAGTCTAGTCTGGTCACCACTCTGAGGAAGCCACCTGGTACAACTACATTGTTAACCAAGAGTGAGGGGAGATATATTATAGAATACATAGTTAAGAACAGAAATGATGACTACCAGGTGGAGCTTTGAGACCAGCTGTCCTGAATGGGGCTGGAGCTCCTCCAGAATTTCTCTTGAAAGTTTCCCCCAGCAAAAGAAACCAACTAGAATGGAGTGAGTCTTCCCGAACGGGACAAGTGTACTATACGAAGCAAGCAGATTTGAGTGGTGGAAGTGAACTGCGCTAGATTCTATGGTGTGCACCCCAGACCTGAATAGGGACCAAGCCATTCATTTCCTCAACTGTGACCCTATCCAAGAATTGCCCAAGGCCACAGGGAGTTGTATGACCAAGTTCATGTTTCTTCCCCAAAATAGACCACATCCACTGATTGATACAAAGGTTCAAATCTCCTGCCTCCATTTGGGAAATCTTTGAAGGAATAGCCGTTTCCGAGTTCCCTGTGCATTGGCTGGAGCCACTATTACAACGATATCACTGGTTGATTCCTCCTTCTGCCTCCTGTCCAGCTTCCCTTTGCTTTCTCGTGTATCACCCACAACCAAATAGCCAAATCAGTGTGTTTCCCAGGGCACCTCACCTTTGGCACCCAAGAACGCAACTAAATGTCATTTCATTCCTTATACTATCCATCTTTAAATGATCCAAAATGTGTGTTTATCTTCCTCGGGGTTAAAATTTGTCATTCAGTTGACAAAAGCAAGAAAGTCGAATCACTGCTTTTTTCTCTCTAATGATCCTGACTCGTAGGTCACAATTGCCTTGCCCACCAGAAAACTGATTCCAACACGCTTGAGCTTTAATTTCATTTTATGCAGTATCTTTTTTTTCACAACAAATATTTTATAGGGCTGGTCTGCCTGCTGACTCAGAACCCATGTGGTAGCAGGCCTGACAAAACAGATTGTCATGATCTACTAATCAATAAATCCATGCAGTAAAGAAAATTTACACTACAAGTTCCACTCTATTCTCCAATATGCACCGCTATAACGCTTGGGGGGAGAAGCCAGCTGCTGCAACCGGTGCACAAAAGGGTAATTTCTAGCGGTTTTTTTCTTATGTAACACTAGTATCACTGAATGAAACTTAGTCCTAAGGCATTCTAGTCAATCATATCAAAATTTAGCACCACAGAATCAGAGACACATCAAATTGAATGGGACCTTAAGAGATCATTTCATACAGCCTGCCCCAAAGCAACGCTAGCCTGAATTATTTCAAATACATTATTTTGTAAGGTGTTCTTCCAGATTTTCATAGGTTTTACCCTTCCCAGGACTGCAAAACTGATAGTAAATCATCAATAAAACTATCTTAATTGATAGTAAATCCATCTGCATGAAACAGAATTTTTTTTTCATTTTCCTGTATCACATAAATGCATTTGGCCAACATCTTTCAATCATCTTTCCTGTATTTAAAGAAGACAAAAGACTGTTTCAACTTTTCCGTAATAAGCTTGTTTTGACCTGTCATTAAATCTTGTTTGTTTTCAAGCTTTCCCCCAAGTTTTAAGTCTTCCTGTTACACTTAGGGAGGGTAGAGTGACAATTTGACGAACTGAATAAGACTTAGGGTCTCACCAATGACATTCAATCGTATGACCCCTAGACGAAGTGGATGACTTTGTGGTGGACAGACTTGACTGACGCACTAAAATCCCCATTCCCGGCCCAACAATGACAGTGGACCCAAACTGGAGGGACAGAACCTGAGTTCTCAGTGGCGTCTTTGACCAACCGAATCAACCACAGCAACAGCCAGAGCCCATCTCCTGATTTCTCATCGTGAAAGAATAATAAAGCCTTGTTGTAGTCACGGTTCATCAGATGTCACAGCCCGTGCCCCCCCACAGTTCTCATTGAGGCCATGGTTATGATATTTATTACATTGCTTCTCCAAATGATATACGTCTCAGCATCAGTCTTTCCTTCTGAGTACCAGTGTTGTCGGTGGTCCATTACTCTCCATTTGTATCATTTTCATGAACTGAAAATGTTTCTCAAACTCTGTAAGCTGTCTCCCCTCCCGAAAACCACCTCTCAGTCCAGCTGGATGCAGAACGCAATGAGAGCAGCAATGAGAAGAGAGAAGGCATAAGGTACATTAAAGCGCCTTTGATTTTAACATGACCACATGCCACACGTGGGGACTCGGAATGAAATGATGCCATGCTGCCTTTGGGTGGGAGTGGGGGGGTGGAAGGATTTCTGGGCAGGGAGAAGAAATCCTTTGTCATCTCAGGATCCTGTTGCAACAGGACAATTTTTTCTGTCATTTCCATGTTTTTGCTACATGAAAAGTAAGGAGGAAAATATGCTGAAACCCTACTCAAAATTATTTCTTTAGAGAATTTCTGGCAAAGGCAATTTATTTCCCAACCAAGAAGGATTAGTTTTCCATACCAAAGGTCTGTTTAATAAGGTTAGTCATCGACTGGGTGGTCCTACGGCTTCAGTTTCAGTGCCAGCTCAGAATGAGATTCCGGTTTTCACTCTTGTTGCCGTAGGAGGCAGATTTTGCAACAACATTATATATGACAATGTTATCAGTAGGCCTAGAATAGTACCTTACTTAACTCCACCACTACCATAACCACAGCCACAGCCAGTTGCTGTGGCATCGTAATCTGTCAGATGTTCTTTATTTTCTGGGTTTCTAGAAACAAACTTACTTCATAAATGTAAAAATACATAGCTAATTTAAAAAAAACATAATTTTCCATGCTAATTTTTTCAGATATTTGTACATCTCCTAAAGACTTTATTTATTTATTTTTAGAGACAGGGGAAGGGAGAAGGGGAGAGAGACCTTGATGTGAGAGAGAAACAATTGCTGCCCCTATCGCCCCCTGGCAACCCGGGCATGCGCCCTGACCAGAAATCTCACCGGTGACCTTTTGACCCTCGGACCACGCCCAGCCCACTGAGCCACACCAGTGAGAGCTGTACAAGTTTTTAATTACACACACGCACAGAGAGAGATGGAGAAAGAGAAATAGAGAACCGGGAATAATTGCACATAGTGTAAAAGGCTGGATTATTTTAGTTTTATTGAAATATTGTCTATCCCGAAGCTTATGAAAGTATCAGCCATTTTCACTGAGCTTTAAGTAATTTTTGTAGTGATTGACATTGGAGGGAACTGGGACTCAGTAAGAATTCCTAACCTGGGTTGTGGCTTTGCTAATGTAGACAAAGAAGTGCCTCCACTTCATCGGAGAGTGAGACAGCCATGGCCTCATTATAAAGGTGCACTGAACAACATTCCATTAATCAAAACATCCTGTTCCTTCAAACCCTGTTTTGCATCAATGTATTACCATAAAATCACACTTAGACGCCATTATGTAATAGAAACATTGTTAATATTTTGAAGTTTATCTATCACGCTTACCATAATTCAATAGCCATGTTTAAGATCACTTATAACTAGGTCTTGTTCACCTGCCTTCTTTGGCTATTAAGTGGTCAGTTCAATTCTCTCCTTCAAAAAGGAATTCATTGCCTTATTGAAAACTATAGTAGAACCCAGTTTCCCTAAGAATCCTTTGTATAAAAAATCATAATTACTGAGCAAAAGATGCCAAACTCCATCAAGATTTGTTTGCAATTTGCTACAATCAGCCCAATGTAGGCACAAGTTTGTTCCTTGCCCAATTCTATCTAAAGACTACATAATGAAAAACCTTTTGACAAGTTGATTAATAATACTGAGCTGTTAAAGTTCAGCTGAGTGAGCAATTAAACATTCCAAACAGCAATGAACCTTCAGAAGGTAATTTATGATAATTTTATGCACAAGAGCTCAGTGGCTTTTTAATTTGATAGAATGTTAGTAGCATGAATTTCTAACAAGGGAGTGTCAGGGCTCCATACATCACTGAGATTACTTAAACATTTCCAACGTGGCTGATGAATGAAGTTTCTTGAGATGTGGGGAGATACAGAAGGTGTTGGAAGGTTGCGATTATTCATCATATCAATTATTGAGAGTGGATGCACTGACACCGTACTCCCTGATCATATTTTATGTCCACAGTAAAGATAAGTCAAGCTTGAAATAACAGACCTACCCAACTACAATATCCGCAGGTAATTCCACTCCCTTGACTTCCCTCCCCTTCTTCTTTACCTCTTCCCTCAAACTCATTGCCCCTCTTCTATTCCTACCCAGATTTTAAAACACCCGCCCCCTCTTACTTAAAAAATCATGGTGAAATAACTGAGAATAAGGGCAAGAAGAGAAAAATAAGAGAAGAGACAGAAGTCAGAATGGGCACGATGGTAAAATCACTGACTCAACAGAGTGGGAAAAATAACTGACAGAGTAGCTTAGTTCCCACTTTTGCACCAATATACATACCCACCCTCACCCCCAACATGGCACCTCCTTGGCCACAGCCCAGTGGGGCTGTCCAGCCCCCCTCCAGCACGTCCACTGTTTAATCAGCACACCCCACCTCTGGCAGCCTTTTTCTTTTCAGATCGTTAAAAAATAACATGGTCTGCTTTGAGTAAAAGTGAATTTTTTTTCTTACTTTAATTCCTACCCTAGTATTTTTGAATTTTAAAACCAGAAGACACCCTGGAGACCACTCAGCCTTGAGTTCTCTCAGGCAGTAGGATGTAGTCTGTTGATGAGATTAGTTGACCCATACAAGTTTATTTTTATTTCAATGAATTACCCACCCTGACAAGATGAGCTATTTTACACAAAATTTGGATTTCTAGTTGGGAATACTGAAAAATTAGAAGCTCTAGAAACATGTTCCCTCCATTTCCAAAGAGCAGTATTTAGCTGGAGCTTAGTAGCAGCTGCCCATTTAAAAGAAAACATGTTTTGTCCAGTCCCTCACACACCCCACCATCGCTACGGTCTTGTACTCGGGCAGATTTCCTCATGTATGCTGCCGGCAAAGACTGTGTAGAAATATGAGCTTGTGATTCCTGACCGAGACTTGGATTAACCTCTTTGTTTTACAGTTAAGGAAACCAAGTAAATAGTAATGCATGACCCTAACCAAGGTCACCGGCTCATTAATGGCAAAGCCAAGATCTTCTCACCCCCAATCCAGTGCTCATTTTATTACGGTACAGTTTCCACTCATCATCTTTCTCATCACATCTGTGTGTTTTCCTTTAGGGTAGAGAAAAACTACATTAACCTGATTATAACACAAGTGATGCATCTATGTCAATTTTTATTTACTGAAATAAGAATTATATGAACCAGCATAAATTCAACTCCTAAGCAATTAAATATATTTTAACATGGGGTGTTTTACTGTCTACTTACTTCTATCTTTGATACTGATTCCTGCTTTAAAATCAAAGTAGCAATTTATTAGAAATTATATCACTAGAGTAATAACAAGTATGGACTGCCTTTATCCTATTTCTGTTTTCTCCTGTATACGTCTGACAGCTACTCAGCAAATAGCAAATGCTAACCCAAAGTCAGTCATGTTTCTCTGCTACAGACTCTGAGATTGAGTGCAAGATCACCCTGACTATTGCTAATGCTTTTATTTCGTCAAATGGGTTGGAAAACAAAACCAAACAAATAAACACAAGCTCATCTAGCTATCATCTCTGCAGATGTCATTTCTCGGTAATGTGCTATTATCATTCACGTCAGGTAAACACTCTTGCAGATGAAGACAGAATTATTCAGGCAAGTTTCTTCAGACCGCCCTGCAAAAGCTGTTCTCCTCGCATGGGAAACTTTCACGAAGACTCCTTGTTTACAGAGTCCATGTGCCTCACGGTCCTCTTTTGTGTTTCTCCCTCCCTGGTACTGAGCATATGTTTTTAATGTTAACACTCCCTCATCTATAGAGACCATCTGCTTATTAAAAAAAAAGTGTTCTCCTCCCTTCTAAGACAGCTTTTTTGCATGGTGAATCCTCTCTGCCAATTTCACAGATTCGGGGGAAAGAGAAAAGGCTGCAGTCTTCAGTTCCAGACAAGTGGGTTTCAGGACTTTGGTGACCTTTGTAGAAGAAGTAGAAGGCACTCATGTGAATTCAGAGAAAGAGAGGTGTCACACACCTCGGGGCCTGAAGCTGGGCTTCTCCTGCCCGATAGACAGTGGATAATCCTATTATTACCACCACCTGACTGACCCTCTGTGTGGATTTAGATGCTTTACTCTCCATTTCTGCATCTGTGCCCAACCTCAGGAATACAGATATTATGATAATAAATGGAAGTGTCCTGAAAAAACAATACACAACCCTGGAAGTCAAGTAGGAAGTAGTCATGCAGATGACAGTTCAGGCAGAAGGAACTCCAAGTGCAGGGGCATTGTGTAAGAGCATCTGGTCTACCGTAGAAATGTGCCTCTGCATCTTTAAAGCGTACAGTCTATACAAAGGGAAAGCAAGAAATAAATGAAAGAGAACTCAAGAAAGAAAAAGCCTTGAGCATGAAAACCCTCACAGTTATTTCATACTGATTTGGCTTGAAAATCCTGAAACGGAATTTCGATGCCTCTTGTTTGAAGAGGGTTGATCTCAATACAAAGAAGAAGAAGAAAGGGCAAGAATAGTTGCTGCAGTAGTCTTGACTTGGAGACTCAAAGAGGAGAATATCATTGGCTCAAACTACCTTTGGGGTTGTGTGTCAAAGAGTCCTCAGGAGTCCTGAAAAAACCTCAGCTGTCATCAGCCTCCAGGAAGCGTCTCCACCTTAACCACAGCCACTGCCCACAGTCTTACTGAGCATGGCCTGAGAGAAGATGTGTCAGAGGCAAAAGTCTCACAGCCTGGGGTAGTGGATGTTCCCCAAGGGAAGTGGTACCCACTGGTATTTGAAAGAAACTGCATAACTTAATTGGGAGTTAGTTAATAGGGAGCAGACAGTGGTGAAGAGAATGGGAGGGCAAGAGAGAGCAAGACACATCTCCTCTGACTAAAGTACCAGCTCCTACTCTGGAAGGAGAGAAGTGACCAGAAACTGCCAGGAAAAGCCAGCTGTGTTCTCTCTGCCTTGAGGACAGTCTGACACTGGGGGAGGGACTAGAGAAGTGTTGACAATTAACATGCCTGGATGCTGTATTGCCCAAACTGATCTATTTTTTGGTAAAAAGCAACATACTAATTGTGGGACAATAGCCACAAATCAGGCTGGCCTGGGCCTAGAAGGACAAATGATCAGGCTACTTACAAGACACCTGGATGCAAAAGGCTTGGTCTCCTGATGTCTCTTCACTAGTCTCTATGCTTTCCCCTCTTCCCCATTCCCCAGCCGTTCCTGACTTAAGGGTTAGTATCACCACTACCAGCAGACTAAAACTAGAAATGTGATTCTTACATGTTTTTCCCTTGATGTTACTCCCTTGTTGTAACAGCCTTTAGCTTTCAATGCACATCCACTGCACCTAAAAGGAAACCCACATTCCTCACTATGGCCTACAAGCACTCGCATGATCTGGTCCCTTTCCTGCCTCTTGAAACTCATCTGATGTCATTTTCCCCATCCACTTGCCCTTCTTTTTGTTTGTAGACTAGCTAAAAACTTTTCAGCTTTATGGCCTTCCCATAGCTATTTCCTATGCCCACTACATATTTCTAGTTCTTAATATGCCTAGCTTCTCCTCCTTCATGTTAACCCAAGCATCTTCTCCTAAAACCAGTCTTCCTTGACCCCTATCTAAAGAGGGTCTCTTACACACACACACACACACACACACACATACAAACAAACACACACACCAGAGTGGTCTGTTTTAGATTGTCCTGTTTAATCAAGTTAGCTCATTTGCATAAAGACAGACACAGAACAATGGGATAGAATAAAGATCCCAGAAATAAACATCATATATATATACATTTTTTCAAGTAAATTTCACAAGGGAAGTAGCAATACTTAATGGGGAAAAGACAGTCATTTCAAGAAATGGTGCCAGAAGAATTGAATAGCCTCATGCAAAAGAATGAAATTGAGCCGCTATTTTATGGCACTCTCAAAATATAACTCAAAATGGATTAAAGCCTTAAATGTAAGACCTGAAATCATAAAACTCCTACAGAAAACATAGGGGGAAAGATCCTCATCATTGGTCTTGGTAACAATTTTTTTTTACTATGACATCAAAAGCATAAGCCACAAAATCAAAAATCGATTAAGTGGATCTACCTCAAACTCAAAAGTCTCTGCAGAGCAAAGAAACAATCAACAAAATGGAAAAGTAACCTAAAAACTGTGACAAAATATTTTCAAATATTTATCTGATAAAGTACTGTAATAATATATAAGAAATACATACAACTCAAAAGCAAAAAATAGTAATAATTGATTTAAAAATGAGCAAAAGACCTGAACAGACATTTTCCCCTAAGATGACAGGGTATCTTGCATCTGCTAAAACAGCTGCTATCAAAAAGACGGTCAATCAATCACAAGCACTCATGAAGACATGTGCACTGCCGGTAAGACTGCAAACCAGTAAAACCACTGTGGAAAACAACATGCATATTCCTCAGAAAATCATAAACAGAGCTACCGCACAGTATTACTTACAGTAGCCAAGTCATGAAGACAGTCTAAGTGTCTATTGACAGATGAATGGATAAAGAAGATGTGGAATATATCTATATTATATTTACCATATATGACATAGATAAAATAAAATATTGTCAGCCATAAAAAACAAATCCTTCCATTTGTGATAACATAAATGGACTGTGAGGGCTTCATGTATAGTTAAATAAATCAGACCAAGAAAGACAAATACCTTATGGTATCACTAATAAGCAAAATCTTAAAAAAAAAAACCTCTTACAGACAGAGAGCAGATTGGTGATTGCCAGGGACTGGGGGGAATGAGAAGTGGGAGATGGTAGTCAAGGAATACAAACTTCCAATGAGAAGATGAGTAAGTTCTGGGGAACGAACTTACGGCATGATGACTGTGGTTCACGACACCACATGTATACTAGAAATGCACGGAGAGGGTAGATCTTCAGTGTTCTCACCATACACATACACACACACATGTGACTATGTGAGGTAAGGAAAGTTTTAACAAACCTTAGTGAGGTAATCATTACAAAATATAAATATATGTCCAATCATCACATTGTACACTTTAAACTTACACGATGTTATATGTCAATTATACCTCAGTAAAGCTGGAAAAATGTCATAAGCATTGTCTTAAGTTAGCTCACTTGCATATTGTCTGTCTCTCCCCTCGTAAGCAGAAAACAACACTGTTTTGTCCACATCAAATCGCCAGTGATCCAGCCGAGGACCCAGCTCTTTGTGGACACATTTACTCCTTATTTGAATGAATCTTGAATTTCTGAATAATGTCTAAGGCCCTTTTCCACCCTTAGAACCTATCCCCATAATCAAGACACAGAGGAGAAGAGAGGGAAAGAATGAGCCTCCACTCTGGCGTACCAGGAAATAAAACAAAACGGAACTTCCAGGACAAAGTCGCTGCTAGCTTTTCCCTTGAGTGTGATTTAGGATTCCTAATCCCTTGCTGGAGAAATCACCTTCTAAAGGACTGTGGGGGCCTGAATGGGGTCCATTTAAGGATTCCCCCTTCTCACTCCCAGAATTTCTCCCCCGCTATCTCTAGCATTTCAGAGAAATCAGCTTTATATTCTTTGAACGTGGCTAAGAACCAAAACCGGGCCTGCTGGTAAATTTATCATAGCTTCAGGCTAACCATCTTTAGTTATCTGACAATCAATATGCACGAATGTAATTATTTGTTTTCCAGGAGTTAGAGGAACAAGATCATTCTAAACTCCTGTGTTATTAATACGTGGTAATGAAAGTGAAATATTAATGACTCAGTCAAGTGTATTAAGAATTTGAAGTGCTGTGCAAACTGAAAACTTGCATCTTAGAGGGGGAGAAGCTCAAGCGCACAGATGGCTTGGTGACAGCCATGTCCTTTAGTGCAGCTTCAGCAGGTAGGTTTGATGGCCTTCCGGGAAGGTCATCGGCTCTGCCGGGGGAGGGTGCCGCCCCTGACTGTCTGGAAGGGCCGTACCCCAACGCCTCAAAAGGATGGAGCTGACATGCGCTCCTTCCTGTCTCTAGTGCGTGCAGCCCGGAAGGAGATATCAGGGCCTCTCTGGTGGCAAAGGCTGCTGATTTGTTGCCCTTCCCCTCACCGAGCTGTCATTTCGATGACTGGTCTTAGAGTAAAGATCTTCGTACACCTTAACGTGTGATGAAATGGAAAGAGCCCCAGACTAGGAATCAGCAGAACTGAGCGTGGGCCAGCTCACCTCGGAGGGCCCGAGTGGCCCCGAGCAAGCAGTAGTGTTCTCTCATGCTAACGTTTCCTCATCTCTAATCTTCAGATAATAAAACCTTCTTCTGTAAAACCTTTATTGCTTTTATAATAAATAGTCTTATGCAAAAGGCTGAAAATAAAATTGTTTGGAGGATGGGTTTACTTTCTCAACTCTATTACATTTCTGTGTCTAGGTTATTTATGCTTACGTAACAAGCACATCACTCAAGAATAGTTTCTTCTTGTAGTAAATATTGACTCAAGTATTGTCGTTCTTGTATTATTACATATTTAGATGATCTATATACCAGATACATATACACCTGTTCCATCATTTCAGAGTGCTATCCTTAGTGTATTCTGCCTGATAATTTCACAATTAAGAGTACTAAGATAACATAATAGGAAATATCTATCTCTAGATCTGTTGATAGATATATGTGTAAATGTATCAATAAATTTCTGTGTATAGATATCTATCTATAGGTAGATAGATATCATCATCTGTCATTTTACATCCCTCTAAGAAAACCAAAAAAGAAAGTCAAAACTGTAGGCACATTTTCCCCAGTCTGATGCCATTGTGAAATATCCACTAGCCACAGTTTCACCCTCCATCAAGGATCTGGAACATTGCCTTGCCCTAGGGGCCATGTAAACAATTGGCCTAAGTCGTGTCACAGAAAGTATGGTGATTGTGGGGCGGGGGGGAGGAGGTGGGTGGAGGTGGAAGGTGGTAGGTGAGGGATAAATGGTAAAGGGAAAAAATACTAAAAATAATGCAACAAGGGAAAAAAAGGTAATAATAACTAGAGAAATAATTTCTACTTCTTCATTAGGGAAAATGCTTGACTTTCTTTACTTAGTTTATTATGATCTGACCAACTGTGAAGACGGCCTTAGAGGCAGGGAGTGTCATCTAGACAGGAGACTCCCAAAGAGGTAGCTAAGCAGGTGAACTTCTGTCATTCTCCAATGGGAGGGACCCAGGTGGCTTAGAGAGGAAAGACTGATGTGTGAAAGACTGACAGAATCTTCTCGTTAGCCCACACCTCTCCCCTACTACCAACAAAGTGTAGAAAACAGTGCCACCAGGCACTGAGAGAGCTTAATATGTCAAAATTCTGTAAATTCAACAGCAATTATTTGCTAATACTTAATCTGCTTCTCTTTGCTAAATTCTGCACCTAACTTTGGATATATAATTTAGATATTTCTAGAATTCATCATTTGGTGTTTTCCTCTGGCTCTGTCTTAATGTTTTCACCTCATAACTTCTCTGAGTTTGTATATTTATCCACCCAACTGGCATTTACAGAGAGCCCTATGCACCTAGCACTGGGTCTGGACTCTGAGAAGAACACACACAAACACAAAATCTCCACTTTCAAGGACCCTATAATTGAGTCAGAGTTACCATCTTTCAACATGTTAAGTGAAGTGAGCATCCTCATGCACAGATAACATTATGGCCCCAGTAATCAGGATAGAATAGGCTACACGTCAGTAACAAATAAGACTTCACATATCAATGGTTTAACACAGGGAAGGCGTGTTTCTTATTCACGTCACAGTCTGATGCAGGTCACATGGCTACGCTGTGCCAATCTCTCCAAATGGAGGCTCGGGCCGCAGGCTGCTTCCAGGTTAAAACTTTAAAATCTTGAAGTTTTTCACGTTTAACCATACAGACTTAATGTACCTCTTAGTCTCCCTTGCCTCCAGTCCAGAATGACCCATTACTTCTGCTCATCTCTTATTGATGAGAATTAGTTACACAACCCCACAAATGCGTGGAAGCTGGGAAGTACTGAAGAGCACATGAATTTTTGGTGAATGCCAATATGCACTGAACAGTATTCTAAGAGAAACATAAGCAAGCCCTATATTGTCTTATTATTAAATATATGTAGAATATTGATGTCCACATGTGAGATAATTCCTGGCACAATGTCTCCCATATAGCAGTCATTCCATAAATTCTTGAGGAATGTAGCAAAGACTATGTGATGTCAGTGGCAGTAATAATTTACAGAGACACCAAAGATATACAGAAGGTAAACTTCCTTCTCTGGGGGATAAATGGTGAAGGAGGATGCTACGTGTGCAATGCAATGTGCAGATGATGCACTGCAGAACTGTGTACTGAAAACTTACGCAATTGTATTGACCAATGTAACCCCCATAAACTCAATTAAAAATACAGAGAAATAAACACAATAGTCTTTTATATTGCCCTTAACTGACAAGTAAGGTGTACAGATGATAGGCACTTAAAAGATGGGAGCAACCACTTTGAACTTGCTTGAGATAAAAAAAAAAAGTTGCCACCTTGGCTGGTGTGGCTCAGTGGATGGAGCACAGGCCTTTGACCCAAAGGGTCGCGGGTTCAATTCCAAGTCCGGGCACATGCCAAAGTTGCGGGCCAGGTTCCCAGTAGGAGGGTGCATGAGAGGCAACCACGCATTGATGTTTCTCTCCCTCTCTTTCCCTCTTTAAAAATAAATAAATAAGCTCTTAACAATAATTTTTAAAAATCTGTTTTTAAAAATGTCACGTTGTTTTATTTTGTATTAAGGGGGTGGGATTTGGTTGAAGAAATGATAAAGATTTGGGCAGGAGTAAAAAGGTCATACCTGATAGATTTGTATCAAAGATATACAAACAGTCAAAGGTAAAGCATGTTTGAGAATCAGCAGGTCAAACAATGTGGGAGGATAAGAAAATCAATATATGAAAGTTACTGTGAGAGAGGTTCAAAAATTGAAGCCTGCGTGATTATCTGCTACATGCAAGTAAAAAGTTTTGAACAAAAGACTAGCAACCAGAGGTCACAGTACAAAAGTTTGGCTCCTGTTGCTCTTCTCAATCCCATTCTAGATAAAATTCTCAAGCCAAACCCTGCCTAAAAATACAACAGGAGAATAAGTACAAAACAGTGTAAGTCTAGCACTATGCCAATATAAAATAACTGGCCAACATTATGGCAACGTCAAACTACATGGAGTAAGAGATAAACACCATGAAGTTAGCATAACAAACTTAGCCCAGTCTTGAGAGCCCTAGACAAATAACTCCAAGATGTGAAATGAAGTCGAGCAAGGGTGGGTGTATTAGCTAAACGGGATACACTATATAATTACTCAGGGGAACAGTTTAACATATTTATAGTTATAATCATATTGAAAACATTTTGGAGAGCAAGTAGGTATAGAAAAAATAGGTAGAGATAATACAAGTGTTTTCTTTAGAAAGAGATAATGCAAGTGTTTTCTTGGTTCTCTTTAGAAAGCTTGTGTTTAAGAATTAAATTTACAAAAAGAAAAAAAAACAAACCAAGGAAATGGTAATTCAATTCACAAGCATATTCAGTAACTATTTTCTTTAAATGATTTTTTTCCTGATACATTTCAATGTAGTTCTATGTTTAAATATTTCAAATCAAAATTCTAAAAGTAATGTGTAAAGCACTTGGTTACAAAGTTTTTCCTTGGCAACATCATTCAGCTTCATCTGTAATTAACAGCAAAGTAGGTCAGTACTATGTCACAGGTGGAGGGGTAGCTCAGACATGCACTCGAAACTGTACATTTTACCCAAGATAAAAGGAACAACAAGTATTTTCAGTAGAAGAATATTGCAAAATGTATTTTAATGACAAGGAATACATGACTGGACTTGATCCATTAAGCCAATATCTTGTTTATAATCTAGAGCAGTGGTTTTCAAACCTCAGGGTACCCCACAGCTGGTGAGCCCCGCCAGCCTTGTGAGGAAAGGAATGGTGCAGAATAGAGCACTACCAATCATAACTCAAGTAGCAAAGACAGACACTTCAGAAAATGTTTTTGTTATGGACAGGTGAGTATATATTGGGATGCAGTACAAAATTATGTCTTACTGTCAATCAGGGTCAAAAAGTTTAAAAATCGCTGACCTACAGGCATTGTAAAAAAATGCATAGTTTAAATCACATAAAAGTGAGAAAAAAGATTGTTGGTTGTGATTATAGCACAGAATCACATCCAAAAAAAAAAAACAACAAAACAAAACAAAACACATTTCTTCTTAAAGATGCTGAGTCCCACTTGAGAGAACCTGAGTATTTTCCAACCATTTTCACAGACAATTTCTTTTTCAGTTAGGGTAGGTCCAGCCCTTCTTAACAGAAAAAAACACAAACTTGGGATTAGGTGGTCCTGCTTTGTCTGTCATCCTTTCTCCCTGTACTCCTGGCAGAAGACCGGCCCCTCTCTATTTTTTCCTGTCCTGAGCACAACTGAACTCAAGCTCTTTTTGGTGGCCTGTTTGCTCGCCTGGCTCCACCCTCCCTATGAACCCTTTCTAAGTGATTTCTACCAATATCTGCATATTGATGCTGGGTCATGTAACCTTTCTTTCATTTTTGGCTAATGGCAATTGGAAAAAGATGGATTCAGTTGAGATCTCCTATGGAGCAACAGGAAATTATTTAGCTGCCTCCTCTTGTCCTCTGTCATTTGCAATTTCATGTAAGCAGGTGGTTTTGCTCATCGATAACAATCTCTTTTGGGTCCTTTGGTCAGCAGCCCTGTACCCAGCTCTCCTCGAATTTCACCCTCCCTCAGCTGTATCCTACCCAGTCTCTTTCTACATCACCACTGTTTTATCATCCACTGATGTCTGGTCTAAATTCATTTTTTTAAATGTCTGCTCTCTCTTAGTTCTCAGAGATGCTTTTGGGTAAATCCTCCATTTCCTCCTGCCTCCCTTGACCTTTCCCCTTGGCATCCGTGCATGATTTTTATTCTTTAATTCAATGTGAACATTAAAGTCCTGTAGCTATTCCCTGAATAACCGTTTCTTTGGATTTCAGTATATACTATACAGTTTTTCTTCTTGACATTATTCTCTACTGACTTCTTTGCTTCCAAAAACTGGTGACCTAGAAAAAGTTGGCCATTTGCGAAGACAGTTTTCTCCACTTCCTGGAATACCGGATAGTTTCTCTACAGTTATTTCGCTTTTTACAAAGTAATGGACGAGGGAGCCACTGTGTAATAAACACATATTCTCTCATTATAACAAGCTGTAAGATCATTTACTTTGATTTGACAAGTTCCGAAGTTCCTACTTTCTTCCTTACATAAACGACAAACAATGCGAAAGATGCTCACGGTCTGTCCTGCCTTTCCCTCCCGGACGCAGTGAAGCGTCACTAAGTTTCCCAGTCCTCAGATATGCCGCATAACACTGCAACGGCCCTGTCTGCAAAGGGTGGGGCCAGTGACACCAGCGTGGAATTACCACCAGCTTTGCAAAGGCAATGCAAAGCAGATTTTCCCAAACTGCTGACTTCAACTTCCACTTTCCTCCTTTTTCAAAATTAACCCTATTTCCCCTTTGCCTGTGTGCCTGTTCCTCAAACACAATACTAGTATGCACCTAAGATCACTCACGGCAGGGCAGAAGATAAAGCCAATAGCCTAATTTGTACTAATGTGTTAATGACTTACTGTGTTACATGTCCCAAGAGAACTTGCTGGAAGAAGGTAACATTTAAATCAAACATATCACTTCCATTGTGAAGTTCAGGCTCCCTGCCGTGAGTTTCAGCAGAGAAATTGGAAGCAGAGGTTACTGGCAAATTGTACAATGGAGGTGACTGATTTTTGCATCTTCGCGGAGGTCTGACCCAGAGCCCAGTTTGGAAAGGGACTCCTTTCATATTGTCTCCACGGAAACGTTTATCTTTTTGGGAGTTCACATCTCCTGTTAGACAAATAGAACCCATCTCTCACTGCTCCTTACCTCCCTACAAAAATAAAAACACACCCCAGGGACACTCACCATATGCCTTGGGTGTGTGGGAATGTGGTCAATAATCAACTACAGAGAATTAAATAACACAATCTCCCATTATGAACTCTGCCACATTCCGATAATAAATAAATTTAAGAAGATACACTGACATGCAAAGGATGTTAGTTCCAGGTAGAATACAATCAAGATTTATAGGGTTTTTTGTGTGAAATCCCGGCCCCTTGCAAATTCGAAGAGCTGAATTTACATGCCCTTTAGCCTAAGAGATAATGGCACCTGGAGGGCCTCAGGGAGTAACACTTTTAAATTCCGGTCAGCCCCCAGGCACTAGCTGCACTGAGCTGCCCTTTCAATGGAAAGCTACAAGTTTCCAGAATTCACAGGAGTCCAGTTGCCTTCTTTACAGTACCAGAGTGTAGAGGAGAGGTAATCGATATGCCCTAGCCTGTCCTGCTAGATTTATTTTAAAGATTACTTTGAGTGATAGTAAGCTCTTTGTGAAATAGATCATCTTTACAGAGTGAAGCAGATCCATGGAGGTGTCCTGGATGGGTCTTCAGGGAACCCGAACAAAATGTCAAGAAGCCCTGGAAATCTCTGTTGTTATTTTCTGAGGAATAGACGGTCAATAGTAGTGATTGGTAGAGCCCGGTTGATGAACAGGTTCATAACACCGGAGGATGCCTCCAGCTGTGATTGGCAGAGGGGCCAGCCTGCGGCTTAGAGGCAAGAATTAAAGTTTCCTAAGCAACAAGAGCTGAGCCCAAACACTGGGTAATCCAGAAATAGCTTTGTCAGAGGAGCTGTGCTGGAGAGAATTCCAGAAATCAATTCTGGTTGCAAGCAAAGTCTTTTTTAAAATTTCACCTTCCTAGGTACTAACAACTAGGAGAAATCCTTCAGTTCAAGAAAACGGGAGGCAAACGCTTTGGGATACTATTGTGTGATGGGCAGGGCTGAGTTCCAGGACAGAATTGTGTCTTTGTAACAAGGTTGGGAAAGTCCTCACATACCGCTACACTGTCGTGGTTGTAGTTTTTATCACTCCGAGTATTTCTTGTAGGTGAAATATTATAAAAGGCTTTATAAATTAAAGCACTTACAGTTTCTAACTGTTTACTTCCACGTTAATTCATTTTCTCAGTAGTGTCCCCTTCTTTTTCAAGTCGATCAGAGTTTGTGGTAGAGAGAGTAAACCCTGTGGCAACTGAAAAACCTAAGTAACAGAAGACGAGCGCAATAGGGCTGTTTTGGGCGGCGAGGAGAGGCACAGACGGAGGTTAGAGCTCCAGTTGTCCCATGATTCTGACCGTGAAATGCACACATGCAGGTGCTGTGGCTAAGGTAGCCCCTCATACGCTCTGGATCCTGAGGGACATTACGTGGCTCTGCTCTTCTCACTCACTGCATCTCCTCACCATCTTTCAAAGCTTAAGCGTATTACTCCGTTTGCAAACCCTTCGTTCGATCCGACCACTCCTTCTGAATATGGGGACAATTAATGACCTGATCTGCCTTGATTTCTCCATCTTCATCTTCAGTGTAACCACTTAACCCCCCTGCAGTCTGGCCTCTGTCTCCATGATTTTACCGAAATCAAATTTCTCCATCCTCACCAATGGCTCCTTCTATACTTTACGCTTTCCAATTGTATATGACATTTAGAGTTTTGATCTTCTGTCTTCCTTTTAAGAACTGGTCCTCAACTAACCTCTACAAATTGCTCCTTCACTATCTCTGGTTTAAAAATCTTCTGGCAGGCTCCCTACCTCCAGCCCCCAGCTGTCAAGTTTATTTTAACCTTTGGCCCTACGCTCAGCTGCCTTCTGCTTTCTCTGCTTCGGAGAGCTCTTGCGGCCTCAGCCACCATCTTTATCCTCCAAATACCATATGCCAAGCAACATACTGTGTACATTTCTGCTCAATGAATCTTCATATACCACTGCTTTGTTCGTGTTGTTTTCCATTTTAAGAGCCAGCACGATGTCTGGATTCTCCCTTTCTCAACACACCAGTCTCCTCCTTTCCTTGACAATACGTTATCATTCTCTGCTCTCTGAAATGTTCTCCTGTTTTGCCATTAACACAAATTCTGTAATTCTCTAAGACCCAGCCTCTGCACTTGAACTCTTCCATGAAATACATCTTGAACAATCCTAGTCCAACAATAATATTGACTGAAGTTTTTCCACCAGTTTTCTATGTCCCACAATCTAGAATTCACCTTTCATTTTCTTTTATTGTCTAGTCTATCTAGATCATCAGTCCCAGAAGATAACCCACTACGTGATTCTATCTGGATGAACTTTAAAAAAAGACTAAGCCATGGACATAAACACAGAGTGGCGGTGGCCGAGGGGGAGGGGAGTTGTGACTATAAAGGGTTAGCATTGGGGGCTGAGGGCGTGACGAAACTTTTCTACATCCTGATCATGGTGGTTGTTGCAGAAATCTATCTACACGATAGATTAAAATTTACGGAACTTCCCATCATCAAAGTCAATTTTACAGTATGATCATTTGACAGGTAAAATTTTTAAAAAGAATTGGTGACATGAGTAATGATTCTCTTTTTCATTTTGAGAATATACAGACTGTGTATAAAGCTTTTAAAAATCGGATTTATCTTCTGGGTTATGCATGCCTCCATCATAAAGTCATGGGCATATGTTCATTGGCCATAAATATGAAGAGGAAGCATGAAGTAAATTAGGGTTTTACAGTAAGTGCCACTCAGCCAAAGTAGCAAATAGTCAAAGCTGGGCCTCCAAAAATATCTTTTCCTGGATTGTAGCTATGAGTGGATGTGATGGGGAAAAACTAAGTGCTCAGACATCGGCACAAAGTACCAAGTCTGAGGGTAACAGGAGTTAGAAGGCATCTCAGGTATCTAGGTAACAATTCCTTCTTTCACCCCTGGGCCATTTGTACCCAGTAAAGATTCCAATTTCCTCTAGATTCCATTCTCTGTATCTTTGCTTCCTGTCTTGATGGAAACAATTCACATTTTTTTTTTCACAGCCAAAGAACAATACAAAGATGACTTGTTTCACAATGTATGCAGCTAACTTCATACACTTCTGATAGGATTACCCTGTTTTGGAGTTAAAAAGTTATCTCCTTCTGCAATCTGGGATCTGGTAGAGAACAAAAGGGAATAGATCCCCTATGACTCCCTTTCGATGCTATATTCATGGCCAAGTGCCTGACTCTGGGTGACCCACACCAGAAACTCATTCTTTGGAAGGTTTTCCTGGTCTCTTATAATCTTCATCAATCAAAAGTTATTACAGGGGTTCTTTGCAAGCAGTTAGAACTTCCACAACTTTTTCTTAAGCAGAATTCTTTGGATTCAAGGCACGATCAATATATTGTAAAGCTAGAGGCAGTCCCCTTTGATAAGGTTACCTACAACAATTTCTTTTTATTGCCATTCACAGCTGGAGATTTTCTTATTAAAATGTACCAGCACCATAACAGCCTTGGTTTTCTCAGCGCTCCCAGTGATTTCTTCTGAGGCCTTGAAGCTCGCCTCCTTTAGGAAGACTAGATCAAGCGTACGAGTTTGTATAACATCTACTGTGATGACTGTGGGCTTTCTGTGAGACATCTCAGATGTTAGGAGATGAATGCTTGCCCCCCCCGCCCCCCCCGAGGCATCTCATCCAAGCCTGCTCTGCAAGGTTCAAATGCTTCCTTTCTGGGAAGAAACACAGCGCGTGAACATAATCTCTTTTATAGACACTGGATTCAGTAAGTGGAAGTTCTAAAAGTTGTAGAATGCCGCGTCCCGGGGCTTTGGGGTGGACTCCCATGATTTGGAGGGGCCAAAGGGGGCCAAGCGTGTCAATGGCACNTCTTAGATGTTAGGAGATGAATGCTTGCCCCCCGCCCCCCCCCCCCCGAGGCATCTCATCCAAGCCTGCTCTGCAAGGTTCAAATGCTTCCTTTCTGGGAAGAAACACAGCGCGTGAACATAATCTCTTTTATAGACACTGGATTCAGTAAGTGGAAGTTCTAAAAGTTGTAGAATGCCGCGTCCCGGGGCTTTGGGGTGGACTCCCATGATTTGGAGGGGCCAAAGGGGGCCAAGCGTGTCAATGGCACCTCTCCCCTCTATTTCAGTCACTGTTGTCACAGTCACCTGGGCACTATCTCAAAACCATTTTCTTAAAGAACTGTGTGTCAGCTGAAGTTTTCCTGAACAGCCTCAGGCACACCCTTTAGGGAATTAAAAGGCTCTGTTACTACTGGCAGGCCATATAATCCTTTTAAAAAGTTGTTTTTGGAAATGTAGAGCAAAAAAGCTAAGCCAGAGAGCTCAGGGCTGGAATTCTGCTTAGTGCCCCACCACTCACAGTAAAAGAGATCCTGAGTTGTCGAGTGGCACCGCCCTGGCCCAGCTGTTGGAGAAAGAGCACACAGTCTTAGAAGAGAAGCATGTCAGGTAGGTAAAATTAGGGGGCACTTGATGCTGAGCATCTTGGGAGCAATCTCTAGCCAGCGAAGGATGGCCCTCACTCTTCCTCACCCTTCAAAGGATAAATACTGAGTCATATTTTGCAGCCTTAGAATTCCCCAGCAAGATGGAGTCCCAGTTTCTCACAGTGGAAACATACTCATTAATCTACTCTTTGTTGACTTCCCTTTTTTTCCATCTCTCTCTCATGATGAAGTTTCCATTTTAAGTTAACCTTAAAAAAAAAAAAAACCTTCTTATATCCAACCCTCATCACAGAACCTGCTTTTAGGGGAACCAAGTTTAAGGCAGTTTCTGTGACTCAGACTAAAAATTTCTGTGATTTCAATTTTCCAGGCTTTCTTTCAGCTGAACTTGATATATTTTCATTCAAAAAAATGTGCATTGAATGCCTACAGGACAATAGGAAATTGTATGTTATCAAAAGAACGTTACACCTATAGAATTCTTAAGTTAGAAAGAGAAATACAGGCTGCAAGTTTTTAAAAACATGTTAGACTGGATAAAACGAGAGGAATAAAAAAGTTACCAAAGGAAAAGGCAAAATGAAGGAGCCCCGAGTTCCAGGATAGAAGGACTAAAGGAAGCAACACTGGAGCTGGACCTGAATGCGCAGCAGGATTTGGGCTCCAAAAGTCCTGAGAAAGAGCATGGCAGGCAGAAGGAGTGGTGAACGGAGACACTGAGTCGGAAAAGCACAGGGTATATATGAGAAAGAATAAGTTCTATTTGTCCCAAGTGCAATACACACGAAGGGCAGGTAGTAAAAGATCAAGATGGATAGGTCGGATTATTATCACATCCTTGGTTCTTGGCCTAAGAAGTTCATTAAGAAAGCATGGCATGCCATTGAAAATATTTTTTAAAGATGCCTACATCTAAGAGTCCATATCTCAGGTTATTATCATTTCAAGTACACTCAGCCTTACCCCTCAGGCCATTGTCCCTATCCCTCACTCGATCTACGTTATTTGCTTTCTCCTTTCAGCATTATTATGCTATGTTGTTATCAGTTTTTGTACTTATTTTTCCCTTCCTTAGTAAAATGTAATTTCCCAGTTGACCTATTAAATATTATAAAGCCAATGCTTTTTAGCACATCCTGAAAATAGTAAGTACTAAATTTGTTGTGTTGAATAGATAAATAAATGAGTGGGTATGTTTTCTCATGGTTATGATGTTTCTTTGACAAAGGGCTCTTCACTTTCTCCTCTTCCCACACAAGCAGTGCATTCCAATGTATCAAACTCACAGGACCTATGGTACCCCGTGGCTTCCAAGACTCACACAAACAAATTTGACTGAAATTAAGGTTGGCTATGACATGAGAGTATGCCAAGAGACCCCATCTGGCAGGCTCTAATACTCTGTGTAAGCAAACCTGGACAGAGAATTCGGCTGCCTACTCTCTGGGTACATCTGAAGCCCAGACGTCAGTTGGGGACATGGCTGGTTACAATGCAGAGCTGGCAGTTCCACCAGGGAAGGTGTTCCTGCCAAGTCACAGGTTAACCCGGGTGAGCACATGACAGTGGAGTGGCATACTTTTGTTCTGTTTGACACAAGCCTTCAGTTGTTCCAGCCAGGCCTCTGTTTCCATAATTCCTTGATTGGAACACCAATCCTTGTGTTTTCACGCTGAGTTTTGATGTGAGGCATTGTTCAATGAACAAGGCAAGGTGGCCAGTAGACTGGCATGGCTCTACGACCACAATGGCCCATGGAAGTGAGCCAAAATCTATGCAGGAAATGTCTCAAGGTTATGAAATCAAAACCGAAGAACGACCAATCACAAACTGCCAAGTAGGCTTTATAGCCAATCAAATCATTTTTTTTCTTTGTTTCTATGCCTTCTCTCTATGTCTTTCCTCTAACTCCTGTAACTGGTATGCTCCTACCCACTCTGGTTTAGCACTTGCCAATTTG